>NC_141696.1:247078992-247507834 GCF_964263255.1 Lissotriton vulgaris | reverse complement strand
CAAGAAAACTGTTCTCCCCATGTGCTACTAACAAAATATGCAATATGCAATATTTGCAATATTTACTTTAGCTAATGTTACCTGAAACATTACTTATAGTCCTTTTACTCTACAGTGTGAGAATCAGGATATTTAAGTAATACAAAGAAATCACATACTGTCACAGTGGCTCCCTACGCGGAAATTGCACTTTCTGTAGAGTTGGCTAGTTCTGAAAACAGACTTTGGCCTTTGACCCTTAAACCTGTTGTCCCCTGTCTGAGAAGGGCTATGCCATGCAGACTTTCCAATTCAAAGCAACTATGAAGAATCACAGCTGAAAGGCAGTCCTGTTCCTTCTGTTTGCCAATAATTGAAAGGTAGGATAATAACTTCTGCTGTTTTTTTATACTTATTTTCATTTGTGTGCAGTGTGTGGTGTGCTTTCCCATTCACAATTGAGTCACCTCCACTGCAGGAAAGCGCTGCTTAAATTCAACTTTAATGCTAGGAGTTCACAGTATGATAATTAGGCATTATAGAGGTCAAAAAACTATTTTAGTGCACTTACTTTTAATAAACATTTTTTATATAGTCAAAATTGCCTTTTTTTATGATCACCAATCCTTTTGATGGTTCCAAATATGAAAAGCAAGCCTCATTCCTTTCCTATCACCCTTAAGTGCATTCATTTATAACACTAAGCACAAAAGCCTTACTGAAACGTGAAAAGTCACCACCACTTTTAAAGGACAGTTATTATTTAACCTCAGAACCACAGACGTGCTTATGTAAAAAGGCATTAAGAAAGGAAATCCCGGGGGAGGAGCCAAGATGGCGGACGGGACAGACGTTTGAGCTCCCGGCTCCGTAAGCCATCTGCCTTTGCCACGATATCCTGTCTTTAATCCTGGCTCACACCGTGTTAAAATGCCGAGACGAACGCGCAGAAGCTGATTGCTTTCCGTTGAGACCTCCGCCGTCTGAATTGGTGCAGGACTCACTGAGTTCTTCAACCTCCGGAGCTGCCCGGGTAGCTGTGCTGATCGCTACCGCTGGACATTACGAGACCAAGCTGGTGGGACGAGCGGGGGAGGTGCCGCTGCCTACGGGAGTATGGTGATCTCGGCAATGGACTGGTTAGCTCTCTCCCGATGCAGAGTGACTCGCCTTGGCTGAGGTGCGTCTTTATGCGATTGGAGCCCCCAACGCGGCGCTTCCCCCCGCTCTGCTGCTTATCGTCTGGACCTTCCCCATTTTGAGGCGAATCTCGGCTGTAGAACACTCGCATTGGTGGGAAAGGCAAGGAGACTCTCGTACTGTGCGACCCCCTTGCTGTGGGCTGCATTTCCACCGGCGATTTCAACGCCTGCTTTCCCGGATGGTGAGGTCGCCTCCCCTTTCATCATTGCGGATTACCGGAGTGGCAGCAATGGCGCTTGCCTTTCATGACGAGGGTCAGACTGCTCCACCATCCCTGTTGCGCGCTGCCCTGCCTGTTCCCGGACTAGAGGCGGACCCCGGGGCATCGCCGCTCGCTGCGGATCGATTACTATCCCAGGGCACCCTGACTTATGGGGACATTCTGCGCGCCCTTGCGGACTTAGGAAAAACATGGCGGCGGAACGTCCAGGAACTGACGGAGAAGATCGAGGAAGCTTCATCTTGTATAACGCGACCGGGGCTGGCTGACCCTCTGCCACCTTTAACATTGTCTGGAACGGATACAAAGTTGCAATCTGAGAGGGCAGAGGTGTGCAGTGTCCCTGGCAACAATGTTGATGGTCTTCTCCTCGGTGAGGCTCTTGATACAATGTTACCCCCCACTCTGGGAACTGTGACTCTGTCCCCACAACGGCTCTGTACATCGACCTTCCAGTGCCTGACCCCCCCTAGGGTCTTTGCCTCTGGAGCCATTTTTCTACAGTGGTGGAGACTGTGCTGTCCGGTGGCGGAGGGGGTGTTTCACAGAATTGATGCTGGATCTGGTGGTGATCGGGGACGCTCCTCTTCGCCTCCTGTGTTTCTTCCTTGTCTGGAGCGGCCATCTTGCCCCTTTGTTCTACCCGGGGAGTGCTCGCAGCGATGGCCAGCCCTGGCCAGAATTTGCCGTTCAGGCCAGGGCTGAAGTTCTTTTCTCGTGATTTTGCTCGGATGGCGGAGACCCGGACTGATCTATATCTTGATTGGCTGACTGCATAGAATGTTCTCCTTTTTCCCCACTTCGATTCATAATTTCTATGTCCTGTTTTTATTCTGGTTGTGGGGGTTTTGATTGCTGAGCTGACCTGTGACCCTGGATATGGCTGATTAGAATTTTTCTTGGCTGTAATGTATTTTGTATTTAGTGATACACGGTGTGGGAGTTGCACATGGCTGTGTGAGTTCGGGAGACCTGCTTTTGGAAGGAAATTATGGCCCTCCCCCGGGGTTAGGTTTCTTGGGAGGTTTAGATTAGAATTGTCTTTTCTGGCTCCCTATATCAATGGTGACATTATATTTTTTCTTTTTCTTTCTTTACTACCTCTGCTATATTTCGGGTTTATGGGGCGACAGACGCGCTGCTGGGGGGGGGTAGGCCGTAGCCTTTGCATGCGTGTAGGGTGGGGGTTGTGGGATGGGTATTTTGTTTCTTTTTTGTTCCTATGGAGCCTTGTTATTTCTTCTAATTTATTTCTTCTTCTTTCTGTCTTGGGTGCGTGCCGACGTTATTGCCGGGTGGGTGGCGGCGAATGCTGATAGGGCCTTGAGTCTAATATCCTGGTAACGTACATCCTGGCCGCCATTCTGCCTGGCGGATTTGTCCCCTGGGTTGCTGGGCTGTGTATGCCTGTGTTGATATCACCATCTCACGTCTTCATGGACCCTGTTCTTTCTTTTATTTATGTTCAATTTATTGAAACGGAATAGTTGGACATCATCGTTTGCAATGAAAACTTTAAAAATTAACCTTCAGAACTCCTGAGACGCGACAGCAAGGGCTCTATAGTGTAACTGCTGAGTGCTTACTAATTATACTGCTGTACTGTTGCGTCACCGTCTTGCATGTAAATGTGCTCAACTGTATTTGTGGCCGGCCTGAAGGTTGTAGGCCACTATTTGTACTTTTCTAGATGCACTAATAAAGGTTTTCAAAAATTAAAAAAAAAAAAAAAAGAAAGGAAATCCCTACTTTCAATCTTTTCTCTGTTATCCAAAATAATGAAACTGTCTTTTGTAAATTTTAAAATCAGCAGTCTTTAATGCACGCCTTTATACCGTGTTTGCACTAAGTTAGGATCTAGTCGACTCAGCAGTTTCCTTGTGGCTTGGGACCAAGAATAACCATGTATTATTGACACAGCTGTGCTCTTGACCAGCAGGCGTCACTTTCCACTCCTCTCTCAGGAGAAAAACCGTTTTACTGTATTTATAATGTCCTGGAAGAGTTTAATCTCCATTTGTTGTGTCAGACAGCTTCTTCTCAGTAAGACAGCTTAAACACAGCTGTTGGAAAGCTTTTTTTTCTAGTGTTGAAAGTAAGCACAGTCACAGTCTATTAAAAAGTCAGGCATTTCAAGGCAGTCAAAATCTATCGTTTTGATAATGTCGTGTTTATTTCAGCAACAACCAATTGACTCAGATGATGTGAATGCCTTTTAATATTTAATACAATGTATCTAAGGAGAATGCTGTAACATTTTGCATTTTAGTCCTAGTTATTGCAAAGCACACAATTTCGTTTGTTTCCCTTCCTTTCTATGAGGCCTATTTTATTCCTATTGAATGTGAATTCTGATTTATCCTTACCAGTGTGGCATTTTGCACACACGTATAGTTTCTTACTCTTTCAATTCTAATGATAGTGCAGCTACTTAGCATATGTTACATAATTCATTTCTGGATTTTTTTTTAATGTCATTTATTCGATGTCATTTGTATAACAAGAAGAAGACAAAAAGAACCCATTGAGCGCATTCCAAGCATTTACAGAAGGGGGTCATGCACTCAGAACACATAATACAGCGCGCTTGAGGCTAGCCATTCTTACACAAGTACCACCAGTGTCAAACCACAAACCACATAGATATTCAAACACACAATTAACCCACAAATCAACACTTAGGACAGAACCAAGAGACAGCCCACAGACTGTACTGAAACCAAACCATTTGAAAATATTAGTTTTAAGTCATAGTTACAAGAAAAGCTCTCAAAAGTAGCCCAAAAGACTGCACAAAAATAGCCCAAAGACTGTTCCATGTTCAAGAAGCCAAAATAAGCGCTCTGCATATCACCACTTATGAAAGTTACTAAGTGCGCAGATTAGGATCCTTTTTATGTACCTATTTAGTTACATAGGGTACTTAGTCACCAAGGAAAAAATACCTTTTTATACCTAAACCTATTTAGGTATCCCCTCCAAGGGAACCGGCTGACTTCATTCAAGATTCACATTGGTACCTCCAAGAAAGCAGCACATTCTTCGATGTGCGATTGAAACAGGCATGCTAAGAATATTGCAGCATATACAATCTTATTCGCCAAGTGGCACTTAATTTAATGGGTGCCGTTCAAGTTTTCACAATTTAGAGAAAAATCTCCTCATTACCTGCCTACACAAATTGCAATTCATATATTTCCAAGGTCCAAAGTCTTTGGCCAAAACAAAAGAAGTCAAATGTTGACGACCTTACCAAGAACAAATCTCCAGCCTACCACTGCCAAGTTCTGAATGACCTAAAGGTTGTTTTAGAATACTCACGCCAAATAAGTTCTCAGTCAGGAGCGGCTTCCTCCTGGAGCGCCAGATCAGGGAAGACCAGAAATATACTGGGCTGGAAAGACAAATAATCTCCGTGCGCAGGGTGCGCAGGGTGCCTCCTCAGTAGATTCCTGTCCTGTCCTCCTCAGTAGATTCCTGTCTCCTGTCTCCTGTCAAGACCACTCCCTTGGATAGCCGCCTCTCCGATGAGATCCACATTTGGGCGCCATTTGAAGAAATAAAAAAATAAAAACCTTCTAAGGGGTACACTAATACACCTGATCCTTTAAACCAACAAAGAAGAAATTGGCACAGAAGCTGTAATATAAAAACAATGCATTTATTAACCTCACATGAGGTAGACTGCATCATACGGTACCCTCAGGCCACTGTAGAAGCCAGTCTAAAGAGTTCTGAGAACAGGGGCCTTATATATGCATTGGTTACACCATGTGTTTTGACAGTTATTGTGTTGTGTGTCACTTATTGGAACATTTAAAAAAATGGGTTTAAAACACACATCCTGCAGAATTTATGTGTGTGATATTAAAGGGGATTCAAGAGTAATAAAAAATGAAGAGAAACCGTGTCCCGTAACCACAAAGGTAATCGGCCCTCACTCACCCCTCGCAGACGGGCTTATGGTAATGTGTTACTTTGAGTCTATTAAGTTGTAAAAGAGGAAGAAGGGGGGTGGGACACAGGTCATCTGAATGTGTGCCCCCACACTTGTCTGCTCCGAAATAATGAGGCCAACTGCTGAGTGTGTTCCCTATTGCAGGGATCCTAGATGCAGAACTGGAGAAAGGGTGCAGTTGTGTGCTTATGTCTGAGGTGGCTAGTGTGTGTTATGCGTGTCACAAATTATGGGGTTATTATAGGTTGAATGTCGTTTTAGTGGTAGTTTAGAGCATTTCAGGGAATATTATCATTGACCCCATTTTGTGGGTGGATAAGCAGTAAATCCAACGCTGTACTTTTTTGCAACAGGTGGTTCTCGTCTGTCGTGATGGTGGTTTCAATCTGCTCTATCACGGCCCATCTTAAATCATTGGGCGTGTGTCCAGTCTGGATGTAGTGCTCTGTCATCCTTGTGGTGTTTCTTTTGCAGCGTATGTTGCTTCTGTGTTCCCCAATCCTAGTCATGATCTTCCTGCTGTTCATTCCAATGTAGTGGAGGCCGCACAGGCCCTCAATCAGGTAAACCACATGTGTAGAGTTACATTTAGTGTGAGATACCATGTTTTACCCTCTTCTAACTTTAGTGACTTTGTGGTTAGGGTGAGGTGGCAGACGCAGCAGTTCCCACATGGTAGTGACCCACCACATTCGGAAGGCCCCAAGCGTTGAGGACAGAGTTGCCCCTCGGGTGTTTGGCTGTTTTGGGCGGGTTGATACCAATCTGTCCTTCAGGCTGCCTGCTCTTTTGTATGAAAAAAGTGGTTGTTCCCATTTTAGTCTTCCTGTACTGAGGATCCGCCAGTTCTTTCTTATGATCTTGGCTACTCTACTGGAGACCGGGTTGTAAGTGGTGACACAGGTTAGAGGGATGGTATTGTCCTCTCTGGGTATGTCTTCTAATAGTGTCTCCCTATTTTGGTTCTGTGCTCTCTTTTTCGTGAAACGTAGGATTCTGTCCGGGTAACCTCGTTGGGTAAGTTTAGCAGGCAGATCAGTTTATTGTTTCTGAAAGTCTTTAATCTTGCTGCAATTCCTCCTAATGTAGAGGAATTGGCCATAGGGTAGATTCTCTCTGAGAGGGCGTGGATGAAAGCCATCTATTTGTAGAAGGTGGTGGTCTGTAGCGATCCTTCCTTGGCTTTAATTGTCAGATCTAAGAATGCCAGTTTTGTGTCATCTGCTGTGCTGGTAAATCTCAGGTATGGGTCATGGTTATTCAACCAAGTCATAAAGGTTGCTAGGGAAGCCTCCTTTCTTGACCAAATCATGAGGATATCGTCAATGTAAGAAGGCCAACATTTTATGTTGGCAGTGAATGGGACTGTGGGGATAGTATGCGTGTGGTCTTGAAATGGTACACATACAATCCAGCCACGCTCGGGACAAAGGTACTGCCCATTGAAGTGCCGTTCGTGTGGAGAAAAAAGTCCCCCTCAAAGTCAAAGTAATTCTCCTTGAGAGCCAGAATGGCGCATTGTAGGATAAATTCCCTTGGTGTGTTGAACTCCCATGGTGTTTCTTCCAACGTACGTTCTATGACCCGTAATGTTTCATCCTGGGGGAGACTGGTATAGAGGCTTTCTATGTCGAGGCCCACCAGTAGTTGCGTATTGTATGGTATGTCCTTGATGAGATTAAGGAGATGCTTGGTGTCTTTGAGGTATGTTGTGGATTTATGTACTAATGGTGTGCAAAGCTTTCTATCCCTCTGTGGTTAAGTTGTTGTAGGCTGTGCTCTCTTTGGTCTCCTCCACCTCTTTGTAGACCGCCTGTTTGAAGGTGGCGATCTCCATTGGTAATGTGGATGGTGGCGGGCAAAATGTCGATTTAGTTTCAAAACTGTTTCATTGGTGTTAGTGGCCTGCTCTCTCGGTGTTTGGTTCTCAAAAAAACACCTTGAGTTTTAATTTGCAGAAAAATTCCGCCAGCTCGCAGTGAAGTTGTAACTTGTCGAGGCAAGCGGTGGGAAGGAAGGTAAGTCCTTTATTGAGAACTTTTCCTCTGTTGCCATCACAGCAGGTGCTGCAGGCCCGCTAGTAGCATTTAATTTACAGTCCCTGGGTACATTTAATACCATTTTACTAGGGATTTGTAAGTAAATTAAATATGCCAATTGGGTGTAAGTTATTTCTACCATGTTTAAAGGAGAGTGCAGAAGCACTTTAGCACTGGTTAGCCGTGGAAAAGTCCACAGAGTTCTAAGGCCAACAAAAACAAGGTCAGAACAATATGGAGGAGTAAGGCAAATAGTTTGGGACAGCACCACCCTAAGTTCTGACAGGTCTAACAATACAATAAACACAAAAGAAAAACTATGTGGTTAATCAAAAGAACTATGCACAAGAACAAAATAAAATTTACAGTTCACTGAGATAGGTGCAGGTTGCCAATCACTGTTTCATGGCACAGGGTAGAATCGATCCCTGAACTGTTGGTTTAGTTATGCACTATTTTGCTGTTGTGCTATCAAGGTTGAATTGCAGTGGCATGTAAGTAAAAAATAGTCTGTTCATGCACATTTGAGAATGTGTAATACAAACAAATTGAAAATATTTAACTGGCATTTTTGTCCTATAAAGCAGTATGCCCAAGTAGGCAATAAATCAAATAAACATGGGACATATGTTTTTGATAATGGCTAATTATTCATATTTTAGAGCAAGCATTCCAGCCTCATTGAATAAAGAACATAATACTTTGAACATCATGACCATTTGTGCTATACATCAATTAACTCATGAATATTGTGTTCCTGGATAACAAATAAACTAACCTCTATGGAAATTGTAGTACACAAAAATATATTATTTCAAGCCCAAGTGGAAAGCGGCAACAAAGCAACTTATCTCTAGCAGAGCCAGCATTTCTGTATGGACTCCACTTTTCGTTAAAAAACCTGGATCTTTCCAGCAACTAGAAACACAAAGAACAATTGTTCGTAAATTTTCTTAATTAAGGTTCCAACCATCATTTCCCAATGTATCAAATGCAGTAATGTATTGTGATTCTATGACCCAGATTCTCGTAGTTGTCACGGAATGCAGAACAGTAGCCAAAAGAGCTGCGCTGCATTGTGTGACAGGGAGAGAGCAGGAGAGCACCATATTCACAAAGATATGTCTCTCTCCTCTCTTCTCCCTAGCGTTTGACTCTGATTTCAGCTGCTGAGCGCCACACATACACCTTAGAACCATAGTGCTAGGGTGTGTGCATGATTCTAGCATAGGTTTTGTGCAGGAAGGTTATCCTTCCTTTACAAAATTCTATGTTTAGACAAGTGATAAACAGGGCCGGACTGGCCGTTGCGGGCGCCTGGCAATCTATTGGTGACCCGCAAGGGTGGGGGCTGGTTTTGGGCCCCTGGGGGAAGTTTTTGTTACAGGGCCATTTATGCAGCATCTCTGCAATATCGGCTGAAAACCGGCCCGGCAAAGAGCTCGGTCGCACCCCCAACCTCCCCCCAGGGAGGCCGGCCGAGCACTTTGCCTTGGCAGGTTTTGGTTCCCAGTCCGGCCCTGGTTATAAAGCTTTTGCTGCTTTGTATTTGTGCTGCACAGTGCAGCACACACGCACAGTCAGAAGAGCATGGAGAAACTAAAACATTTCTCTGTTTAACACCTGCTTTTCAGCTGTGTTAGATTTTCGCACCAAGGGGGGCGTGGCTAAGCGCCCGATCTGGATGGAGGTGCGGCGGTAGAGCTCCGTCCGTACCGGAGCTGACTGGCGGTTCGCGCCACAATTCCGCAACGGAGAAGCAGCACACAATGCAGAATAACGCCTAGCCTCACATGCTGTCACTTTTGCCGCTGCCTGGAGCCTCTACGTCCGCAAACTCCTGATTCCGTTCCGGTCGCGGCTCTGAAGTGGCCGCGACCGCCATTTTGTGCTCCGTAGCAGCGCTCGCTACACGCGTGAACTTTCTTCACGTTTCCACTCCAGCGGCATGTGGCTTCCTGCTCTGTCCTCATCATCCTACTGCCATGAGGACATCTTCTGACCTTTACAGGTGACTCTTTTCAGCATTTTCGTTATGACAAACGGCAAATACTCTGTCTTATTAGCCTCCTCAGAGCGGACCGCCATTTTGTTTTTTCGTTTTCTCTGCCTGGTATTTCCATGAGATTTGAAATAGAAGTTGCTTCTCTCCTTTGACTACTTTGATATTTTTCTTCTTCTACATCGCTCATTGACTCTTTTTTGGCTTCCTCCTACGACTTCCTCCATTTTTGGGCACTGTTTGTTCCTATTATCTGGTTTTACTCCTTCAGACTTGACCAGTGCGTCTTCTACAATCCTTTTTGCGCACGCTTGGATGGCGGTCTGCTCCAGCAAGACCCCTAAGCGCAACTACATTAAAAACTCCAAACTTTTCACAGCGCTAGCTCACTTAGAAGCTTCTGCACACTCCAATTCCAGTGACGCGATGTCTAATATGGAAACTCCTTCACAAACTGTTTCTAAAACCACCTCAAAGAGGTTAAAAAAGGATCCCCCCTCTCCTACGAAATCCTCCTCAGTCATCTCAATGGAATTGCTTCTTGAGGAGATCAGGGCCTTGCGCCCCTACATGGAGGAGACTAATGCCAAGCTGCAAACGCTAACTGACAATTGGTCTCAAATGGACGTCAGGGTCTCCACCGTGGAAAAGTCTGTGTCATCTCTTCAGGAATCTGCCACCAAGATTGTCCACATGGATTTGCAGCTATCCTCTCTCCAAAAGCAGGTGAAGGACCTTGAAAATAGAAACAGACGCAACAACCTTCGTCTTTACGGCCTGAAAGAAGGCTGTGAGGGGAATGATCCTATAACTTTCTTCAAGTCCTTTTTGCCCAAGCTCCTGCACCTACCTGAAGATACTACGCTCAACATCCAGCGTGCTCATAGGCTGGGCCGTCTCTCTTCTTCTGCCTCTCCATCCACAAAGCCCAGGGGTGTCATAATGTACTTTCTTGAATACACGGATCTACTGAAGGTTCTCCTGGCTGCTAAAGCTTCTCCACGTCTTACTTGGTCTGGCTCCACTCTATTCTTCGCCCAAGACTACGCCAAATCCACTGCCAACCGACGCAAAGCCTTCCTTGACATGAGAGCGGATCTTCGTTCTATTGGAGCCAGATATGGTCTCTTTCATCCTTGCTTATTCAAAGTTACCCACAACAATAAGACCACAACCTATGAAGATCCAATGCGCCTCCGAAGTTTCCTTAATTCCTGCGGTCCTGCTAACATGGAGTTCTCCAGTTCCAGTTCTTCATCCTAATTCCCTCCGTGACTTTTCCCATTGCTGTAATTGGCTCTCCTAGTGTCATGCTAGTCTTTTACTCATGTTTCTGTATCCTCTTTGATTGTTATTCCCTGCTCCTGTTTTCGACCAGTTTTTTTTTGACTAGTCGACCTTTGTTGCTGTTTTACGCACCCTTACTTGATGGTTTTACTGTCTTAGTATATTCTTGATGTCTTCTCATATATTATCACGCTGTTCTCCTTCTTTTGCAGATCCCTATTTAGCGCCCGTTATGTCTTTCCGGTTGGACGTCCCGTTACCCCGTTTTCCTGCCTCCGTTGGTTGGCCTTACCCCCCTCGTCTCATCTCCATTTCCATCCCTTACGTTCTCCTTCCAGATTTTATACCCTTGTTCCATCACCCTTGTAAGTACTTACCCTTCCCTCCTTCTTCTTTTTGAAATGTTTTCACATGTTGTATTTGTTCCTGTTCTTGCACCCTATTTCACCTTGTTATTTATTTTAGTGTCATTCTTCTACGCACAACTTTACAACTTTTCATGTCTTCTTTCTTTTCTCATATGCTTGCATTATCTGTCTTTTACTCTTTCCTTTCCTTCCACCCTTTTTTCTCTCAGACTCTCCTTGATTCTCGTTTCAATCTCCCTCTGGTTTCCTCCTACCACTTCATCTTCACCGCTTTGCCCTTTCCTGCTGTTTCTTTCCTGTCTTTACTTCTCAATTTTTGCTGTAATTCTCTTGCCACGTTCTTTATTCTTCTTTTTCCTGCTTACTCGCTCCCCTTTTTCTCTCCGTCTTTCCTTTCCATTTATTTGCATTCCGCACTTGTTTGAGGCTTCTTTTTATTTTCCTACTTTTCTCATACTTTACCCTTTTAATACTACTTAATGTCATTACGTATTGTATCATGGAACGTTAAAGGTTTGCATTCACCAATTAAGAGGCAAACAATTCTCTCCCATTTAGCTAAACTGAATGCTGACTTTGCTTTTTTGCAAGAGACTCACTTATCTGATACTGAAGCTGCCAAACTTAAAAGAGGTTGGGTGGGGGCTGTGTTCTCCGCTCCTGGTGATGGTAAAAGAAATGGTGTTTCCTTGTTAATTCGCAAATCTTTTTCACACTCAGTTCTGTCATACGAATTTGATCCTGATGGTAGATGGGTATTTGTTAGGCTCTCCTCGAAAGGTACCTCTCTTTCCCTGCTTAATGTTTATGCCCCCACTGGCGGCAATCCTGCCTTTTGGAATTCCTTTGCAACCCGTATTACTGAATGTATAGATGACAATTTTATCTTAGCTGGTGATTGTAACTTGCCCCTTGATCCCTTTCTAGATAGAAAATCCTCCTCATTTTTTGTTCCTAATAAATCGCACAAACTTTTCATGCATGCCATCTCTCAACACAAACTTGTCGATGCATGGCGAATCTGCAACCCAACCTCTGAAGAATTCACTTTTTATTTCCCTGTACATCACTCACAATCTCGCATTGACTACATCTTCCTCTCCCATCATCTATCGCAATCCCTCACTCAAGCTGATATTGGCCCCATAATGTTTTCTGACCATGCCCCAGTACTCATTAACATCGATATCCTACCCAAACCTATTCGACCCAAGAGGTGGCGATTCAACAATGCCCTTCTCCTTGACCCTAAATTCACTGAATCCTTCACGAACTTCTCCACTGAATTTTTTACCCTCAACGACACCCCTTCTCTACCCAAACACACCATTTGGGATGCCTATAAAGCTGCTGCCGGGGACTTCATTATCAGACACGTTGCCACGAAACGCAAAGCTGCACGCAAACTTACCAGTGATCTCCTACTTCAAATCAAGCACCTAGAACACTCTTTTTATACCTCCCATTCCCGAGATAGCTTGAATGCCCTTGTTTGAGCCAAAATGAAATATAACAAGCAAGCTACTGAAGACGCCTCATTATACCTGCTAAAATCTAGCTCAAAATTTTATGGAGGGAAGAACAAGGCGGGGAAAATTCTTGCAAATTATTTGAAAGTTAAACAAAACAAATTGAACATTGAATCTGTTTTTGATACTACTTCTGTTTAACGTCATAAAGATTCTGATATTTTAGAGGAGTTCTCCCAATTTTATTCCACACTCTACTCTTCTGACACCCACCCTTCTACTCACTCCCTTGACACCTTTTTTGCAAGCATTCAACCTCCTTCTAATTTTCCAATCGATTTATCTACCCTCGAACTACCCATAACCACACGCGAATTACATAATGCCCTCAACTCTCTCAAAAAAGATAAAGCTCCAGGCCCGGATGGATTCCCATTCGAATTCTATTTACATTTTGCCTCCTTACTTTTACCAAAACTGCATGCCCTCATTGATTCCTTTGTATCTAGTGGTGCTTCCTCTGGCACATTTTCCGACGCCCACATTTGTATTATACCCAAAGAGGGTAAAGATCCACAACACTGCAAAAATTATAGACCAATATCACTCGTCAACATTGATTATAAGTTATATGCCAAATCCTTAGCAATCAGGTTAGATCCTTTCCTCCCAGAACTCCTAGGCCCGAACAATCCGGATTCGTTAAAGGCCGTTATATCACAGATAACACTAGACTCCTTTTCAACGTCGTCTCCAAATCCTCACGTTTCAACGACTCCCTGGCTGCAATTGCTTTGGATGCCGAGAAAGCATTCGATAGAGTCGAATGGTCTTTCCTTTTCTTTGCGCTAAAGTGGTTTGGTTTTGGTCCCAAGTTCATCGCCCTCATTTCTTTCCTTTATTCTAATCCCAGAGCCGCGGTCTGTGCCAATGGCTTAATCTCATCCTTTTTCAATCTAAGCAGAGGAGTCCGTCAGGGTTGTCCTCTTTCTCCCTTCCTCTTTAATCTAACCCTCGAACCCTTTCTTTCCAGGTTGCGTCAGAATCCCCACTTATATGGCTTTCAACTTTCTCATACCCATATCAAACTAGCTGCTTACGCAGACGACATTCTCCTCTTTGTTTCCAACCCTTCTGTCTCTATCCCCGCATTCCTCGCTGAAGTTCAGGCCTACTCTCAATTATCTGGCTATAAATTAAATAATGACAAGTGCGAGATCCTACCCCTCACCAAATTTACCTTTAAGCCAGATTTTGCCGCATCCAACTTTACATGGAGTCCTACTCACATAAAATATCTTGGTCTGCACATCACCCCTTCTGTCTCAGATACCGTTTCACTTTGCCTCAACAAATGCTCCCAGAAACTTTCCGACCTCACCTGCACGTGGCATCCCCTTTACCTTTCCTGGTGGGGCCGGCTGGATACGGTTAAGATGATGTTGACCCCAATAGTCCTTTACGCTATCTCAAATATTCCTGTTTCTATCCCGACCAAATTCTTTCAGAAAGTCAATACCATTCTTTCCTCCTTCCTATGGTCCCAAAAGAAACCGCGCATGTCCCTGCTCCGCCTTCGTCTTCCTAAATCGGAGGGTGGGGTTAATTTTCCAAACTTCCCCGTCTATCATAAGGCTTTTCTCCTCCGACAAGCTTCCCTTTGGCTGAAGGATCCCGATGAGCCATCCCCCCTTTGGGTTAAAATTGAGCGCCTTTCCCTTTCTCCTTTTTCCTTTGCTGAATACCTCTCCTTCTCCCGCAAACCCCAATTCCTCTCTACCCCTATTCACAAACACACCGCTAAGTTACTCCTTTGTTCCTCTCCAGACCCCCCTACCTCTGTCACTGAATTTCTTAATTCCACCATTTGGTATAACAATAGCATTCTCATTAAGCAAAAACCTTTTTATTGGAAAACTTGGAGGCAACGAGGATTACTTTGGGTTTCCCAACTCTTCCAGGGGCCGGACTTCTTATCTTTTTCTGTCCTAAGTCAGACTTTTTCACTCCCTTCGTCTTTCGCCTCCAAATTCCCTGTGCTGAAAGATGCGGTCTTGTCAGCCTAAAACTCTCTTCCTCGATCCCCTCCCTTCTCTGACTCCCCTAACCCAACCTCATCTCTTCATGCATTACTAACCACTGGACCCAAGGCCTCTTCCATTTATCATTCATTCCACACACCCTTATCTCCCCGACCGAAGTCAACGGTGGAACAGCTTTGGGAAACAGACTTAAACATGTCCTGGCCTTCCTCCTTATGGGATAAACTCTGGACTAAACTTCGTAAATCTTCCAGAGCTGCCTCCCTCACACAAACACTTTTCTTTATATACAACCGACTTCTTTATACTCCGTCTCTACTTCACAAGAGATTCCCTTCAGTCCAAGACCTCTGTTGGTCCTGTTCCGCTCCTAATGCCACACTCCTCCACATGCTTTTTTCCTGCCCTTCTACTTACATCTTCTGGACTCAAGTCTGGGATCAAATCAACTCCATATTCCATACTTCCTCCCCCTTCTCTATTGTTGACATTTTTCTAGGAAGCCTCTCTCCTTCCTGGGCACATGTTAACTCCAATGTACAAATTATTGACCTATTACTAGCTGTTGCCTTTCAACAGATTACTGTTAACTGGAAGAATTCGAACAATAGTGCCTTCAAAGCTTGGTGGTTCAATGTTTGCTACAACCACAGACTAGATACTGCATTTGTATACCCTCTTACCCTAGCCCCGAAGAGACATGCCTTATGGCTTCCCATTACCCTTTATCTTGATGTTTGTGCCAAACGTTCTACCCATTTATCTCCCTATCAGCAAGAGGTTTCTAAACCTCCATGACTCACCTTTCGTTCCATTTCTTTCTTCTATAGCCCGTTACTTTTCACAAATGCCTTTTGTTTTGCTTTCCTTCAGATAGCCTCATATATTATGTATCTTTTTCCTCTCTCCATTATTGTACTGTTTTCATGCATTTTCTTTATTTCCTTTTGCATTCGACCTCGACACTGATATTGTATTTTACTTTGACTCTGTATTGACACTTCTTTTATTTTAATAAACTTTATTTTAAACTGAGATTTTCGCACCAAACCCTTTCTACTGATGTTTGAGAATAAGGTTTAGCATCAAAAAGCTGCAAATGCAGCTGAAGCACAAGCTGCGGGAGCCACCCGGTCTTCTGAAAAGCAGTCTGATACTTCTGAAGGAGAGCAGCGCCACAGCAAACAGCACCTGTAGCAGCCCGATGAGTGCCTGAACTGCTGTGACCTCAGAGAGGGGGGAGTGCGCGACTCTGGGGCTGTAGTTATATGAGCTTTCATCCAAGACAGCAGGCCCTAAGGTTTAGTAGCTACGACACACTGCATACTCACTCACTTGGTGAAACAAACTGCACTCATGGAATTGTAAACTTCATTTCCTCTGACACTGTGCCTGCACCCCTAGTTGGCTAAGATCACTAGTCAACATGATCTTGGTGGCCGAGCAGTACTCCGCCCGCACGTGGAAATCTGTGGAAATTGGTGAAGTTTTTCAGTAACTCTCTGGAATTCTCTGTCCAGGCCTAGTCTATACATGGTCCATAGGCTGTCTGTTTATTTTCATTTTCTAGCTTAATTAGTGTATACTCTAGTTCTATTTTATGTAGTCTAAAAAAGTGGTAGTAATAGCTATTAACTCCCCTCTCATATTCACTTCACGAGATCGTAGCCCAGGAAACCTCCTCTCCTACATTGTCAAGCGCATCCTTAATATTGGAGCAAAGAACTGGGTCATGGAAAGCATTCTCATTCATCCCCCAAAAGCAGCTAGACTGAGACCGTGGGGTGTGACAGAGAGCGCCAAAGTGACAGACATGTGGTCTGATAAGACCTAGTCTCAATAGTGGCTTTTACTACCCTGCAAAGTAAAGTAGTGACACCAGGAAAAAAATCAGTTCCGGAGTAGGATTTATGCACATTGAAAAAGAATGAATAGTCGCAGCCATGGGGGGGGGTGTTGGTTGTCGCCATATAATTAGTAAATTAAAATCGGCAATACCATGGGTGAGAGATTGTGGGGGGTGGGCTGCCCACCACAAAGAAGCTGAACGGTATAATACTTGAATCAAGAGTCACATTATAATCTCCTCCCAATACCATGTGGTGATTAGAAATAGTGCCCACTGCAGGGAGCAGGTCAGCAAAGAAAGGGGCCTTGTGACCATTGGGTACATAAACAGAGGCTATTGTGTAAGAGGTGGTCTCATCAGAAGCCTGGTTCATAACTCACCTGCCCTCCTTGTCTCTACCCGTGGACATCACCTGGAGTGGAAAATTTGCCTGCATAAGAGTAGCCACCACCTTGGTTTTGTTAGAGGCTAAGGTATGGAATTGATGCAGGTAGAGGTGCGAATGAAGCCTGGGAGTATCCTTTACTGTTAAGTGGGTCTCCTTAAGGAGCACTACATCAGCCCATTTAGAGGGGAGCCAGCGGAGGAGGCCTAATGTGTCCGTGAAGAGTTAAGGCTCTGTACAGTAACAGACCAAAAATGGAGCATTGGGTCAGCCACCATACTGAAGAAGCTGAAGAGAAGAACGCAATATTGAAACCATCTGTCCAAACCACTACCATCAAGATATGCTAAGGTGGACACAGCAAACATTTTATTGTGCCTGTATGTGTTTCGCTGAGGCTCACAACTACATTCGGGCAATATTGTATGATGTTATGTTGTGTTAACATTATTATTACTGTAGAAGAATGTGACTGGTATCTAAATGCATACTTTTGAATTTGATAATAATATATATTACAGACCAATAAAGATCGCCCATAAACAAATATTTATGGAAAATTGATATTCTAGTATTTTTGGGTTCTCATCTCATGGCACGTGGGACATTCATAAATCATGCAAAAAACAAGGAGTCTAGTAAGACAAATGTCGATTACAATAATCGGACCATGTATAAAGGATATATTATTCAAAAGGCAATGTGACAAATGGTATTTTAAGGAAAATAGCAGACAATTTCAGGTTCTGTAGTCTGTAGGGTATCCATATTATTTGCTATTTATATATGTGTTGTTGCTAATGTTGTGTTGTTAAGTGCTATCATCTATTGTTGTGAAATGTCACCTGACCTTGAGCTATGCTCTACACTAACCCTCAAAACAGACTTAAGACACTGCATAGCCTTTGGTTGTGTACGCTGGTTGTGCACGCCTTGCAATGTGCACAGAGGGCGGCCCTCTCCCCAGCCCAGATATTGGCTTAAATCACTGCACACTACAAAGCAGGGATTGATCACTTGATACGTTCAACATGTTCTGTTAAACTTTCATGCAGATCTTCACCTGTGGCTGTTCTTATGTTATTAGAACAAAAGTAACTGGATTTGGGGCACCTAACATCATTTTTGACCCTTTTATCAATCTGCAATAAATTGATCAAGGGGAGGCAGCATATGTGATGGAAGAGAGGAAAATGAGTGAAAAATTTGATTGCCTAGAGTGAGGTTTCAATTGTAAAAAATGCAAAAACCACAGGTGATGGACAGAATGCAGAACAATGTCATACATTCACACTAGTACAGAGATCTGGGCCTAAATCCATCGTTTTTTTGCACTCCACACCACCCCAGTTCAGACATGGCCATATGCAGATTAGTCTGACCCTGTGCCTCATGGGAACAGTCCAACTCAAACTGCCAAGCCATGCCTTCCCAGGACCAGACACAAGCTTCCAAGGTCCGGTTTCTGGCATTCCAACTGTCTTCAGCCCCGCTTGTTGGAATTAAGTGGTGTGGAGTGCATGGCACTCACGTCTGAGCATACCCATCCCACTCGGGGTGACAAATGCGAAAACCACAGATGATGGACAGAATACAGAACAATGTCATACATTCACCCCAGTACAGAGATCTGGGCCTAAATCCATAGTTTTTTTGCACTCCACACCACCCCAGTTCAGACATGGCCATATGCAAATCAGTCTGACTCTGTGCCTCATGGGAAAAGTCCAGCCCGAAACGCCAAGCCATGCCTTCCCTGGACCGGAAACAAGCTTCCGAGGACCGGTTTCTGGCATTCAATTGTAACGTCAGAGGCGTGACTGAACCGCTTTTTTATGTGTATCTCTCTTATGATCTGTCTCTTATTTCTGTCTTTACCTATCAAGGCATTCTGCAAGAAAACCTTCACATATATTGCTCTGTATTATCACAAAGTAACACGTTTCGCAGGAGAACTGAGCTCTTTTTAAATAAAAATCACGCAGTAAGAGGTGGTGTCTGGATGAAAATACCAGCATATATGAAACAACAGATTAATTATAACTCATTGCTTTTTTTCACGATTTCATTTCGAGCAATTTCCCAAGTCTATCCAGAGGGCAACTGTTGTATTTTCTCATAAGAGGAAATCCAAGATTAACAATTTAAATGCGTGTTCTTGCCTCAATACATTTTGCTCTCCTTACAAGGCTTAACACTATTACATACATTTCTGATTTTCGTACATAATCTAGTATGCTGTGCCCTTGAACAAAATGAAATGAAGAATGTTGTGTGCTGGAAGGCAGGAGGGTACAGAGAAATCAATCAATTTAACGTCAGTTCACAATAAACCATTTTCCCTGAAGCAGAACTTATAATTCCATATTATAAAGGTAAGTTACAAACAGGCTAAGGACAGTGTAGAACAACTATAAAATTCAGTGGATTTGCAGTTTTTGAACCAGCCACTGCAAAAGTAAAAACAGACAGAATAACTTATTTCAATTTAGGTCTTGTTGTTATATGGAAAATCTATCAGTGACAGCTTATATGCAGAGCTAGGATTCCATTTAACAAACCAATGCGATCTTGCAGATGTGCTTCAATTGGACTGACACATCCGAAGTGATTTTGTAAGAAGAAAATCGAGTCCTGGAAAAGTTGTAGCTGGCTGGTGGATCTAATCAATAGAGCTTAAAAGTAAGATGATTGTAGAAGTAACTGATCATCACGCATGGACCAATGAAACCTGGCAGCTATGTAACTGTCCTAAAACAGGAACACAGACAAACTTCTAAGGTACATATTAGTATGTAGAAGGTCTATACAATAAGAAAGAGCTCGCTTAGTTTAATTTAACTGAGAATTTGCAGCTCTTGTCTCTTAAATGCAATTGCAACGTATCAAAATGTTTGTTGAAAACTTTAAAACCGGAGGGCCTCATTTATTAGAAGTGAAGCTTCACTGCGTGAAAACAGCAATGCATCACTTCTCAGTGCGCCCTACTTGAGACATGATGAATGCGTCATATTTACTGTATGATTCATCATGTCGCAAGAATGTACAGGAATTTATATAGCGCAAATCACCAAGCGGTTTCTAAGCGCTTGCTTAGGGAACCCGTCCTGGTATTCCCCTGTGATATAACCCCGGCAGTGTATCCGCAAGGTGAAAGCCAGGCATCCCGCCGCAAGGGGCCGTTGTGGAGATTAAGCAAGCTATTGCCCAGAGTCGCAGAGTGTGAACCCGTGAATCGAGTAGGCACCGGAGCAAGAATTGTCGAGTCCATGGACATTTTGGGACTCAAGACCCCGCCGAGCCGGGAATTGAACCCTGGTCCTGGGCTGACCTCTGCTTCCAGGTATGCCTCCTCTAACCAGTGAGCCACACTTCTCCACAAATACGTCAGTATTACTGATGTATCTGTCAGCGCAAAATTGACTCATTGCTGGAGTTGTGTTGGAAGCGTGACGTAACACCAGCAATGTTCCTTTCCCAGCGAGTAAAAGCCAATGAAGGTGGTGACCTATCAGATAAATAGGCAGGGATGTTGGTTGTGATGGTTTTGAAGATGATGCAGGTAGTATTGAAGTTAGTGTGGGCTGGCAATGGGAGTGAATGAAGTTGCCTGATCGTTGAGTTGATGTGGTCATATGTCTTCAGACCCATGATGAGGCATGCTGTGGCATAGAGACATGTAGTTTGCCAGTGTTTCTGTTGCAGTTATTTGTCCTGTACAGGCTTTTGTATTCTTCTATGTATTTACTGCACTAAAGTCCTGGTGACCTGTTTATAATCAGTATAATCATTAGACGAGGTCTCAGGCCATCTGCCAGTTCTCCAAGCATTTAATAGGATTGTTACCCACCTTACTCTATCATGAGAGACACCAGGAGCAAACATGTGTCAATTAGTCCTGATGTTTTCAGATTCCTTAGCAACCTCTTTTTCCTTGCAATATTCTGCTGTGTGTTTAATAGCGTGAAATGTAGTAGATGTTGTGATCTTTTGTCAATGCTCAGCAAGCAATGTGTTTGCTGTGGCTATGGCTTCCAGATGCCTAGCAAAGAAACCCTGCCTGGCAGGGGATCTCTAATAGTTCATAGCAACCGGCAGTGACACTTTTGCTCTGAAGGCCAGGAGTTTGCCAAGCTTATGCCATTTTTTTGCACATGCTCATCAAACATTTTTCTTTTTCATGAACAAACTCCCATAGCAGGAGGAGGGAGTTTTCTCCTTGTGCATGGGGGCCATTGTTGGGTTTCTCTTCATGTAACGACATGCCTCACATGGCACCACCAAGCAGGCAAATCTAGTGTTGGTGGAACTGCCATAAATAGGGCAGGGCGACCATCCTTGACCTACCAGATCAGAGATAGATTGGTCAGCAGATCATAGATTTGCACTGGACAAGCCATCTGAGGCTTTCCCTGATGTAAACCCAGGACTTTATAATCACTAAATTGCCCAACATTGCCCAACGAGTTTACAGGAAAACTGGTTGACTCTGTAGCCTCCCACCCAGCATACTACAAGTATCCCATAACCCTTGACAGATCATACCATCAGGAATTTAAATTCTCCATCTCCCATATTTCACCCAAAACGGTATATTATGCCAAAGACTCCAATATACTTTTCAGTGTCTTCAAAATGCCCCATAACATATAAGATCCCAAAATGTAAAAAACAAAATCAATACAATAATAATATACAATATTTAGATCCCAAAATGATGGGAGTGTAGCTTCATTGATTGTGGGCAGAGTTGGCTGTCCATGGGCACATTGATAAAGTGAACTTAAAACGGGTGATAATTCTTTGGTTACCTTGCACTGGAGCTCTGGAGCAACTTCAAGTTCCATTTACATCACCTCAAATACCACTTGATGTTCAGGAAAGCCCTCCAAACCTACCTTGTCAAATAGTTTTTGTTATTTTTCCTCAAGGTTTTTATCGTTTTTTAAGCTTACCTTCAATAAATCACTCTCTTGCATCCTTGCTTTGCATGAAGTCCATTAAGTCCCTGAATATATGCAACTCTGTGAGAGGACCTCTTGGTAGCTATGACACAGATCAGCCTTAGGCAATGTGTAAAATACGTATGTTGTACCAAAACAGTAAAAAATTAAAAGCGCCAAGCAATAAAAATTGCAACTCAATTTCAAAAATAGAGGAAAATGTAATAAACAAAATGAAACTAAAACAACACAAATACAATAAAAGGAACGAGGAATATGATTGTTTAACATTCTAAGTAGAAATAGCACCTAATAGCACAGAGCGCCAATGATAGTGTATGAAGTAGTAGATTGGGACATAGGTGCAATAGGAGGCCGACTGCAATGGAGCCATGGACGGATACACCAAGTGGACTGATCCCAGTGAAAAGTCTGGAAGTCAAAAAGTTTGACAAAGCGTCTAAGTCTCACTTCAGAAACTTTTTTGAAGAAAAGCTTTGAAGTTTTTTCTGAGTCCCAATGCAGAAAGGAACTTTTTAAGAAGAAAAATCCTCCTTGAGCAGGCTGCTGCTGAAATTGTAGTGGCTCATGTGGAACTGAAGGATGAATACTTGAAGCATGTTGGTCCCGCTAGAATGCTGGGGAGTTTTTGCTGAAATGTTTCTAAATCCTAAAGCACAATGGGATGAAGATTTCACATGAAGTTGGTTCACCCAAGGTAGCTGTACATACATTTATGCCATGAGGGGACATCGCTGTCCCAACACCCATTGCCACCTACCTCCCAAGGTGTGGTTGTTACATCCTCCTTTGGAAACAGTATCATTTATTTGCCCAAGTGTCATGTTCTGAGTCACCTTTCAGCAAGAAAAGGCCACATGTCACAAAATATGGAACACCAGCTTCAAAATCAATCAATTTTTCAACAAACTTTTCTCTACCACCACCCTGAAAACAGCACAGCACACTGGGAGTATGTCTTGCTCTGTAGAAATGTCCATTTAGTGTGTAGAACCTGGCAATTTCCATAGCAGTGCATTTTAACATTTAGCGCCAGTACATCTTTCCATTAGAAAATCCATTTGTTAATCAAGTTGAAATTAACCAGTCTCTCTGTGTTTGTTTGATTGCATCAAATGCTCCTCATGGGGCACAATGTCTGATACACCAGACAAAGTCATGCTATCATCTTCTAAGACCTGGGCAAACTCTGCACGAAATCCTTGTGGCCAAGCACCCCCGTTCTGCAGACAGCCTTTTGCCTTGTTGGGCATGGGGTTGGCCGCAGTGCCTACCCTCTGGCCAGGCGCTGTGGCGAACCCCTCACTGGCAGCCAAACCCATGCCACACACGCCCTTTGTCCATGTGCGTTGTTAAGTAGGCTGCAGGCCAGACCTTGCACCCAGCCCCTGCTGCTGTCCAGCCTCTCCCTCTGTACCCTAGCCAATGCCAACTGGGGGTTGGGGTTGAGCGCAGAGCTTGGGTGTCATTTTAAGTAAGACAGACCTACTGACTTTGTGAAAGGATCAGAACATTAAAATATTAAAAGTGGACCTATAGGATTTGTGAAGAAAACAGGATCTCAACTTATATAATGCACATATATTGTCTTTGTTAAAAAATTTGCAATAATTACAATGAAATGTATATTTTGATAATTCACGCATTCAAGTTGCAAAGTGCAGCCACAGAACCCACCGCTTAACCATATACTTGAGCCCCACCGAGCAAAGTGTTATGCCTCTTCAGATGCTGCAGTGATGTTATCAATTATGTCATAGAACATGTCATGAGTGATGGAATATGCAAGAAGCGTATCACTGTTTGGTGAGGACACTAGTAATAGTTACTTTAGGGCATGAGTTGCAGACTTATCGAGTTCTGGGGCCAGCCCTGTAGGTGTAAAGGGTCTTCGTTTAGTTCTTGGTTTAGTTCTGACTCTTCAGTGTTGTAGAGTCTTTTATGAGCTGACATCAAACTTAACATTGGAGAAATATTTTTACATCATGTTGCAACAGTATCCATAAATCCTGCTTGAAAACAGAGCATGACATTTGGAACTACATTATGACAAACCTGTTACATTTTATTGCATTGTTCTTGTAGAAAATTTGGACGATGGTGCAGTTTTAGGAAATTGCATTTGACTAGTTTAAAAGCTTCAGGGTCCATCAAATACGGTTAGAGATTTTGATACTGAATACTAAAGAGTGAATCTTTGAACTGATCATTCTCTGGGGTACAGATAGTCCTGTTATTATTGGAAGGACGTCCTGATTGTCTGTGTGTCTGTACGACCAATTAGTGCTGTCATGACAGTGGTTCTAGCCTGCTGGCTCTATCCGGCGAACTCATATGAACTTCAGCTTCATTGTTCTTTTCTGTGACTAGTTCACTACTGGGCCACAGATGTCTAGAAATCTTGAAGGGCAATTGTTGTTCCTCTTCTTGAGTGTGAAGAAAGACAGGTGCAATCTCTTTCTTTAAAGTGGCATGTGGCAACTAGCAGACATGCTTTTGAAAGCCAAAAGTGGCTGTCATGCAGCTGTGCCTGAAACACAGTTGGAACAGGGTGTTGACAGCCAGTACAATTACATAAAAACTGTGGTTGATGTTGTCATAGTGAGGACAAAGACCAACATACTAAAAATCTGCCAGGCTGACTTGAAAGCTGCAAACTGCTTTTAAACCAATTTGTTTACCACTCTAGCTAGAAAAAAAACACTTCAAAATGTTAACTTTTTTAGAGTAAATGTAAATTTGGGAGCTAGTCAATTCTAACATTAACATAAGATTGACCAATAATATTGAGGATGACAGAGCTTTAATAACTACTTCCAGACATTGTCTATAGACAATATTTTAACTGACAAAGGCATTATTTGAGGTTGACTCTAGGGTCTATACCCATCTTTAGCCACATTCGCTCATTTCCAACGGGCATGACTACACAGTTCAATCTCAGATCATAAAAATAAAGTGGTTATGAAAGATATGAAAAAGAGAAATCCCTCAGGACCAGATGGGCTACTGCTTAAGATCAAGATAGTACTGGAGCTAATTCTGTTCATTCTAAGGGATCTTTTTGAAGGTATATTTTATGGCAGTTAGGGGGTTGACTCTTGGGCTTCCCAAACAGGGACAGTTCACACTGCAATGGATATAGTCCTATGTCTCTGTCCGATTGTGGTTGTTAGATTCTTTTGGAACCCTGAGATGTCTGGTTCTTGAATATAAGGAAGGGTTAATCCCCTCAAAGAAATTAACCTCGCAGGTTGCATAGATTTTTGTTAGCCTATGCCTCAAGGTGTCTATGCGTTAGATAAGGCCCAAACATTTTATAGGCTTACTTAGGCCTTCTGATGTTTCACTTGCAGGCATATTGGAGTATAGAAGAAAACGTTAAGAGCTATACATGCTTACTACCAATCTGGTTAATTGGAAACTTTCTTTGAAATTCTTTGCAAACATATATGTTAATTTTTAGTACATTATCATGAATTATAAGTCTTTGGTGACTGGCTCTCTTGCCATCCTTGTGTGACAATTCGAAAATTATCCGCTTGTAACAAATTGTTTCCAAATGCAATTTTAAATGAGCACTTAACACTTTCTTCATAGTTGAAAAACTACGTTTCCCACAATGCATTTGCATTTCACTGTTGTTTTTTCACTTTGCACTAGACATAAAAGTAGGCTCGTGTTAGAGCTCAATACCCGTGATCAAGCCTTCGGCTGAAGGCGAAACACATTGGGTTAGGACGAGCGAGCTTAAAATAAAGCTGCTGGTTTCAAATCTACTTGTGCCTGAGTGAGTGCCTCCTCGTTTACCGGTGTCGAGCCGGACCTGTGTGCGTAAAATTACGACTGGTTCTGTCGGCTTGAGGAGTTCTGCACCCCGCTATAACTAAGAGCGCCGGCGTTCCACCTCAGAACCACAAAACGGAAGCTAAATTACTGTTCTGAACGCGAGGCGGCCATCACAGAATACTACTCACCTGAGAGTGATTACACGCGACGATGCGGAAGGAGAAACAGCACCACTACGGAAAACGCCACACCACGGAGACGGACGATGAACATTGCAGAGCTTCGAACTGGATAAGTCTGAAGCCGCGTTGTGACAAAGACTCCGGTAAGAGCGAACCCGAGTGCTTTGCATGTCACCTTCGAACAGTCAGGAAAAGTGTACACCCCCGGTGCCAATATCTGCGAGATAAGAGCGTCTATTACTCTAAGAATACATTAGAAAGTAGTTGGGATATACGAGTGACATTTTAGTGTGTTTGGATGTAATTCACTGATGAACTGTTGCAACAATTCAAACAAACTTTATTGACAAACAGATCAACAAACCAACAAACCACTTAAAGTGTCTTTTCTCGTCCAACAAAATAGACTCAGGCAAACTTAACCAACCAAAACCGGCAGAAACCTATAAGGTTAAACCAGATAAATACAAACGATAAAAACTACTCGTCATGGAGGAAAGGAAAGCAAAGAGAATAGCGGATATAGATAATTTATTCACAAATAAAGGGCCAACCAACACGGCAAGGGGCCAAATCGGTGCATCCACCAACATCACCAGGGACAAACTGAAAAATTGGGAACGTCTCTCCAAGAGAGAGATCAATAAATGGTGGGAACTTCTAAGTCTGCAAAAATACATGGAGGTAAATAGAATACCCCGAGGTCTGCGACTAACTCTGATGCCGAGCCACCAAGACACGTCGAGTGAGCTACTACAGGAATGGGGCGCACATCTCTTAGACTCATTTATGGGTCTAATGGCGATTCTCATCAAACATATTGAGAAAATACTAAAAGAGATTAAGAGTGAACTAAAAACGACAGAAGATGAAATGAATTCACTAACTTTAAACGAAGACCAACAAAAATTAAAAGCGGACATCCTAAAAAACTTAGAACAGCACGAAGCACGTGTCAAAGCCCGGAAAAAACATAAATTTCAGAGGGACAAAGCGGATTTTGAGGAAGGTCGCATTTTTACCTTCGGGAGACAACGCAAACAAAAGAGAAGCAAGCAACCCACACGACATGATGGGAATGAAACCTTAAGCTTTGAATCACTGACGAGCCTGGAGTTAAGCGATCAAGAAGAACAAACAGCACAAAATATAGCTCAACAACCAAAAAAGACAAACTTTTTAATAGAAATGCAAAGGGCATTAGAACAACAGCAACAACAACCAGCGAAAGCAGAGGCAGAGGCAGGAGTCGACCCCGAGGAGGTGGAGGAAAACCAGAAGAGGACAGAGAGGGCAGAAACGAGGCAAAGGAGGCTTCCTGGTCCACAGCGAGACTCAGACAAACGCAACGCTAATGGACTCAAACCAAGACTCTCAAGAATTGAATATCATTAATCTCACAAACAGAGCCCTAACTCAAATGGAGCAAGACACACTCAAAAGGGATTAAACTTCTGCCCAACTGCCCATATAAATAGTGCAGACACCCGGGTAGATCTATACAAGTACACGCGGAAATTAAAACTTGCTAAAATTTATGCTGAAAAAACCACCAACAAACAAATAGAAAACAAGCAGAGACCCGATTTTGATTTGAACGCTGAGGATGCAGAAGGACTATTGACTTTAATGACAATGGGAGTCATGACAATCTCACAAGAAGAACAAGAACTAATCGCAATGGAAGATACTATTGAACAAGATGGCGCAAATGAGAGTGGACTCAAACAAAAATCAAAATACAACCCCATACTATCACCAGGGAATAAAATCGACATATTCCATGAATTAGTGGTTGATGAACTGTACAAAATCAAACCGAGCCGAACTAAAAACAACTTTAGTCAAAAAGAAAAACTAATCATAAAGAACCTCGCAGAAGACAAAAAAATAGAAATCAAGCCAGCAGACAAGGGCGGAAACATCGTTATCATCAATAAAATAGATTATGTAGAGGAAGCCCAACGCCAATTATTGGATACAAATTGTTATGAACTGCTAAAACAAAATCCAACGGCATCTCTGCAACAGGAAATCACAAGATTAATAATAGACTGGACAATTGCTGGCCGGATAAGTGAGGATGAACAGAAATATATGACAAACAACCTTCCTACTTCCCCCACATTTTATTGTCTGCCAAAAGTTCACAAAAACGACCAAAAACCACCAGGCAGATCAATCGTGACGGCGAACAACTCATTACTTGAAGGTATTTTAAATTACATTGACCAATTCTTGGCGCCCCTAGTATGGGACTTACCATCACATATAAAAGACACAACAGATCTTCTGAAACGATTGGAAAAGATTGTATGTAAATCTTTTTTTAAACTAATCACCATGGATGTGACATCATTGTACACTAACATCAAACATCACATTGGCATGAATGCGTGCAGGTATTATTTGGGCAAAAGAAACATAAAATACAAGGAACACAACAAAATGTTGAACCAAATGATCTCCCTATGCCTGCACAACAACACCTTCCTATTTAACAAAAACATCTATAAACAGATACGAGGGCGTGCCATGGGTTTCTCTTTTTCACCCAAATATGCCAATCTCACTATGGGTTGGTATGAACAGAATGAGACCTGGAAAACAGAACCTTATGCATGGAAAGAAAGGACGATTTTATGGTTAAGATTCATTGATGATCTTTTTATAATCTGGGACGGTGAACAAACAGAATTTGAACAATATTTTGAGAGATTGAAAAACACTCTACAAACCTCAAATTTACTTATGAAATAAGCAGTGAAAGAGTGGTGTTCCTAGACACAGAGATCTACATTGAAAATAATTGCTTGGAAACCACTCTACATTGTGAGAAAACTGCCACGAATTCAATTTTACATGGCCAAAGTTTTCATGAGGATAAATTAAGGAGAAGTATCCCATACGGAGAATTTCTCAGTTTAAAAAGAATCTGTTCAAAACAATCAGAGTTCCAGAAACACAGCATATAGGCTACTAATAGGTTCATCAAGAGAAAATATCAACCTAACACGGTGGGAAAGTGATTGAAACAGAGAGAAAGCAAATTCTACACAAAGTAAAAGAAACAAAGAAAGAAGACAAAAGCAGACTCATAATATCCTACAATGCAGAAAAACAAACACTGATCAAAGCCATCAAAAAACATTGGGGCATACTACGCCCAGACCAGACTTTGGCCGGAATTATTGGAGAACATGCACATGTCACCTTTCGCCGAGCAAAAAACTTGGGCGATCAATTGGTTCACAGCCCCTTTAAAGATGTCCCCAACCTCACAAGGCTGCACCGTGAAGGCTTCTGGCCCTGCAAAGAATGCAAGGTCTGCAGAATAGCATCAGCAACCAAGGAGATAGAAATGTTTGGAGGAAAGAAGTGGAAAATAACGCGCAAAAGTACGTTCGTAGAGTACATGGTAACATGCCCTTGTGCCAAAAGTTGCATAGGAAGCACAATCTTCGAAGCCAAAAAACAGATCCTAGAGCACACACAAGCCATTACGATGGGGATCAGTCCAACGCAATTGCAAAACATATGAGTCAACATCACGATAGCAACTGGGAAACCCTCAAATATTGCGCAATTGATCAACAAGCAGATTCAGAAAGGGGAGGTAACTGTAGAAAAGCTTTAAGACAAAAAGAACCAAGACACATTGTTGCATTTAGGACCCTCGAGCCAAGAGGCCTTAACCAAACAGAAGAATTGCACGTACACTTATGAAGCAAGCGCATTCATGAACTTATATAACTCCTCAGAGAGACTAATCTGACAGTGCAAAAAGAAAAGACTCATTCCCCTATTATCATTATAAACTCACTAGAGAGGCAGAATTGTCACACGAGGATGGCAAGAGAGCCAGTCACCAAAGACTTATAATTCACGATAATGTACTAAAAATTATCCGCTTGTAACAAATTGTTTCCAAATGCAATTTTAAATGAGCACTTAACACTTTTTTCATAGTTGAAAAACTAGGTTTCCCACAATGCATTTGCATTTCACTGTTGTTTTTTCACTGTGCACTAGACATAAAAGTAGGCTCGTGTTAGAGCTCAATACCTGTGATCAAGCCTTTGGCTGAAGGCGAAACGCGTTGGGTTAGGACGAGCGAGCTTAAAATAAAGCTGTTGGTTTAAAATCTACTTGTGCCTGAGTGAGTGCCTCCTCGTTTACTGGTGTCGAGCTGGACCTGTGTGTATATATATACATATATATATATATATATAGATATACATACATATATCCTACTGGCGGTCGACAGTAGGTAGTTATAGTTAGGACCTATTTTCCATGGGAAATCTGCAACATTCTATTTGGAATAACTTTGGCGCCTGTTAATATTATTATTATTATGCATATTATAGAGCGCACAGCTACCCCCAACTGGAGTGTCCCGGCGCTGAGCGGAGAAAAGGAGAATGTAGGTTAGTACTGTGGAACCAGTCAGAAACTACGGTAGACTGAAGAGCCATGGTTTCACTAACTTAAGGAAACTGGGTTCGGATGGGACCCATTTTGATTTGTAGAGGTAGAGAATTCCACAGGGAGGCTGCTTTTACTGAAAAAGACCGTCCACCCAGTCTGGCCTTGGAAAGCGGGGAATGACAAGAAGTTCTTGGTAAGTTGATCTTAGGTTTCTTGTATGTCTTAGTTTTTGAATGCGTTTTCCTAGATAGTGCGGGCCAGTGCCATTTATTGCTCTGTAAGTGAGACTGAGTGCCTTAAATTCTGTGCGTTTCCTTACTGGGAGCCAGTGAAGGGTACGTAGATGTGGCGAGATGTGGTGTCTTAAGGGAATGTTTTAATAAGCCTTGCGGCTGCATTCTGTATTGTCTGCAGCTTTCTGTACATATAGGTTGGCAGTCCCAAGTATAGACTATTAGCATAGTCTTATTGGGATGTCACTAGTGCGTGAACAATAGTTTTCAAACATTTGACAGGTAGCAGATGAAGGAATCTATGCAAGGCTTTTAGTTTCCAAAAACATGTGGAGGAAACCTCACCTATTTGGGTTTTGCATGACAGAGTCTCGTCGATTTTAAAACCCAGATTTCACGCTGAAGTGACAGGGCAGGGAGCTGGATGGAGTACCGAGGGCCACCAAAGGTCTGATCTAGGGGGTGATGGTTGATTAAAGAAAAGAACTTCAGTTTTATTGCCATTAGGCCGTAAACAATTTGTAGTCATCCAGGTGGATATATCTGCCAGACAGTCCCAAAATTTGGTGAAGGCTGCTTCTGAATAATCTTTAAATGAAAACATTAGCTGAGTGTCACCAGCATATGAGATGACACTGACATCATATTGTTCGATGAGTGGGGCCAGTGAGGCGAGGTAAATATTAAAAAGGGTGGGGCTAAGGGCCGAGCCCTGGGGGACTCCACAGATTAGGGGGCGGGTGATGAGACAAATGGTTGTAATGGTATTCTCTGGACTCGTCCTTCAAGGAAGGAGTGGAACCAAGCCAACACAGCCCCTGAGATCCCTAATTGCCTGAGCCTGTCAAGCAGAATCTTGTGTGATACCGTGTCATATGAGGCTGACAAGTTGAGCAGCATCAACATTGCGCAGCAGCCTTTGTCAGGGGTTTTCCGGATGGATTCAGTAACTTCCAGTAGAGCTGTCTCGGTGCTGTAGTCAGCTTGAAATCTGGACTGTGTATCCTTCAGTAGCTTATTGGTTTCCAAAAAGCTAGACAGCCGTTTTTGTACCTCCTTCGCAAGAACCTTAGCCGGGGCTGGCAGAAGGGAAATAGGTCTAAAAAAAAATTAAATGGTTGGGTCAGCATTTTCTTTTTTTAGGATGGGTTAGATGAGGGCTTTTTCCATGCCGATGGACAAATATCAATATTTAGAGAAGCATTCCATAGTTCATTTAGAGAGGGATTAATCAAGTGATCTAGTGTTCTAAAAATCTGGCCGGGAGGGGGTTCTGGGGGAGCCAGACTTAGTTTTAAGCAGTAGATTAAGTGAGTCTTCAGTACTGAAAGGGCCAAAGTCGTCCAGGTTTTTGTGGTTGGGGACCAAGGTGTGACTGGGCTCTCACTCTCAGTAAATGAGATGTAGATATCTTCAATCTTATCATGGAAAAAACTAGCTAAATTCTCACAAAGAGTTTCCGAAGGAGTAATATTGCTTTTCAAAACCTCCGGTTTCATGAAGCTTTGGACAATTTTAAAAACTTCTTTTGTAGAGTTATTGGATGCTTTGATTTGAGTAGCAAAGTAGTTTTTTATGGCTGTGTGTTTTAGTTCATGGAATTGACTCACTGCCTTCCTATAGATGTTTTTTGCTTCCATACTATAGGAGTTTTGCCATATTCGCTCAAGTCTTTTGCAACAGCTCTTTTCTGTTTGGAGATCTTGAGTAAACCAGGGTGCGGAGGGTTTAAGCCTGGCTGATTTCATCTCTTTCAGTTGTGCAATAGTGTCCAAAGTGACAGTGTACCAATGATTAAAAGTTGTCACATCACTGTTAGGATCACCCGTAAAAACATCAGGTATGTTCTGAAGTGCAGGGCCAATAGTTTTGGGGTTGACTTTTCGCCAATTTCTTCAAATCTCATGTTTATTGTCCCTACTGTCTAGGCTGGTGGTAAAGCTATGATTGAATGGAACCAAATCAGACCATGCCAGGGGGATAGATTTCTCGGCCATAAGGGTAGAGATATTAGTAAAAACAAGATCTTATATAAGTCCGGAAGTATGTGTAGGTGATGTGACCATTTAGTTGAGATTTAAACCTTTAAGGGAGTCGATCAGTTGGGATGCTAAGGAACAGTGTACCTTTTCTATGTGAATGTTGAAATCCCCTAAGACCAGATAGTTTGTATATTTCAGCGAGTGGTCAGCTATCAAATCGCATATGTTCCCTAACTTACTGGGTTTTGAGTCAGGTGGTCTATAGATCAGTATTCCTGCTATAATGAGTGTGGGGTAGATAGTAACCTTGAAGGAAATAGCTTTGGTCACTATTTTTTTGTGTGATATTTCCCAATCCTTTTTAAAAATGACGGATCGGCCCCCTCCTAGTCTATTGCCATCTCTGTTTTCCACCACAATTTTATAATCATCAGGGATGGCCAGATGGACAGCTGGTTTAGTACTGTCTCTTAGCCATGTCTCAGTTAGGCAGATCATATCCCATGTTTTAGTTTCTAAAAGCAGCCAGATGTCATTGGCATGCTTAGGGAGTGACCTACAGTTTAGAAGTCATGCTCTGATGTTCGTAGCTGATTTAGGGGAAATAGTTGTTTCTAGTGCTTTACAACTTGTGCCTATGTCATCATTAATGCTAAAGGTGCAGTTGTTACAATAGGGGTCCTGTACGCCATGATTGCATATCCATGAGGAGGGATTCCTACGAGTGGGTTTAGTGCAACCTTTAAACCTAAATGCTAAGATTTGCTCCCTAAATAGTACTACTCTAGGGGTTACTTACAATTGGGCAGCATGGCTGGTGCTGGACATGGGCCGGAAGCGGACCGGCGCAGACGGACTTGCCTTTGGTGCGCCTTCGGCACACCAGCGGCGCGCCCGCTGCGCGTCCTCTGGTCCATGTGCTAATGAAGGGGATTCCGGAATCAATTCCACCCCTTCCCCGTCCCAATTGTGTCACATATTGACAGGAGGGAGAGTTTAGCCCCTCCCTCCACTGAAACGGCTCCTGCCGCGGTGGACCGGGGATGAGGACAAAGTCCTAAAGTGTCAAGCGTGCGCTGTGCAAACAAGCGGGTAGGGAGATAGGGGGGCAATATACAAGCTAAAATGCGGGCGAAGTTAAAACAAATGTGAGCAGATTTAAAAAGAAGTGCGGGATACAGTGTACGGTGCGTTCAGCGCGGGGCGGAAACTCAACTGATGCCTCTCCTCACTCTGCAGCATGTCCACTTTCCCTGAGGCTTTGAAGCAGTCCCGAATCAATTCTGCTCCTTCACCGCCCCAATCGTGTCACCTGATTGACAGGAGGGAGAGTTTGGCACCGACCTCCACTGAAACAGCGCCTGCCGTGGTGAACCGGGGATGAGGACAAAGTCCTAAAGTGCTGAGCATGCGCTGTGCAAACAAGCAGGTAGGGGGACAGGGGGGGCAATATACAAGCTAAAATGCGGGTGAACTTAAAACAAATGTGAGCAGATTTAAAAAGAAGTGCGGGATACAGTGTACGCTACGTTCAGCCTGGGTGGAAACACAACTGACTGCCTCTCCTCGCTCTGCAGCACGTCCACTTTCCTTGAGGCTTTGAAGCAGTCCGGAATCAATTCCGCCCCTCTCCACCCCAATTGTGTCACCTGATTGACAGGAGGGAGAGTCTGACCCGCCCTCTAATCAAACGGCTCCTGCCGCGGAGAACTGGGGCTGACGGCAAAGTCCTAAAGTGTTGAACGTGGGCTGTGCAGACAAGCAGGTAGGGGGACAGGGGGGCAAAATACAAGGTTGACAAATCTTGCCGAAATTTTCTAAATTGTTGGGCCGCTTCGGTCTGCTCCTATACTGAAAGTCTTGGGGTGATTTGTGAAGCAGGGACAGAGAAAAAAAAGGGGGGTCCCAAAACGTGTTTTCCCCATGCAATTTTCCATAGGTACCGTTCATCGCGGCTACAGCCCGAACGACTGAACGGAATTACACCAAATTTGACAAAGTGGTAGTCCTTGGTTCAGACTCGTGCCTATTGCTTATATGATGTAAATCCGTTCAGTAGTTTCTGAGAAAAGCACATTTAAAGGTACATATATATCTATGGCCTTAGAGGATCCTCTGAAGATCCGCGGACCCTGCCGTGCACGAGCTGCATGCTAATTGGCTGTCAACACTCTAAACCAGGAAGTGTTGACAGCCATCTTGTGCCTCGGTAGAACCAAGGCACAAGAAACCTAATAAACAAATGTGAAAAACGCGAAAAGGGGGCAGGGTAGAAACACCCTGACCCCCTAGGCCTGCTCAGGGGGTCCCAAAAGGACCCCAAGGCCCCCAAAATAATATATATTTTTTTAAATCGGCAAAATCTACGCAGGATGCGCGGATCTTGCCGATAAAAAAAAATGAAGTGCGGGCTCCCGCACTTGGATGATAATTAGCCCCCCGGGGGGTCAAATCCTGGGGGTATGATGAAAAAAAGTGTGGGGAGGCCTAATCCCCCCCACACTGCCTCGGGGACCGCCACCCTGGGGCTTTATCATAATATACACAGGGGCTCATGGCCCCCTCGCAGAATCGGGGCATCTTTGAATTGGGTGGGGGGCTCTCAGGCCCCCCAGCCCCGGGGACAGCCACCCCCTGGGGCTTCTAAAAAATTGGTGTGGGGGGCTCTCAGGCCCCCCCAGCCCCGGGGACCACCACCCCCGGGGATTCTTAAAATCAGTTGGGGGGTTCTCAGGCCCCCCAAGCCCTAGGGTTCGCCACGCCCTGGGCTTCTAGTTCTTTGTTGGGGGGTTCTCAGGCCCCCCAGCCCCGGGGACCGCCACCCCTGGGGCTTTCTTTTTTTTAAATATACCCTGTTTGGGCACTAAATATTTAAATTGGGGGTCCGTGACAGACCCACATCCCCCGGGGCTTTGTAAAATGTGGAAGGGAGCCACGCAGCCCCCCTCTTGGAGCCTTGTCGAGGTAATGGGGACCGCCACCCCCCAGGGCTGGCTCCTGCAGTGTCCCGGGGTGCCCACCCCCGGGACACTGCTTCTTGCAATGACAGGGAGGGAGCCTTGTGGCTCCCACCCTGTCATTGCAAACTGTTTTGCTATCTGGAGGAGAGAGCAGGTCAACCTGCTCTCTCTTCCAAATAGCAAAGCAGATTACTTTTCCCCTGGGGGATCAGCATATTAGCTGCTCGCTAGGTGGAAAAGCAATGCTGGCTCCCAAAGGAAGCGGGGTGCATGCTGGGACTGTGGGGGGATTGGGGACACCCCCCGGCCCCCAACGGAGAGGGCTAGCCCCGGGGGATGGGGTCCCCAGGGCCATTAGTGGCCGGGGAGGGGGGCCACACGGCCCCCCTCCCCATAATATAATAATAAAATATTTTTTTTAAAAAGGCCTGGGGGAGGGGGTCCCGGGGCAATAAGTGGCCAAAGGAGGGGGGCAAGGTAGCCCCCCACCAATAAAAAATATTTTAAAAAAGGCCCATGGCCCGGGGGATGGGGTGCCCGGCCCAGATTATGGCCCTGGGAGGGCGGTTTGCAGAGGAGGAACAAATTCCCCTTGAATACTGGGGATCCCTGGGGGCCAACTAGCCCGCCAGGAACATCCAGTATGCGCCAGAGGGCAGCGTTGTCGAGAGGTGTTCAGAGGCCACGCCCCTTTTTACACCTCTCTGCAATGCAGCTCTGTCGCGCTTACTGGAGGTACCTGGTGCGCTAGTTGGACCCTAGGGACCCTCAGGATTCAAGGGGATGTAATCTTCCTAATGAAAACGGACACGGGGCATGTTTACACAGGGGCGAAGGGAGGGGACGGGCCCTGAGGTGACATGTGCAAACAAGCCCTGCGGCGTGTTTTAATTTGGGGAAATAATTCCGCTTCAATCCTGAGGGCCCCTGTGGGCTAACTAGCCCACCAGGTGCTTCCAGTAAGCGCCACTGCATTCAGACACTTATGCATCCACTCAGTCTTCAATGCAGATTGCTATATATATATATATATATATATATATATATATATATATATATATATATATATATATATATATATATATATATATATATTGTCACCACACCAAAGTTCTCATCAAAATAAGGTGCTGACTCCGTGAATCATAATCCAAACGATATTTAATGGCTCATTTGCTGCATAGATGCGTTTCGGCGGCTTGCTCCCGTCTTGTTCACTACATCTGCATTGTCATTTTGTTACACTTTATATACACATGAATGTTACACGGTTTCTTAGGTGTTAGTTGTGTTACAAGTTTCAATTGGCCCAGGGTTTTTATGGTTACATGTTTATCCCTCATGTGTGGACATAGAAAAGTTTCATGACTTGCATTTTGTTACATCATGTTAGTCTTTCACCTATGTTTATGCAACTATGTAACGTTCACTCGAACCACATTGCAAAGAAGTCTCAGTAATTCATTGTTACGTGTGTTAACCCTCACACTCGTATAATTCATGAAATTTGAGAACACTCTTAATTCTAAAAGTACAATAAACTAAAATCAATTAAAATAAAGCGTGCGCCCACACTATTTACAAGTCAGATACATACGTGTATTTCTACCATTGGTTAGCTAATACATCATTGCTGCACTAGCGGTCATTCTTGGTAATGTTAAACCACACCTATGTAGTTTATAATGTAAGGGCATGCTCGTAGGATTAGTGTTGAGAAATCCTGACCAAAGTAAGTTATATGCCTCCCTACTGCATGTATAATGATTCTGATACACATACGCTTAACGAGATACATACTTGGTAGTATGTTATATCTTGTTACTTTGCAAATCATACCCTATGTAATACGTATGCTAGGTTTAGTGCTGTATCAACAATTGGTGTCATACATTTACATACCGACGCAACTAATTTTTGCAAACCTTTAGCTAAATGGGCCTTTCTCTTCTCCAAGTGGAGTATTGGCTCGCGACTTGTTTAGTGTGATTTGGGAAAGTGATAATAGAAAATTAAAAGTGATACTTGGTGTTTTTTGTGATAAACTTTGAGGAAAGGTGGTTTAGTTACAGTGCTTGTGGTTTAAAATCAATTTGAGTAGTAGTTGAACAGCAGATGTTTTAAGAATGGGTTATGAGGGATGATAAGAGTACAGACTGGTTATAGGTGTACATTCAGGGCTTCGTCCGCGTTCAAACCGAACGGGATTTTTGAGTTCAGAAGGATTATATATCTGGACTCAAGTCGGCGTAGGGCTAGTTTCCGATTGCCTCCTCTCGCATTCTTAGGCACACTGTCGATGACATAGTATGTGAGATTCTGGGCATTGCCTTCATGTAGCTGGTTGATGTGCCTTGCTACTGGGTAGGCGGGATCTTTGTTCGCTATTGCCCTCAAGTGCTGTAGTATTCTGACATGAGCTGGGTGGATGGTGGAACCTACATATCTCTTACCACAGACACATGTCAGCACATACACCGCAAATTCGGTTTTGCATGAGTATTGTGCTTTTATGGTGTATGGTTTATGTCTGAATGGTATACTGACTTTAGTGGTGTTTATGCCATGATTGCAGGCTTTGCATGTGCTGCATTATTTGAAGCCTTTCTGGTTCTGTAACCAATTGGCTGGCTTTTTGATTACTGGGGCATTGCACACCAGCTCACTGCGCATGGATTTTGCTTTTCTATAGGTTACCAATGGCCCATTGCCCACCATCTGACCAATTGTAGGATCGTTATGTACTAATGGCCAGTGTCTCCTGAGAATTTTCTGGAGATTGGTGTGGTACCTGTTGTACCCTGTTATGAGCCTAGGTGGCTGTCGCTCACCTCTCGCAGGATTTTCCTTGTTTTTGGGAAGGAATATGAGTTCCTGCCTTGTTTTACTCTCACATTTGGCCTCAGCCCTCATACATGTTTTCTCAGTATACCCCCAGTTTTTCAACCTAGTGAAAAGGTTCTTTTTAGCTTTTGTAAGTTCTTCTGGGGTGCTACAGTTCCTTGTCATCCTAAGGCATTCAGCATATGGGATAGATTGTTTAAGAGGTGTCGGGTGAAAGCTTTGCGCATGCAAGATCGTATTGCCTGCTGTGGGTTTCCTAAAAGTACGTGTCTGTATACCATTGTTCATCACAAATAACTCAACATCAAGGAATTGTATAGTATCAGGACTAACATTGCAAGTAAATTTCAAATTTAACGCATTTTCATTCAATTCCTTAGCAAATTGTTCCGCACTTTCAGGGCTGCCCTGCCACAGAATAAAAAATGTCATCGAAAAAGCGTTTGTACATCACAATGTTGTTGGTTACCGTTTCTGCGTGAGTGACTTGCAACACTTGCTCCTCCCACCAGCCCATATGCAGATTTGCATAGCTGGGGGAGAAGCAAGTACCCATAGCAGAACCCTGCATCTGTTTGTAATGAAGTTTGTCAAATATGAAGGTGTTGTTGGTCAAACACCATTCCGTCATTTCTAGAAGCATGCGGTGTGCTCATATAGGTTTATTGGTCTTTTTCCAAGGTAGTGTTTCAGGGCATTGAGGCCGTCCTTGTGTCGGATGCTCGTGTACAAGGATTGTACATCTAGAGTCATGAATAAGTAATCTTCTTTCCATTTCACATCATAGATTTTGGCTAAGAAATCCCCAGTATCCTTTATGTAAGCAGGTAGTGCCCTCACCTCTGGCTGTAGGAAATGATCTATGAATATGCTTGTCTTTTCAAACAGACTCCCTATTGCAGATATAATGGGTCTGCCAGGTGGCACACTGCTGTTCTTGTGAATTTTAGGGATTAGATACAATTGAGGAGTAACTGGATAGTCATTCTTTAGGTACTCAAACTCTTGTTTGCTCAACAAACCCATACCTTTCCATCTGTATAGTTCATTGTGGTATTTCTCTTGTATGTCCACTATGTGCGTTGGACTTATTCTTATGTAGCATTCTCGATCTTGAAGTTGAGTGAGTGCATCCAGGTTGTACATCTCCAGTGGCCACAAGACTATGTTGCCCCCCTTGTCTGACCATCTCACCACAATGTCTGATCTTGCTTTGATCTTTCCCATTAGGTTGTTATATTTTCTCATTTGGTCGTTGTTGTATGCCATGCCCTCTTTTGTACTTTTTATGGACAGTTCCTTTAGGTCTTTTATTACACATTCCGAGAACATGTCCAGGCCATCTTTAGGCATTATTGGCATGAACACTGATTTGGGTTTGAAACCAGATTTGATTGTTTGGCAGATGTCTATTTCTGATATATATATATATATATATATAATACTTATTTAAATATCGAAGCAAACCACATTCAGTGGATGATGTCATCAGTGATGTCATTTGAGATGCCCTCAGTGATGTCACTGACCATGTCATGAATGATGTAATATGTGACATCATCAGCAGTGGATTGCGGGCACCCGAGTTATACTTAATACAACTAACTATAACAGAGCAATTTCAATCGTTTTGTACGAGTGAAATGTTCAGCTAACTATAACACCCCTAAAACCTATGGTTTTTTTCAGTGAATATATCTATATATATATATATATTTATATATATATATATATCCTGAACAACTCAAACCACTTCCTGATTTTCCGCAGCAGCAGACAGGCGAGGAAAGAGACACAGACCTCCGAGATTTTTCCAGTGGGCAAGATGATTTTATTGCAAGTGACCCAAACACAACGCGTTTCAAGCCCGTAAGCCCTTGATCACGTGTCACAAGTGAAAACACCATCTACTGATTTAAAGTGAGTTATGCCCCTCCCAGATCTTAACATCACAGGTCATATGATCATAGGCACAGAAAACATACTCATCTGGCTACCACCATCTTTGTACAGTTATACATAGAGGTAGAAGGATATGGTATGGCACACACAGAGAATATTATATATTTACATGCTCAATAAATAATTAAAAAAACATGTAAAGTGCTAAGTGTCACAAATATTTGTAAAATAATAAATACAAATCTTTTTAAAAGGTCTTGTTGGATAAATCCAAGACTGCCAGCATGGTGATAGCCGTGACATTTTCATATTACCGGTTAAATCCGATTATTCTTTCAACCAAAAAAGAACTGCCTGTGAATTGCCAGTACTAAAGAATATGTGTATAATATTGTCTCTATTCTAACATCATTTAGTACACGTATATTCTACCAGAGGAGAGGTGTTGAACCCGGCCCTTTGGGCAGGTTCACCCCCAGACTTTTTGCTTTTTCCTAGCCTGTTTCTGGAACCTGGTGGTGGTGATTTTAGGCCTCTGCGCACTTTTTCACTGTGGTACAGTGTAAAGTGCTTGAGCCCTCTGTGAATGAGTGGTGAGTGACCTGCCCTCCCATAGGAATGAATGGGGAATATATATGCCCATGGTAGTTCCTGAAGTGTGGGGAGTGCAGAGTCGAGTTTGATATGTACGAACTAGTGAGAGTGAATGCTGCAAAATGGTATATGCAGCATGAGTGTGTCTAGTCTAGAAGTGCCTCTTTTAGAAGTTGGCATATTTGTGTAATTTGTGTCTAGCGTGTGATTGGCTGGTGAGCCTGGGTCAGAGTGCCTGGGCCTGCTTGTGGATTGACTGTCTGGTTTGAGGATGACAGGGGCTGGAGAGCCCAGGAGGTTGTCTGAAGTCAGCCCATGGTTGAAAGGCAGCATCTGCTGCCAGGGAAGTGAGAGGAGATGGCACCTGATAGTGAAGGGCTGTGCCTGCCTGACTACAAAGCTGGCTCCACCTCCCGCTGGGCGACTGTCACCTCTGTCCCTGATACTGAAGGGACTTCCCTATAACCAGTTCTAGCTGGTTCTCACACTGCCTGCTTCAAAGGACTTCAAAGGGCTTCAAAGACTTTTGGCTGTATAAGAACGGGCTGTGCCCCCTTCCAAAATGTTCTTGTTTCTAACTTGAATCTGCCAGGGGCATGCTGCTGCTGGGGCCCAGGGGAATCCCTGGGCCTGCCCAGCCACTGGACACCTGATGGACTGATGGGGGACTCTTCCTGACTGTCCCCCTGCTTACTGGACTCCTAAAGGACTTATTGCTGGGACCTGCTGTGTGCTGTCCTTGCTGGGGGCTGACTGGACTCTACCCCCTTTGTTCCAGGGGGGACTTTATTGTTGGACTTGCTGTGTCCCTGGGACCCTTCTTGATGCAGGGGTCGTTCCTGTGGGCTTGTCTATGCCCCTAGCGCCTTGAGAGCGTCTCTTTGCGATATTACGGGCGTTTTTAGCGTCTCACGCCCGATGCGTGAGACTTGGCAGGTGCCTACCCTGCGATGTTGCCCGTATTTGGATTATCTATCCTGCAAGTGCCCACCTCGCTTATTTTTAACTTTATTTAACTTCGGCTGCCCACGCCATGATTGCCGCTGCCCGGGGGCCTGAAGGTGACCAGAAGCCGCTGTTCGCATGTGCACGGCCGCAGAGAAGGAAACGAAGGGGCCGCGACCTGATTGGTTGCTGAGGAAGGCTGCTCGTGAGGGGCCGCGCTCGGATTGGCTGAGCGCTTCCAAGAATTCCCCGCGTCATCAGGGGCTCGTCCGAGAGCCGCGCAGGGATTGGCCAACTTCTTCCTGGACTGACGTCGTCACCAGGGGCTCGAGGAAGGAGCCGCGCTGGGATTGGACCAGCTTTGATGACGAGGGCCCGGCTTCGGAGAAGTGTGACCGGGAGGAGGGCGACCACGAGAAGGATGGCAGCCAGATCACAGGGCTCCCTTGATGCGAGGGAGCCCTGCTGAAGCTGGGAGACCGCCAGAGAGATGCCTGACTGGCGGCCCGCCTGCACTGAGGAGCCACCGGTGAGTGGGGCAGACAAAGGGGAGGGGCGCCGGGACACATTGTCGGTGTCCGCCCCCCCTCCCAGTAGCGCGAGCCCGCGCTCCTGGGAGGGGGGGCTCGCTGGCTTGCTATTGGTGGTTGTCAGTGTTGGTCCCTCCTTTATGTGTTTGTTCAGCCCGGTGGCGATTTCACTCATGGTTTCCTTTTGTCGACCGCAACTCTCCTTCATAGCGCGGGCGGTGCAATTGCAACTCCTCCTGCTGGGCATGCTTTGCATACATAGTTTCCTGTCGCAGAGGTTATTTAGCCTTCCTGCTCCATTAGTTTCACATCCTCCCTGGCCTCTCTCTTGCCCTGCCCGTCGCTTGGCTTTTCTACAGTCACTTTCCATTGTCGCTGCTTTTGTTTTCGCTTTAGGAGCGCTTTTTCACAAGCGCTATTTAAACTCACACCATTCCAGGTAATGCTGCCTCACATGGACCTCTACAAGACAAAACTAAAGGCAATAGCATCACGTTGGTTGAACAAAGCGCTGCACCCCATGGGAAGAAAGAATTAGGTGTTGCAGCTGTCCGTGTCGACTTGGGCTGAATATCCTTTCACGACAAGCCATTCAAACACAACAGAACAGCGTCCGGCAAATCATTTTTCGGATGCATATGGCCAATGATGCAGCCATTTGAAATACAATGCCGCTTCACTAGACATGAAGAATCGCTGGCTCACGCGCTGCCAATACAGTAAACTGACGCGGACCAAAATACGCACTGGTCCTTGCTTTGGGGCCGAGCTTAATGGTATGAGACACACTATTTATACAATTACAGCCTGCACACCAAAGGAAACCTTTTGGTGCCTCCAAGTCTATTACGCGACATCACGGACAGTTGTTACGTCAAGCATTTGCCTTTTCCGACATATCTAATAAACTGAAAGGGTGCTCATGAGCTTGGCTCAGAGCCACATTGTGCCTTTTAAAACAGCAATTTAAATAGTGTTCTAAAAAAAAATCCAGTACTTGTATAGCGCATGAATCACCCCCGAAGGGGTCTCTCGGCAGGGGCGTAGGAGACACTAAAATTCTGGGGGGGACAGGGACAACCTTGTGGATTTTCCATTGACCCTATACAAATCACCACCCATTAAACAAATACATTTGCATCGTTTTGAAGTGAAATATTGAGAAAAGCAGGCATGTAATCACAGTTTGCATCTATGCTTTATTGTTGTTTACATTCACATAGTAATCAGACCAAATGTAAAAAAAAATGTATATGAATCTTGCATCTTCATGCACCAAGCAAAAAAGGATGCTGACTTCGGGTGAGGGCGTCATGGTTGTAAGTGCATTATGGCTTGAAAAGTACCGGCCGCTGCATTCCTGGTCTCCAGAAATTTTCAGGCAACAATAAAAATGTGAAGATAACTTCGGTGATTAATGATCTTTATTGAGAGAGATCAGAGGTCTGAGTACTGGAAGTTTTGACTCATGGTAAGGTAGCCACAGTGGGGTAATATGCCCGCTACAAAGATCGTGTACCACGCAGATCACAAAATGCATGTAATGTAAATAGGTCAGTGAGTTACTGCTTTTCTCTGAGAGATTCTTTTGCTATTTGGAGTTTATAAGTTAAAATCCTAACACTGAACAGTGAGCTATTAACCGTCATCAAAGAGCTGCATGAAAACTGCAAGGTATAGATTAGAGCGTTATGATTTTTACCCAGTCTTTCATTATCCTAAAGTTTGAAAATGGGTTCATTAGGATGGAAATCAATTCAGATTATTAAAGAGAACCCCCAACCATGGTGTTATGTTTTAAATTCTGGGTTTGTGCTTCTCTAGTGTTGCAAAGCCATCTGTGCCCTGGGCACTCCCCAACTTTTTGCTGACTGGTAGTGGTGGTACCTGACTCTGACTGACCCTGGCCTCTGACTAACCAGTCCCAGGGCCAGTGCTATGTTGAAAGAGACACTTACAAATACAGTAAAAACACCTACATTCACTAGGGTGCACTAGGGGTTAGGGTACCTCCATGATTGGCATGACCTCTCCTATACGGCCCTAGTACATAATAGGGCATGGGGATTGAAACTACCTTTAAGTCCCTAGTATATATTAGGGCATAGTGCTTTAGAGGCCAGAACCCCTTCCTGCTCTTTCATGTGTGCACTGCTGTAGCCTGAGGTCAGTTTAAAAGCAGACCATTGTTGGAGGACTGCTTTTAAAATGCAAATTGTGCCCAATCTTGACTTTTGGGTTTAGGGCACTTACAATTGATAAACTACAATGTTGGGGCATATTAGGTATCCCCAGGGGTTCCCCTAGGTGTCCTATGGGTTAGAGGTCAGGTATCTACAAGGAGGGCCATTATAAAATGAGTGTTATATGCCCTGGGTTTAGTGAAATTGCACATTTCACTGCCTACATTGTAGTATAGTGCTTCTCAAAATCGGCTTTTGTGCTGGGAGCACTGTGAAGTGAGGATCTGCAATATTTTGATATAATCAGAACCCCTAAAGTCTTTCCTATGTATTCTAGGGGTGGGGGTCCTGTAGGTATAAGGAGGATCCTTATACAGGCCCTGGTATTGGAGAAATTGGCCAGTTAATTTTTCCATTGCAGATTCCCAGCCCATAGATTAACATTGCAAGAGGTTATTAATTAATAACTGGAGAAAGGAAAGCCATACAACTAGGATTAAGACTCGGAAGAATGTTAATGATAAATGCAACAATGTGGTATTGTTGAATTTATTCTAAAATGTACAGACAAGAAGTTATAAGATTTTCTTGTCTGCAAGCCACAATTCAGCCCTTAGTGCCCTGCCTTGATTTGTCAGAGGTAAGTGGATTGGACTGCCTGTTGAAGAGGTGATAGGTGGCCTGTCTGAGAGTAGAGGTTGCTGGGCATAGGAACGCCAGAGCCAGGCGGAGGGGTAGTAAACAATGCTCTTCAAGAGAAGGAGACAAGCTGGAAAAATCACTTTCATTTACACCTCTCCCACATCCGGATGGGGGGATTAAGGATGAATTCCCAGATGTAAGGGGAGTGGACCTAGGTATATGAAGCCATCCTGTAGGCTGGTTGAGTTAGTTCTGCTCCCTCTGCTGGAAAATCAGCCATGATTAATTTTGGAGAAATGATGCTCTCTTTGGGAAAATAATGCCCCACTTTAGAGGATGTGGTCATACCCTGGAGCATTGCCCTGCACCTCATTGGACAGGAGTATCCTCCTTCTTGACCGAGAGAACTTGGAATAAGTATCTGAAAGAGACAAAGCCTCTCAGATGATGCTGCTTCAAACTTGGGAGAAGAAGGGTGCCTGCTGAGGAGTTTGATTTGAACCAACCAGGCTCTGGACTGAAGATTGTGCGTGTTGCACAATCTGGAATTACAGTCCTATGGACCTCCTTGCTTCAAAAGGACTAAAGAGTGGACTCCCTGCAAGCTGAATGATAACAGAGCTAACCTGGCCCACCAGGAATCCCCAGCCTGGAGAACTACCAGTGAATTTGAAAGGGTTTTGTCCAAGTGGATTGTGGTAACTGAAGCCCATTTCAAGGACCATCTTGGAGATTCCAGACCCGTGGAGTAAGTTTTGGACACTTTGAGACCCTTTGGAAAACTTCAGGAAGAAGTTCCAGAGGTTTGGATAAGTTTGGAGCAGCTTTGGTAAAAAGCTTTATAAGCTCTATAAGCCAAGCAGACAACCATCAACCATGAGTTGGCCTGCCGCCCAGGTTCTTTCGGCTGAAAAGCTCCAGGGGCCGACTTCCAGAGTTTGATCGGGCATAGGTAGAAACCCAAGCTGACGAACCCTCACCGAATATGGCCTAGTGAAACGCATTAAGGGACCCTGCAAGAAAAAGCTCTGCAAACATTTCTAATTCTGTACTTAGAAAAGTTGACCGGGCCAACCATGAGAGCTAAGCCACCCACCATCAACTGTGTGCCAGCCTGCATCCCTAGCTCGTACCGCTGGAAAGCTCCGCAGGTTGGACTTCCATAAGTTTGACTGGGAGTTTGTTGCAAGACAAGCTGGCGAACCCTCACAGAATCAGGGGTGGCTGAGAGCTTTGACGGACCCTGTGAAGAAAAGCTCCAGAAAAGTTTCTAAGTCAGAAGGTAAAAACTTTGACCCAGACCTACCGCAAGGAGTAGCCCCTGCAGGGCTTCATCGTGGTCGGCCTGAAACTTTGACTTTGAGCAGGTCCAGCATGACCGGATGTACCAAAAGGGGATATACGTTTCTATGTGCTATATCGTGCAAAAAATGTTAAAAGTAATATTCCCGTTTCCCTGCATTGGATTTTTTTCATTTTAAAGAAATTTTTATTTTTTTATTTTATAAATTGGTGTTGGATTTTTATTGTGTTGTGTCTTAATTATTTACTGAATTGGTGTTTTTAAATGCTTTACATACCTGCTAACAGCCAAGCTAACAAGGGTTGAGCATGAGAATAATTTTCAAAGACTGGTATGGAGCTATATATTGAGGTAGTGTCCTTATTGCCGGGGACAGATATACATTTGCCCCTACTATTAACCCACTTTCCAACATCCAGACCAAGCACTCTTAAACAATACTGTCTACAAGTATGGATTACATGTGACTCCTACACCCTGTAGTTTTATTTAACATTTCCTATACACAGATTTACACACCTATGATTGACTGCCTCTGTGTAGTGTGAATGGTGTAAAGGGTTGACACCCTGCACTGGTATGAGTAGCGCTATATAACTAATTGAATGCTTCTGAGAGAGTAGGTATGGAGACTTGGGCAGCACTATTAAAGGGTGGTAGTGAGTGAATCTGTGTCGGAGCTGGGTTGTTGAATACCAAGGCTGTATATCTGATTTCATCTCCTGCCTCCTTTATCCACCAACATACTCTCCCTCCACATTATCTCACTCTTCCAGGTTCTTTCTCATCTTTGCTTTCTCCTTATTCTCTGGTTTCCATATTTCCCTTCCTCCTTCTGCCAACAACTCCTGATGCCTTTCTCTTGTTCAGTTTTACAGTCTGATGGTTTAAATAATGTACCGGTCTCTAACAAAGAATACAGTTCGCCTCACCTGCAATCACCAACTTAAATTAAGCATCATTAGCTTGCAGACCACAAAGGAAATGCCAGAGTGGCTATTCCGGTCCTTTCTGCATTGTATATCCTTCCTGAAGAGCAGATATACCATTTCCTCTCCTTTCTGCAAGACACAAGGATCCTAGCCTTCTCCCTTCCCTATGGAAGGGAGAAGTGTGCATGGCGATCAGTCTCTCCAAGTGCCAGGGAACCGCCCGCCATTGGAATATGGCGGGCAGTAATACAGTCATCAATGGTGATGGGACTGTCAACGATGCAGTGATGTGGCAGTCCCACCACCATTCTAATCACCCCCTGAGTTTAATGTGCATGCGAATCCAACATTACCAACCTCTGGTAAGTTGCACTACTAGTGCTGAAAAAGTCCAATTGAGGTACCAATGACAAGATGGACTGGCTTCAAGGGTCTTGTGACCTCAGTGACAGAGTCACTGTCGCTCTAGTGTGTGCTTCTTTGCATGTCTGCTCGCAAGGCTGGAGATGAACTGCATGGATTGTGGTGGACAGGCCTTCAAAGTTAACCCACACTTGCCACCGGTAGGACCCACCTGCTGCTGCTAAGACACCAGGGCTTCTAAGGTCTATCGGGCCTTCTAAGGTGTAACATCGGAATGAGCTCTGTCAGGAGTGTGGACTGGTGGACTGGTCATGAAGGCTGAAAATGGTGCTCCAGTTCCAAATTTGGCAGCTCTGGCCAGTGTGCACATCCTGTCCCCCACTGAACACCATACTGCCCCACTGGGTTAAACTGGCACTGCCTTCAGCTACAACCCAATTGTGCTGAGACTCAATTCAAATTATGCATTGGACAAGAGTAAAATGCTGCCTGAAAAAAAGTAACACCACACTGTAAAAAGCAAACACTGAATGCAAGGATGAGCACAGCATGCGAAATGTAAGCAGGAACAACAAGGTTACCTTAAATGTTTTAAACTCATTATTCAGAAATCAGTAAGTGATTTTGCCTGAAAAGGTATGGACATGACTACAGGACTAGGAAGCGCCATTTCAATGTCAATTGCTTATATCATTATGAAATATAAGCAGTTTGGTTTAAAAAAGACCAAATCCCTCAACACAGAGCTGTGGTACACATTTTATAGGCTAAAATAATTAACACAGTTGAAAACGCTCATATTAAACGTTTTCCAGTCCACCCCTCAACCAGATATTGCAGTCCCTTTATGAATGGTGCACTCCCCCACCCTGGGAAAACAATGTTGTTTAAAGAAAGAAGATAAAAAGAAAGTAGCGCTTCACTGGAAAACTCTGTAAAGCAGCGCTAAGGTGCATGGGTGTAAATAACAATCTGGCCTGTCTGCTGACCACTCTGTATTGCCTTATTTGGTTATTTAGTAATTTTTCTTATTTTGATACTTTGTTCTCTCCGTCCCAAGGTTGTACTGAGGAATAGAACCCTGTCAGAAAATTCGGACATTTCCAGCTAAAGTGTTCTGCTCATTTTTGGATCCATTTCCCGGGGGAACAAATAAAGAAAATGAGAGGCAAGAGAGAGTATGTAACAGCTGTCTTTTGAAATCCACACATAAAGATAAGCGAGACAGCGACAGAAAGAGATGGAGGAATAAGGAGAGAGAGAGTGGGGAGGAGGGAAGCTACCAGAGGCTGAGCAGGAAAAGTGGACACAGCCCTTGCCTTCTCTGGGAATGACGGAAAAGAGACAAGAGTTTTTTCCCTTCTCTGCCCTTCCCAGACTGACCAAGCCTTACAGCAGAATAACAAAGGGCAGAGGGTGGGTGGCCTCTTTTGACTGCAGGCAGGTGAATCACATGTCAAGTACAGGGCCATTAGGTAGCGCTTTCGCGCGCTAATGGCCCTGTGCATAACAGAAGGGAGAGGGGAAATTCTTTTGTTCCCTCGCCCCCCCCACCCTTGTCCCCCGTGTCCCCCCACTCCAAAATCTGGGGGGGATATGTCCCCCACATCCCCCACAGTTCCTACGCCCATGTCTCTCGATGTTGGGGGCCATTGGGAAGATTAAGCGAGCTATTGCCCAGAGTCGCATAGTGCTGGGCAGACCCCTTCCGCCGTAGCCGGGATCGAACAGTGATCCTCAGCGTCCGGCATCAGTCGCCCTGGCCGCGGCGCCACACCTCTCCCTCTTACTATTACTAAAAGAAGTAAATTCAAATAACAAGTACAAAGCCCTTCCTCAAGGTTTACATCCTTCTGGAAATGTAACTTTATATTGTGCTTTTTAAATGCTTCCCTTTAAGTCTGCAGCAAAATATCAGGAGGGAGCGTTGTTTGTAGTGGACAGATTGGGCGATGTGATGAGGGCAGAAAAAGCACATGGAAGGGGGATTAAGAGGTGTATATTCGAAGGTCATTCTTGCTGTGATTAACACATGGTGAGGTCACCAGCGGTTCACATTCTCGCTAGTCTGCATATTATATATGTATTTAAAACTTTTTCAGACTGCTACATTCACCTCCTATTTACTTTGGAGCAGGAGACAAAGAACAGAATGGAAAGAGGGGAGCTACATTCATCACTACCCATTCCTTCCTTGAGTGTGAAGTTTAGTTCGCTAAGAGTTGCTAATCTTCTCCCACTTACCTGGACTGGCCACTTTGCTTTCTCTTTCTCTCTCACCTGGTCTTCTTCCCAGGAAATACTCATTGGTGGACAGAATACAGTTTTCAAAAGGAACTGGAAAAGGCTCAGTGAAGAAACCCTATCCGAGGACTTGAAATATTGCAAATGAACAGGTCATGAGGATGCTGAATCAGCGGCCCCCCTTTAACAGGGACATTTTAAGGATTTTGAAGGCCCCTGTTTGGAAGAGCTTTGAATTTATGATCTAGTTTCAGCTCTTTCATGTCCTCTTTGGCCAGGTCACTGACAGTGCACAGGTCCACTCGTAGTTTTTTTTGCACTATATATGTAGCACAGATCTAGCCATGTAAAACAGTGGAGTGCAAAGCACAGTGAACGTGCAATATCATGATGGGCACGTTTAAAAATTAACAATCCAATGTATTTATTTGAACACTTTATTTTCAACATTTTGATTTGCCACCATCCTGTTTAAAAGCGTTTCTCGGCACCGCTGCCGGCCAGCAGCACCAGAGCAGAGTGCACTTAAGAAGTTGCCTTAATTGCAAGCCCATTTCACACACGAATGGACTTCTTTGTAGTTTTCAGCTTTCCCGATATTTCTCGATTTCTCTTTGTACCTGTCTGTAAAAGTCTCATTGCCTCTGCCCAAGTCTATCCTTCCACTTCTTTTTAATCTGTGCGTATCTATGTCTCTCCTTGCATTTCAGTCTCTCTTAATCTCAGTGCCAGTTTCTCTTTCTCTTCCATTCGTTTTTCCTCTGTCTATCTTTATTCCTCCTGTTTCTTTCTTTCTGTGCCATTGTCCTTTTCTTTCTTTGCCAGTCTTTTTGATGTGTCTCTCCTACTCTCCCAGTATGTTCCAGTCTGTTGATATTTTTGCTTTCTTTACTTCTCTTTTTCATCATTCTATCTTTATTGTGCTGTTTCCATTTTCCCCTCTACTTTCTTTTCATCCCAGTTGTCCACTTTCCTCAGATTCATTCCATCTCCGTTTCATTTTCCTCCTTTCTCTAGCATCCTTTCTGTTTCCATATTATTTCCTCTTTCATTCCTGTGATAGGTAAAAGAAATTGTTATTTACAACGCCAATACCTCTAACTCTCACAACTGTGAGAACAATTTGCATTGTAAATTCTTGTTCTATTTGCATACCTTTTCTTGTTCTCCTTATTTGTCTTTCCTAGTTTCTTGTGACTGTCTAATTTCTCCATTCAATTAGTTAGGTTGATCTCTCTACTCTTTCTGTGTGCTCAATGCTGATTTTCCAGAGCCCATTTCTGTATTGTTCATCTTACCCATTTCCAGTTTTTCAGAATCCTGTTCTGCCCTTTCTGAATCCTCTCTGTGGAACAGTATATCCCTAGCCCCAAATCCTAACCACAACCATGGAGACGAAGAATCATGCAAATAACAACGCACTGAACAATGGTCAGTGTGCTCACTACAAAGGGTTGCCAGAACCTCAAAGGCATTTTCTGAATGGACAGCAAGCTCATGGTGGATTACCACAAATTGGGTATATTGCCCCAGCAGAGGCACCTCCTTTAAATTGGACCGTCAGTTTGAGCTCAGTTGAGTCAAACATCAGTTACTCATTCCAGCCTTAGTAATTAATCTCGGATTAAAAGTTGGCCATGTCAGCACTAACGAATGGAGTTGTACATAAGCCTCTAAACCAGTTATTTTTTCCAGCTCCCTTTATTAAGTTTATTAGAACATAAAAATCATTCACAAAGTTCAGTTCAGAATAGTAGTTAGACAGATACGTAGACCACCACTGTATATTGGCCTGCCAGGGTACCAGTTGAAAAAATTCCAAATAATACAAAATGCTGCAGCCAGAGCTTTGCATAAAACAACATCTGCAGGCTTCCTGTGGCTCAACGTGTCCAATTTAAAGCCCTTGTTCTTGCCCATGGAGGTCTTCATGGATCTGGTCCGCCATATCTCAGGAGACGCTTTAGGTTTTACGTTCCTCTAAGACAACTGCGTTTAGCCTCGTAGCGTCTTGCAGTGATACCCCGCTTTCACCTTACATAAATGGGGGGCAGTTCCTTATCTTTTAGGGCAGCAAAAGCTTGGAATTCCCTTCCATACGTTTGATGAATTGAACATGCAAGAGCCAAGTCTGTTTAAGAAGCAACTAAAAACCCTGCTTTTCAATTAATCTACAGTTCTTTTCAGCTCCATAGCATTTGAATTTGGCCTCCGTGCCGGGACAATCTTGAGTATCAGTGCGCAATATAAGTGCTAGAGTAGATATTCCACTCATCCCAGACTTTAGCTAAAGCTCATATTTGATCCTTAGCAAGGCACTGCAGTGGGAATGCCATTGCAGGGTCCTGATGGGCATGGACTGTCAAGTCCATGCCCTACAGAAACTAGGGGTGCAGGCAGACAGGGGGCACATCTGTGTCACCCTGCATGCATCCCCTGGCGCAGAGGCACCGGGGGCCCTGTTTCCTCACTGCCACACTTTTCATGGTGGTCACCCACCGTTAAAACTGTGGGGTTGAGAAACCTAGTAATATGCTTGTGGATGCCACAGCGGCACGTCCAGCATATTACCAACCTCACTCCGCTGCTAGACCGCCAGGGAGCGCATTACCACCAAATTACAGGACATAAATAAGATTTGCAGTAGCCACCAGACTGTCATGTGTTATTATTCACATTCCATGCACTGGGCCAGGGTCAGACTAATTTGCATATAGCCAAGTTCTGAGCTGGGATGGTGCAGTGAGCTAAAAAACGGTGATGGATCAAGCCCTGATCTTTGGACTGGGTAAGAGAAGTCTGCTTAATTCAGACACTCTGTTCATCACCACCCCCTTTTCTGAATCATTTTTGTCCACCATAAGCGTGGAAGGGTATACTCAGATGTGAGTCCCTAGCTCATTGCACCATCAGGATTCAAGCAAGCCGGGCCGAAGACGGCGGAAATGCCAGAAACCGGTCCCCGGTAGCTTGTTTCCTTCCCAGTATAAGAATTGGCTTGGTAGTTTGGTCTGCCCTGTTCCCATGATGCACTGGGCCAGGGTCAGACTAATTTGCATATAGCCAAGTTCTGAGCTGGGATGGTGCAGTGAGCTAAAAAACGGTGATGGATCAAGCCCTGATCTTTGGACTGGGTAAGAGTGGTCTGCTTAATTCAGACACTCTGTTCATCACCACCCCCTTTTCTGAATCATTGTGGATGCCACAGCGGCGCGTCCAGCATATTACCAACCTCACTCCGCTGCTAGATCGCCAGGGAGCGCATTACCACCAAATTACAGGACATAAATAAGATTTGCATTAGCCACCAGACTGTCATGTGTTATTATTCACATTCCAGTCATCCCAGACTTTTAATGTTTCTCTGGACCACCCCTTGAACTATAACCAAACTGCTCTGTCTTGGCACAGTAGATCACCCCATGAGTCCATTCAATCACTAAGGGAGCGGACACTCATCTCCAATGCCGTAAAATGCATCTTTTAGCTAAGATAAATCCCATGGCTACTAGCAATCCAGTATATTGTCTGCCTCCCCTCTCCAGTCATGCATGCAGCCGAGCAGCAATATTTTGGCTTCTGGCAGAACCAGTCACCCGAAACCAGGGACAAAATATCACATATACTGTGCCAGTATCTCTGTATCAGCGAACATTTCCATATTATGTGGAAAAACTTTTCCAATTCTCCAAACCAGTTATTAATATCTATAAACACAGTTACCAATAAAGATTTGATAGTAGAACATTTAGCAACACCTCACTGACCTTCCCTTCTTCCTATGTCTTCCATCTGTATCTTTGGGAATATCAATCGTTTCTGACCTTGACCCTTAAAATGCCTCTCTTCACTCATACTCACCTCTTTGAAACTGGCACACCTGGGATTGATCAGCATTGGAAACAGAGTTGATTCTCCAAAGGCAACTACATTCTCTGTGGGTACTAAGGGAGCAAGGAGAGTCTTGAAGGCCTCCAGATACACTCCATCAGTCAAAGCATCGACAGACATTAATTGCCCTCACCCATTCTTCATCGCCCAAGTAGACAGGCAGAGAGGTATCACAGACACCCCGTGACCAACATGTGAGGCTCAGGTGCCACTTACAGACACCACCATATAGTAGGGCGTTAAGTTAGTTATTTAGCTGCTCTTAGAGGGGAAAAATATAAAGAGCATCTTCACCGGGCATACATCCATCACACACTTTCTAAAGACGTCGAAAATAAAAGAAGATTTCCATCCCTTCGTTCTGATCGATAGCACACCTCAAAATAACCATCAACAGTCCTAAGCCTGTGTAGTTCCATTAGCAATGGAATAACTAACTCTGATTTTTCCATCATTAGTTGCCAATTTAAGGGAGAGTTGCAATACTGCTGGGAAGTAAACATGACAGAGTATTAGCACCGGTAGAGTTGTAACTTACTGTGAATTGTAATTCAGGCTTGATGAGGGCTGTTTGGAGTGACAAAGCTGTGCACTTGCTATAAACTGCAATGTATACGTGCTCTGAATACTTGTGTGCAGAGTTTCATAGATAGATGTTATGAATATTGATATGATAAAGTATAAAAACAAGTATTTAAGTTCTTTAGAATCTGAGAAACTGGAACACTATTCTGAACGATCCTCAGGGGTGCTAAAGCCCTATATAATTACAGCCACTGAAATAATTTGATGTGTCCTGCAGTGCATGAATTATACTGCGTAAAGTTGCTACACGCAAATCAATATATTCACATTTTCATCCTGCATTTGAAATTTTGAATAAAGGATTATATCTGCAACGTGACACTTCATACTCTCATTATATTTTAGCAAAACCCACAAAAAAGCTATTATCAGTAGCACTGGAAAGGAGGTGCATGCAGTTGTCACTCAAATCTTGGCTTAATGAGGGCTTGTACACCCTTCTCTCAATGACAGAGAGCCTAATGTACCTTATATCTGGAAGAAAAACACTGTCATTGCAAAAGTTGTAGGACATTAGAGACCTGTCCATCCATATGAGGATGGGATATCAATCAATTGTTGGGCAATAGTGCCTGCATTTCTTCTCCTACCCATGGTTCATTTATCTATTATCACCCATTACATTGTCAATATTTCATTATATCTTATTGCCCTTTTCATGAATTCATTGTTTTCTTCTATAAGACCCCTTTTTTGTATAATGTAATACCAGTATAAAAGTCTGACACCATCAAAGATCTTTTAAAACGTATTTCGAATATTCAAAGTAGGCTGCTTGTGGGCAGGGCCGGACTGGGAACCACATGGCTAAGTGCTTGGCCGCCACCCCCTCCCCACTCGGGGGGGGGGGTTGGAGGTGCCGCCAAGCTCTTTGGCGGGGTCGGTTTTCGGCTGATTTTGGTACAGGGCCGATTTTGCAGCTATGCTGCAAAAAAGGCCCTGTAACAAAAACAGCCCCCAGGGGCCCAAAACCGGCCACCACCTGTGCAGCGCACCGGGGGATTGCCCATTGCCCGCTATGGCCAGTCCGGCCCTGCTTGTGGGTTGTGACAAATCTTTGTAAATCGTTATTCGCGTCAAAATGTGTCTGTTGCTGCATGGGACTGCCCATGCATCCACCCATGTAATGGCTATCCGCTGCAAAGTAATGCAAGACAGCACTATGAGCAGCTTTGTGTTACTTTGTATTTAATAAACCACACACAGCTATGCAAAGTTGCTTTACACTGCTTAGTAAATGCCAAAAATGATGTAGCAATGGGCTGTGCCACAAAAGTGACGCAAACCTGATGTTAAAGCAATCTGCCCATAAATTTAATTCATTTTCTAGCTGCTGTTATGTTGAATACTTAGTTAATAGATGAAGGGGAGTGAAGGTTGGTTAATTTGTTGTTTAAATGTATATTTGAGGAAACCATAATCCCCTTCTAGATGTTTCAAAGTAAAAAACTATACCACACATGTAGGGCCATATTAAAAACAAAAGTAAATCTGTATTTGTAGTATTACTACAAATGAGTGTAGATTTACTATTTTTTTAATTCACACACTGTAGTGATAGATGTCATAGACACTGAAGGAGGTTCGGATGTGATTTGTTGTAGAACAGCTACACAGCAGACAAGACAGCAAGGCAGTTGCACATTCAGGCCCTAACAGCTTTCAAAACCTTTTCAAATACAAGTAACAAAACAACAAGGCAACCATTGAACATTCCACATGGTGACACCTGGAACAGAACACAGGACATCGAACTCCAGCTTAAGGCTTCAGTGCCAAATAAAAAAGAGGAGAAGATACAACATATCCTCCTTTCTCAATACAACAAACTAAAATAAAAAAAATACAACAGCATGAACAGGACAAGTACAGAAAAATATGAAAGATTACAGTAATGAATCAGTTCAAAGGCGGTACCTGTAGGGAACAACTCTTTATCTTGCACTCCTAAGAGAAACCTCGGCGATTCCAGCAACCTCGAGACCAGACGGTAAGGATGAGGTAGCTGGAGCGACAATCCTAACTTTTACAATTTTTCCAACATTCCACCACTTTCACCCTTCAACTTGTACAGCATTCCTTCCCACCCTGGTGACGGAAAGGAGACTTAATGCGTACAAGGTCTCCTATGAAAACAGGGCCAGTTTTTACAGCTCTTCTTTTGTTGAACCATGACTTTTGTTTTTGTTGAGAACAAGGGACATTTTCTCTCGCCAATTCCATAAGACAGTCGACATCAGGAAAAGACTTAACCCACCTGTTCAGCCAGGCGGGCTTAAAACTAGTGTTTGCCCTCCTTCCCCTTAATAGCTCGAAAGGAGAAACTTTGGTTGTGGAGTGGGGAGTGGTCCTGTAGAACCATAGCATGCTATTAACGGAATCGAGGATGTCACAATTGCCAGATTTAGCGCACCTAATGCAGTCACCCATGACCCTGTTCATACACTCAACGAGCCCATTGGACTGGGGGTGGTAAAGAGAACTCTTTACGTGTTTGATGCTGCATGACTGTAGGAAAGATTGAAAATCGGCACTGGTAAATTGTGTACCCTTATCCGTCACCATGGCTTCAGGAAACCCCTCCTGCATGAAAACATCCTTGAGAAAGGACATAATATTAACAGTGGAGGCTTCCTTAACAAGTTTTACCTCAGGTCACTTTAAGGCATAATCAATAGGCACCAAGGTAAACCGACATCCTGCAGGTAAGATTTCCAGGGGCCCCATGATGTCTAATCCCACTTTGGACCAGGGTCCAGAAGGGCATTCGATCGGAAGGAGGGGCCGGGTGACTACTTTCAATCTTTTGTCAACCGACCAGCAAATAGAGCACATGTCAACTATTTCATTGCCTTCATTGTCCATGGAGGGCCACCAGAAACACTCCCACATACGTTGCTTAGTCAGAGTAGATCCTAAGTGACCCTCATGAGCTTTAGTAATAAATAGGGCTCCTGGTTTAATGGCATTCATTTTTGGGCCATTTCCATCTGTATTTATCCATATTTTTTTTTTGGCCATTTTATCTGTATTTATCCATATTTATTTTGTGTTTTTCGTATATAAGTACTTGTAAAACTATACATTGATATCTATTTAACTGATAGATGTGCACTCATACTATGATGTCTGTCGTGTTTTAGCTATTTAAGCTGCCAAACATTACATAACAGTACATTCAATGGTAAATACTAGCATTATACCATAAATATATGTGACATATTCTGTTATTTAAAGAAATGTCATCCTGTTTTTTAATTTCGCTTGCTGTCCATCTGCTCAGCTGCTGGCCTATAATTCATGAAAGACTGCAAAATAAATGCAGACAGAAAACACATTGTTTTCTGTCTGTATTTATCTGTAAAAAATCGTAAAAACAGAAAACAGAGAGCCTTAGTAATAATACCTCTTCTAAGTCTCTGTGGGGGAATGAGTTTGTCAGCGTGGAGCAAAACACCACCCTCCAGGGAAATGTCGGATTCAACCTTCCAGAAGGGTTGTAAGCATTGAGGAAGGACACGTTCTTTGGGCCACCCTGACCTGACGAACCCACACACTGGTTACAGAACATCATCAACAGCAAGAGCATTCACCCACTTGTCTTCTGGGCTGAAACTATGCTCAAGTAAGTCAACTGAGGCTACAAGACAATCATCAGAATCTTCCTCCCCACAATCCGCAAGACCAGAATCTCCTTTACTATCATCCATGAGGAACCGGGACAAAAAGTAATCCCTGACGTTCCTACCTCCAGAGACATGGACAACATCGAACTGGTACTGCATGAGGCGAGACACCATATGGAGGATCCTAGGGGAACAGCATTTACTGGTGCCAGCACCAAGAATACTGATAAGGGGCTAGTGGTCGGTCCTCAACAAGAATCGTCTTCCCCAGACATAAGGACCAAACTTTTCACTGGCCCAGAGGCAAGACAAGAGTACCTTCTCGATGACCGAGTACTGAAGCTCCCCATTTCTCAGGACTCTAGAGGCGAATGCAACAGTATTTTTTTCTCCACTGCAGGCATCTTGGGTTAGTACAGCTCTCAGCCCCACTTTACTCGCATCCACTGTTATACAAGAGGGTAAGTCCGGGTCAAAAGGCTTGAGTGCAGCACTATTAGTGAGACAATCCTTAACACACTGCAAAGCAGACGCACACTCATCTGACCAAGCGAACACTACTCCCTTTCTGAGGGGGGAATTGATGGATCATATGAGGGTGGCATAGTTGGGAATGAACTTTGAATAATATTCCAGGAGGCCAAGCAAAGACTTGACTCCAGTCTTGTCAAATGGCACAGGAGCATGTGTGATGGCATCTAACAGCCCCTGCCTAGGCCTGATTCCTTCCCCAGAAATAAGATGCCTAAGTACTCAATTTCATCACTGAGGAATTTGCACTTTTCAGACTTAACCACCACACCATGATTCTTGAAGATTTCAAGAATCTTTTTTAGTAAGGAATTATGTGATGGGACATCTTTGGAGTGAATTAACACGTCTTGAAGAACAAGAACTCCATCAATTCCACCTAACATGTTCTGCGTGATGCGCTGAAAAACAGAAGCCACAGAGGCGAGCCCGAAGGGCATCCGCTTGTACTGAAAAGTGCCTAATGGTGACACAAATGCTGTGAGGGGGTGCGTATGAACAGGGTTGTGGGGAACTGCATTAGGTGGGCTAAATCTGGCAATTGTGACATCCTCAATTCCCTTAATAGCATGCTATGGTTCTACAGGACCACGCCCCTCTCCACAACCAAAGTTTCTCCTGTCGAGCTATTAAGGGGAAGGAGTGAAAACACTAGTTTTAAGCCCGCTTGGATGAACAGGTGGCTTAAGTCTATTCCTGATGTCGACTGTCTTATGGAATTGGCGAGAGAAAATGTCTCTTGTTCTCAACACAAACAAAAGTCATGGTTCGACAAAAGAAGAGCTGTAAAAACTGTCCCTCTTGTCATAGGAGACCTGGTACCAGGGTGGGAAGGAATGCGCCGCCGCCGTAGCCGGGGATCAAACCCCTGCGTCCGGCATCAGTCGCCCTGGCCGCGGCGCCACACCTCTCCCTCTTACAATTACTAAAAGAAGTAAATTCAAATAACAAGTACAAAGCCCTTCCTCACGGTTTACATCCTTCTGAAAATGTAACTTTATATTGTGCTTTTAAATGCTTCCCTTTAAGTCTGCAGCAAAATATCAGGAGGGAGCTTGTTTGTAGTGGACAGATTGGGCGATGTGATGCGGGCAGAAAAAGCATATGAGAGGAGGATTAAGAGGTGTATATTCGAAGGTCATTCTTGCTGCTGATTAACACATGGTGAGGTCACCAGCGGTTCACATTCTCGCTAGTCTGCATATTATATATGTATTCAAAACTTTTTCAGACTGCTACATTCACCTCCTATTTACTTTGGAGCAGGAGACACAGAACAGAATGGAAAGAGGGTAGCTACATTTATCACTATCCATTCCTTCCTTGAGTGTGAAGTTTAGTTCGCTAAAAGTTGCTAATCTTCTCCCACTTACCTGGACTGGCCACTTTGCTTTCTCTTTCTCTGTCACCTGGTCTTCTTCCCAGGAAATACTCATTGGTGGACAGAATACACTTTTCAAAAGGAACTGGAAAAGGCTCAGTGAAGAAACCATATCCCAGGACTTGAAATATTGCAAATGGACAGTTCATGAGGATGCTGAATCAGCGGCCTCCCTTTAACAGGGACATTTTAAGGATTTTGAAGGCCCCTGTTTGGAAGAGCTTTGAATTTATGATCTAGTTTTAGCTCTTTCATGTACTCTGCACAGGTCCACTCGTATTTTTTTTTGCACTATGTATATGTAAATGTAGTATACTTGTAAAGCACACAGCTGCCGCAGCAACAGGGCGTCCCGGCACTGTATAACTCTGTGGAACCCTTCCTGGCTCTCCCTGTGAGATTTATTTATTTATTTATTTAATTTGTATAGCGCGTTATAACCACCGGGGTCTCTAAGCGCTGTTTGTCCAGATTACGTAGTGGGGTTTGGCATTTTACTTGATCTTAGCAGTACACCTAGAGGCTGCTCCATGCTTGCTTGAACAAAACAGTTTTTAACTTTTTTCTGAAGGCTAACAAATTGCATTTCTTCCTTAGTTCTGGGGCCAGTTTGTTCCACAGAGCTGGGAGTGTGTTGGAGAAAGCACGTCCCCCCACCGTGGCCAATTTAAAACGGGATTGGGACAAGAGGGTAGCGTCCGACGAGCGCAAAATCCTGCTCGGTGTATATGGAGATAGGCGGGATTTCAAATATCTTGGTGCATTACCATACAGCGCCTTGTGTACGATACACAATCCTTTAAATACAACCCTCTGCCGAATCGGGAGCCAATGTAGCTCCTGCATCAGAGGGGAAGAGTGGGCCGTCCTGGGTTTCCTGTAGATCAGCCTAGCTGCGTCATTCATAACCCCCTGTAACTTATCCAGCAGCCGCTGGGGTAAGCCTATATACAAGGAGTTTCCGTAGTCCAGCCTAGCCAGGATTGTGGCTGAGACCACATGTCTCAAGGTGGAAAATGAGAGTAATGCAGAGATTTTCCTCAGTTGTCGCATCAGGCCAATACAGGTACCCACAACCGTAGTGACTTGTTTTTTCATGGAGAGTTTATCATCCACGTACAAGCCCAGACTTTTAACTGCGGTCGCCGGTTTCGGTGGCACACCCAGCTCCACAGGCCAGAATTTCTCGTTCCAGGGGTTGCCCGTGATGGAAATGGGCAACACTTCCGTCTTGTCCGGGTTGATTTTTAAGGAGTTCTTGGACATCCAGTTAACCGTAGCTTTAAATATGTCCTGCAACCTGGTAGACGCTCCTGGGCCATCATCCAGCCGGATGATTATCTGGGTGTCATCGGCGTAGTTATATACTAGGCAGTCCATCCTGTTCAGGAGTGCAATTAATGGCTGTAAGTAAATATTAAAGAGTAGGGGTGACAGGGCAGAGCCCTGTGGGACCCCGCCAGTGATGGGAGCGGAGGTGGAAAGCAAGTCCCCCAGCTGTACTCTTTGTGTCCTGCCCTGCAGGAATGATGTAAGCCATGCAAGAGCTGTGCCCCTGATACCAAAAGACCTCAACCGCGACAAAAGTTGTTCATGACATCAAAGGCCGCGGAGAGATCTAGTAGTACCAGGGCGCTCGGTGTTTTAATATCAGCCCGACTCCTCAATTCATCCAGGATTGATAGCATGACTAGTTCCGTGCTATGGTTAGCACGGAACCCTGCCTGATTGGACTCCAGCAGGTTATTGCTCTCTAGATGTTTTGAGAGCAATACCAACACATGCTGCTCAATTACCTTAGCCAAGAAAGGCAACTGGGAGATGGGTCGGAAGTTCTTCAAACACTTTGTGTCCGATCCAGGTTTTTTTAGTAGAGGAATCAGGCGAGCCTCTTTAAAAGCTAGAGGGACCTGTCCTGTGTAAAGGGAAGTGTTCAGCAAATGCAAAACTTCTTCCTCGATGCCTGGTAATGCCAGCTTGAACACTTCAGGAGGGCATGGATCCACCAGGGAACCGGATTTAACTCGGTCCGTGATCGTGGCTAGTTCCTGTTTTGAAATTGAGGAGAACTCAACTAACGGTATGATATCCGGCGGGGCAGTGTGGTCAGGTGGGCAAGGACATTCGAGGGGTGTAGTTGCAGCAATTTCTCCCAGAATATCGGAAATCTTATTCACAAAGAAGTCCTGGAACCTCTGGCAATCCTCCTGGGTGAACTCAGTGCTTTGCTCTTTGTTTATCCCGAACTCCGCCAGAACCCGAAAAATTTCCTCCTGTGGATTTCTAGCTGCAACTATTCTTTCCTCAAAGAAAGCAGCCTTCCTAGTTTGGATGGCTAGTTTGTAGGTCGCTAAGGATGACATATATTTTTTCTTGGCAGTGGCGTCATACTCTTTCCGCCATGCACGTTCTTTCCTCCTCACCTCACGTTTCATATCACGTAGGAAGTCATTGTACCAAGGGGCCCCAGCTCCTCTCTCCACCTTCTTCACCCTGCGAAGGGGTGCCACCAAATCAATGGCTCTCCCCAGTTTATGCTGGAGATGACCGCAAAGGGCATCAATATTGGCGTCCTGCTCCTTTACTGAAGGAGACTGTTCTAGGAGATACACCATTTTCTCCCCATCAAGGTTTCTCCACTTCCGGGCCATTTTCCAACCTTCCCCCGGCTTGGACAGGTGACCGTTCAATAGAATTTTGCCCTTTATTAAAAAGTGATCAGACCAGGCGCATGGCAAGATCTCTGTAGCGCCCTGGACTGGCATAGTAGTCCAGACTAAATCAAGCACATGTCCCTTCTCGTGTGTCGGTCCCTTCACCTGTTGAGTGAAATCCAAGGAGGAAATTGCCTCCTCAATCTGTAGTGCTTGCCCCTCTTTAGGGGATTTTTCCCAATGGTAATTGAAGTCCCCGACAACAATCATTTTATCATATCTCGAGCGCAAATCCTGAACCAATCTAGTAAAAAGAACCGGGAATTCTGGGCACCCCGAAGGTGAAGCCAGGCATCCCAGTGTTGTTGGGGCTGTTGTGGAGAGCTATTGCCCAGAGTTGCAGCGTGGGACCCATGATTAAAGTAGGCGCCGAGGCGAGAATTATCGAGTCCACGGATATTGAGCCAAGACCCTGCCGCGTCAGGAATTGAACCCTGGTCCCGGGCCTGATCTCTTCTTCAGGGTCTGCCGCTTCTAACCAGTGAGCCACACTTCTCCACTTCTCCACTATATATGTAGCACAGATCTAGCCATGTAAAACAGTGGAGTGCACAGCACAATGAACGTGCAATATCATGGTGTGTCCGTTTAAAAAATAACGATCAAATGTATTTATTTGAACACTTTATTTTCAACATTTTGATTTGCCACCATCCTGTTTAAAAGCGTTTCTCAGCATCGCTGCCGGCCAGCAGCACCAGAGCAGAGTGCACTTAAGAAGTTGCCTTAATTGCAAGCCCATTTCACACACGAATGGACTTCTTTGTAGTTTTCAGCTTTCCCAATATTTCTCCATTTCTCTTTGTACCTGTCTGTAAAAGTCTCATTGCCTCTGCCCAAGTCTCTCCTTCCACTTCTTTTTATTCTGTGTGTATCTATGTCTCTCCTTGCATTTAAGTCTCCCTTAATCTCAGTGCCAGTTTCTCTTTCTCTTCCATTCTTTCTTCATCTGTCTATCTTTATTCCTCCTGTTTCTCCCTTTCTGTGCCTTTGTCCTTTTCTTTCTTTGCCAGTCTTTTTGACGTGTCTCTCCTACTCTCTCTGTATGTTCCAGTCTTTTGAAATTTTTGCTTTCTTTACTTCTCTTTTTCATCATTCTATCTTTATTGTGCCGTTTCCATTTTCCCCTCTACTTTCTTTTCATCCCAGTTGTCCACTTTACTCAGATTCATTCCATCTCTGTTTCATTTTCCTCCTTTCTCTAGCATCCTTTCTGTTTCCATATTATTTCCTCTTTCATGCCTTTGGTAGGTAAAAGAAATTGTTATTTACAACTCCAATACCTCTAATTCTCACAACTGTAAGAACAATTTGCATTGCAAACTCTTGTTTTATTTGCATACCTTTTCTTGTTCTCTTTATTTGTCTTTCCTAGTTTCTTGTGTCTGTCTAATTTCTCCATTCAATTAGTTAGGTTGATCTCTCTACTCTTTCTGTGTGCTCTCTTGCTTTCCCATTCAATGCTTATTTTCCAGAGCCTATATCTGTATTGTTCATCTCACCCATTTCCAGTTTTTCAGAATCCTGTTCTGCCCTTCCTGAATCCTCTCTGTGGAACAGTATATCCCTAGCCCCAAATCCTAACCACAACCATGGAGACGAAGAATCATTTAAATAACAACGCAATGAGCAATGGTCAGTGTGCTCACTACAAAGGGTTGCCTGAACCTCAAAGCCATTTTCTGAATGGACAGCAAGTTCATGGTGGATTACCACAAATTGGGTATATTGCCTCAGCAGAGGCACCTCCTTTAAATTGGACCATCAGTTTGAGCTCAGTTGAGTCAAACATCAGTTACTCATTCCAGCATTAATAATTAATCACGGATCAAAAGTTGGCCATGTCAGCACTTATGAATGGAATTTTACATAAGCCTCTAAACCAGTTATTTTTTAGAGCTCCCTTTAATAATTTTATTACAACATAGAAAGCATTCACATAGTTCAGTTCAGAATAGTAGTTAGACAGATACATAGAGCACCACTGTATATTGGCCTGCCAGGGTACCACTTGAAAAAATTGCAAATAATACAAAATGCTGCAGCCAGAACTATGCATAAAACAACATCTGTAGGCTTCCTGTGGCTCAACGTGTCCAATTTAAAGCCCTTATTCTTGCCCATGAAGCTTTTCATGGATCTGGTCCGCCATATCTCAGGAGACGCTTTAGCTTTTACGTTCCTCTTAGACAACTGCGTTCAGCCTCGTAGCGTCTTGCAGTGATACCCCGCTTTCGCCTTACACGAATGGGGGGCAGTTCCTTATCTTCTAGGGCAATAGAAGCTTGGAATTCCGTTCCATACGAATTGATGAACATGCAAGACCCAAGGATGTTTAAGAAGCAGCTAAAAGGAGGAGGAGCTACGACACAACCAAGATGGCCGCATAGTCTCCCGGCTCCGCTGACCCCCGTCCTACGCTCGCTTATCCTGTCGAATATCCTGATCTCCTGCCCCGGATTTGTGTGGGTGAACTAGTCTGCATCCAGATGGTGTGATCGCGGAATTTTTCTGATGTTCTGGTGTGAAGTAACATCGAAAATGTTTTGAGGCCTAACCCAGACTGGAAGCCGGGGTCTCGATTGCTGGTCTACCCGGGTCCAAAGTGAACAACAATGGACTGCCGAGGGTGGTTGGGTCCGGTCTTTGGAACTTTCGAAAATTTCTCTGAACTACTTTGCAACCATCTGCTGCCTGGTGCTGTACCTGAGGTGAGGCGACGGGTGGTGCGCGGTGCTGCGTCGTGGGGGGCCCCGGCCCGGAGGCCCGGCACTAGCACCGCTGGTGCCCTGGGGTAGGGGTACCGCCGCGCGTTGCTGCATGTTGCTGGCCCGTCCCTCACAGCCTGTTTCTGCTCTGGCGTATCCTGCCCCGGAGAGGGAGCCTCTCCGTGGGGATCATTATGCCTGCGGCCGAATGGAACCCGGCGGAACGGGCTCAATGTGGCCCTTCCTTGCGGATGGTAATGGCGGAAGTTGCGGCGCTTCACGCGATGGTGAGGGCCCAGTTCAATCATTGGCTGTCGGCAACAGATGGAATCATAGGACCGGGAACGAGCCCTGACTTGCTCTTTGAGACCCGGCAGCCGACTTGCCCCCTGTTGGAAGCCCTACTGGTGTGTTTGGACCCAGTGCTGGAAGCTGTGCCTGCCCCCAAAGAAACGGAATTCATCGTCTGTGCTGAGATTGGTGACTCTCTTAAGTTCTCGGAAACTTCGGTCCTACAGTTATCGGAGCATTTCACTGCTTCCCCCATCCTGGACACTGTTGGCCCACACTTTGATCTGTGTCGGAACGAGTTGCACCCCCTCCCCAATCGGTCTCCCAATATGGCGGATGGAATGATGCTTGGCTTCGGGGACGGGGAGGGACATCGTTGGTGCAAGCTGTGTGCGTTGGGACCTGCTATTCCTCTCCTAATTGCTGACTCAAACTCTGGCTGCTTCTGTGTGAACTTTGACTTTCCGGGGATGTGGCTTTTCTTATCCGAGGGACACAGCAACTTTGTTAGACGGGGCCAAGGCTGAGATTGTGGGTTGAATCGTTAACGATGGATCTATTGGTAACGGGACTGCTCCATCAACAGACGGATTCCGGGGCGGGGGGTTTGTGGTTCCCCCCGGGGTATTTTTGTATGGTGGATAACTTTACTTGTGTTGGCTTAGGGGGGCCCCTTTGATAGGGGGGGGTGAGAGACCGGGAGCGCATAGACTATCGCCCTCCTCCGCTTCCCCGTTAGGTGGGGTTTCCTTTCTTTCTCTTTTTTCTCTTCTTCTTCTATATTTCGGGTTTGGTTCTCGGGCGACAGGCACACTGCTGGGGGGGGGGGGCCATAGTCATCTGCAGGGGTGCAGGGTGGGGGGTTGGGGGAGGGGATCTTTCGTTTTTTATTTTGTTTCTATGGCCTTTTTTCTCTTCCCTTATCTTTCTTTGTCTTTTTCTTTTCCTAGTTCCTAATCATTTTTGATATTTTGGGTAAATCTCTCTGGCTCAACCGAGCCCGGACCTCCTCTGACCCTACATTCATACCTTCCTGGTATAAGACTTGCATAAACCTCCTGGCTTCCTCCCTGATAGCCCCATCCTCCATGATTGAGAGGCCTGACTCCCTCTGGATTAACACTTTAATGTTATTCCTGGATCTCTCTGCCCTAGATTTCCAAGCCAAGAGGGCCCCACATTTTGTCACCCAAGACTTTTAATGTTTCTCTGGACCACCCCTTGAACTATAAACAAACTGCTCAGTCTTGGCACAGTAGATCACCCCATGAGTCCATTCAATCACTAAGGGAGCGGACACTGATCTCCAATGCCAGAAAATGCATCTTTTAGCTAAGATAAATCCCATCGCTACTAGCAATCCAGTATATTGTCTGCCTCCCCTCTCCAGTCATGCATGCAGCCCAGCAGCAATATTTTGGCTTCTGGCAGAACCAGTCACCCGAAACCAAAGAAAAATATCACATATACTGTGCCAGTATCTCTGTATCAGTGAACATTTCCATATTATGTGGAAAAACGTTCCCAATTCTCCAAACCAATTATTAATATCTATAAACACAGTTACCAATAAAGATTTGATAGTAGAACATTTAGCAACACCTCACTGACCTTCCCTTCTTCCTATGTCTTCCATCTGTATCTTTGGGAATATCAATCCTATGTGACCTTGACCCTCAGAATGCCTCTCTTCACTCATACTCACCTCTTTAAAACTGGCACACCTGGGATTGATCAGCATTGGAAACAGTCAGAGTTGATTGTCCAAAGGCAACTACATTCTCTGTGGGTACTAATGGAGCAAGACGAGTCTTGAAGGCCTCCAGATACACTCCATCAGTCAAAGCATCGACAGACATTACTTGCCCTCACCCATTCTTCATCGCCCAAGTAGAAAGGCAGAGAGGTATCACAGACACCCTGTGACCAACATTGGATGCTCAGGTGCCACTTACAGACACCACCGTATAGTAGGGCGTTAAGTTAGTTATTTAGCTGCTCTTAGAAGGGAAACATATAAAGAGCATCTTCACTGGCATCCATCCATCAAACACTCTCTAAAGACGTCAAAAATAAAAGAAGATTTCCATCCCTTCGTTCTGATCGATAGCACACCCCAAAATGACCATCAACAGTCCTAAGCCTGTGTAGTTCCATTAGTAATGGAATAACTAACTCTGATTTTTCCAACATTATTTGCCAATTTAAGGGAGAGTTGCAATACTGCTGGGAAGTAAACATGACAGAGTATTAGCACCGGTAGAGTTGTAACTTACTGTGAATTGTAATTCAGGCTTGATGAGGGCTGTTTGGAGTGACAAAGCTGTGCACTTGCTATAAACTGCAATGTATACGTGCTCTGAATACTTGTGTGCAGAGTTTCAGAGATAGATGTTATGAATATTGATATGATAAAGTATAAAAACAATTATTTAAGTTCTGTAGAATCTGAGAAACTGGAACAATATTCTGAACGATCCTCAGGGGTGCTAAAGCCCTATATAATTACAGCCACTGAAATAATTTGATGTGTCCTGCAGTGCATGAATTATACTGCGTAAAGTTGCTACACGCAAATCAATATATTCACATTTTCATCCTGCATTTGAAATTTTGAATACAGGATTATATCTGCAACGTGACACTTCATACTCTCATTATATTTTAGCAAAACCCACAAAAAAGCTATTATCAGTAGCACTGGAAAGGAGGTGCATGCAGTTGTCACTCAAATCTTGGCTTAATGAGGGCTTGTACACACTTCTCTCAATGACAGAGAGCCTAATGTACCTTATATTGGGAAGAAAACCACTGTCATTGCAAAAGACGTAGGACATTAGAGACCTGTCCATCCATATGAGGATGGGATATCAATCAAATGTTGCGCAATAGTGCCTACATTTTTTCTCCTACCCATGGTTTATTATCTGATATCACCCATTACATTGTCAATATTTCATTATATCTTATTGCCCTTTTCATGAAGTCATTGTTTTCTTATATAAGACCCCTTTTTTGTATATTGTAATACCAGTATAAAAGTCTGACACCATGAAAGATCTTTTAAAACGTATTTGGAATATTCGAAGTAGGTTGCTTGTGGGCAGGGCCGGACTGGGAACCACATGGCACAGTGCTTGGCCGGCCCCCCTCCCCACTCGGGGGGTTGGGTTGGAGGTGCCGCCGAGCTCTTTGGCGGGGTTGGTTTTCGGCCGATTTTGGTACAGGGCCGATTTTGCAGCTATGCCCAGGGGCCCAAAACCGGCCCCCACCTGTGCCGCGCACCGGGGGATTGCCCATTGCCCGCTATGGCCAGTCCAGCCCTGCTTGTGGGTTGTGACAAATCTTTGTAAATCGGTATTCGCATCAAAATGTGTCTGTGGCTGCATGGGACTGCCCATGCATCCGCCCATGCATCCACCCATGTAATGGCTATCCGCTGCAAAGTAATGCAAGACAGCACTATGAGCAGCTTTGTGTTACTTTGTATTTAATAAACCACACACAGCTATGCAAAGTGGCTTTACGCTACTTAGTAAATGCCAAAAATTATGTAGCAATGGGCTGTGCCACATAAGTGACGCAAACCTGATGTTAAAGCAATCTGCCCCCAAGTTTCATTCATTTTCTAGCTGCTGTTATGTTGAATACTTAGTTAATAGATGAAGGGGAGTGAAGATTGGTTAATTTGTTGTTTAAATGTATATTTGAGGAAACCATAATCCCCTTCTTGATGTTTCAAAGTAAAAAAATATACCACACATGTAGGGCCATATTAAAAACAAAAGTAAATCTGTATTTGTAGTATTACTAAAAATGAGTGTAAATTTACTATTTTTTTATTCACACACTGTAGTGATAGATGTCATAGACACTGAAGGAGGTTCGGAGGTGTAGAACAGCTACACAGCTACACAGCAGACAAGACAGCAAGGCAGTTGCACATTCAACCCTAACAGCTTTCAAAACCTTTTCAAATACAAGTAACAAAACAACAAGGCAACCATTGAACATTCCACATGGTGACACCTGGAACAAAACACAGGACATCGAACTCCAGCTTAAGGCTTCAGTGCTAAATAAAACAGTGGAGAAGATACAACATATCCTCCTTTCTCAATACAACAAACTAAAATAAAAAATAAAACAGCATGAACAGGACAAGTACAGAAAAATATGAAATATTACAGTAATGAATCAGTTCAAAGGCGGTACCTGTTGGGAACAACTCTTTATCTTGCACTCCTAAGAGAAACCTCGGAGATTCCAGCAACCTCGAGACCAGACGGTAAGGATGAGGTAGCTGGAGCGACATTCCTAACTTTTACAATTTTTCCAACATTCCACCACTTTCCCCCTTCAACTTGTACCGCATTCCTTCCCACCCTGGTGATGGAAAGGAGACTTAGGGCTCCATTAGGATGGCAGGCGGTGGCACCACCGCGGTGGTGGCGGGGCGGAAAAACACCTTTTTCCGCCCGCGACCTGCGGAACACACATCCGCAACATTAGGATAGGTAAACACAGGTCATTTCCCGTCCGCCGCGGCACGCCGCGCACCGCCATCAAACGGCGGCAGGAGCCAATCGAAAGTCTCCGCCACGCCCGATGACGTCCGGCCCGTCCGACAAATTAGGATGGGCCAAACAAGCAGACGCACCGCAGCGGGGACACCGCACAGCTGAAGCAGGCGGAAAGTCGACAGCGGAGCACGAACACCGAGTCCCGACATGAACCCCATGGACCCAGCCCTCCACATGCATCCGGTCATGTACCTGCTGCAACACTATCGCCAGATGGGCCAACGCGGACGCCGCCGCAGGTACGCCACTACACATATGCACCGCACAACACACATGCCAACACAGTGCCCCAGCACCAGACTGGCATCCTGCTAGGGGACACAACACATCCACATGGGCACCCACATATCACCTACCTCACTACAAGGCATTCCACACCATCCAGAGCACAGAACGTCCGCCAACCAGCAGGAACGCCCCGGTCACGGACACGTCACCGCCGCGGTCGACACATGCGCACAATGTTGTAAGGAAGGGCCACACCAAGGCATGGGCAGGTCACCTACATCACACAAACCCGCCACCCCAGACCACACTGCACACCACCCGAGATAGCCACAGGCCAGGTACTAATCCTGTGCACCCCCATGCACACCAACAAGCACAGCAACAAGAACCACAATACACAAACACTGCAACACACAACACACAATCAGGGACACAGGCACTGCAGGAGTGGCTGAGAATGAACACACAACACCAGTGCACTCCCCATAGCCCACACAATTGCAAACAAGCATCCATACAGGGCAAGACAAAACCAAAAACAGGCATACAACTCCTGGCACACCCAACACCACACATGCCATGTAAGCCATGCCACCAGGACTAAGGGCCAACACAAGATGACCATACACATACACGCCTCTGCACACAGAAAGGAAAACACACACATACCCCATGACATCACACACAGCTACAAAACCACTGAACAGCTGCACACCCTGTGCTGCCCGTGTCCTCCCAAGGTGACCTGTGAACAGTGTATGCAGCAATAGCAAATCCACAACAGGAAATTTGCATTGTCTGTGAAATAGCCATTACAGAGTACAACATCAGCTGGGCCAGAATGGACTGAAGAGCCCGTCACCCCTGTATAAAAATAAGATGGCCACAAAGAGGCTAGCAATGTAGAACTGAAAAATAGAGCATGGTAAACTGTCAAGCAAATGCAAACAAGAAAAGGATTACAATCAGCAACGAGACTGAGAAAAGACACACCAGAAGTTTCAGATTTTATTCATATATTGCACAGATGTAGCAAGACAACATTAGTAGACAACAGCAAGCCACACAACCATGTACAAATGGCAGCAACTATGCAGAGGTCATACATTAACAGGGACGGCAGAGTCCATGGCAGGGGAGACAGCAAGTACATGAGAGGCTGCACAGGGGAGAGCACAGCACATCAGAGCAACAGGCCCAGAGTACTTGGCAGGGGAGAGCACAGCACATCAGAGCAACAGGCCCAGAGTCCTTGGCAGGGGGGACAGCAAGTACATGAGAGGCTGCACAGGGGAGAGCACAGCACATCAGAGCAACAGGCCCAGAGTCCTTGGCAGGGGAGACAGCAAGTACATGAGAGGCTGCACAGGGGAGAACACAGCACATCAGAGCAACAGGCCCAGATTCCTTGGCAGGGGAGAGCACAGCACATCAGAGCAGCAGGCCCAGAGTCCTTGGCAGGGGAGAGCACAGCACATCAGAGCAACAGGCCCAGAGTCCTTGGCAGGGGAGACAGCAAGTACATGAGAGGCTGCACAGGGGAGAGCACAGCACATCAGAGCAACAGGCCCAGATTCCTTGGCAGGGGAGAGCACAGCACATCAGAGCAACAGGCCCAGAGTCCTTGGCGAGCACAGCCCATCAGAGCAACAGGCCCAGAGTCCTTGGCAGGGGAGAGCACAGCACATCAGGGCAACAGGCCCAGAGTCCTTGGCAGGGGAGACAGCAAGTACATGAGAGGCTGCACAGGGGAGTGCACAGCACAACAGAGCAACAGGGTTAGCAACACACGCAGGCTGCAAGCAATGGTCCTGAGTAGCACACCTGTGTGTGGCACAAGCGTATGAGGGTGTTGTCAACTCACTCCAGGCTGTCATGTGGACTGTGACCTGGCTGCGTGTCATGGACAGCAGGACTACTTGACTGGTGTGCCAGAGGGCCATGTGATGTGGCAATAACAGAGGGCCTGCAAGGTGGAGGGCTGTGTGGACCAGGTGGCACCGTGGCACATGGAGGTGGAGTCATGCACACCCTTGACACAGTATGGGTGGGAGAGGTTGGAGGGGTGCCCTTCCACTTTTTTAGTACATGAAATGGCTTGCCTGTCTTGGGGTTGATGGGAAGTGGAGATGGCAGAATAGGCACACACACCAACTGTGCCACATCAGGGGCACACACTGGCACTCCCTCAGGTGATGTGCTTGATCCTGCATCACGCATTGGCTGGCTACGCCTCCGGACCACCCTACCCTCTCTGGAAGGTGTACCCCTCACAGTGACCACCTTACCACTACCCCAGGAGTGTTGTCCACAGTGCCCTCCTGTCCCTCCTTGCCAGGGCTGGTCACAACACTGGGATTCCCTGCCTTTACCATTGGGCTGGTCACAACAGGGCTCTCCTCTGCCCCAATGATTGGGCTGGTCCCAACAGGGCCCTCCTCCACCTGCCTCGATGTAGTTTTATTTGGTGTCGATGTGGTGGGTGGTTGTGTCCCTGTGCTCTCCCCAGGTGTAGCCATGACATGCCACACATCCTCTGTGGTCAACGCTGAGTCATAATCTGGTGATGCCTCTGCAGCATGTGAGCTTGATGTTTTGGACAATGATCTTGTGACCTTACTTTTCTGTGACTTCGCCTTGTCCGTGCATATTGGGGGGGCACTGCTCTTCTTCTGGGATGGAGTCTGTGGACGGGATTGTTTACTTTGTGTCTGACCTGTGCTCCTAGTGTTGTACCGTTTAGTAGACGTAGGTCCCAAGTGGACAATGTCATCTGATGTGTCCCCTGAATGGGTGGACGTCACTGGCACCTGAGCTGCAATGCCATGTGCCTGTTGTAGGCCAGTTGTGACTGTGGCTGACAATGACTGGACTGTGCGGTGTAGCCCACCCACGTCAGAGTGTATGCCCTCCATGAAAGCTAGAACCTGGCCTGATTTGTTATCGTGGGCACTGAAGGCATTGAGCAGGGCGGACTGGCCCACGCAAAGTTGGCGCAGGAGCTCTACGCACTCTGCACTGAGGGCAGCAGGGGGGACAGGTGCAGGGGCAGCGGTGCCATGTGTGAATGTCACACCTCCCCTCTTAGTAACACGGATACGGGCAGCACCAGAGGAAGTGGATGGGAGGCTGGGCACTGGCTGCTGGGTGTCAGATGCTGTGGCACACTCCACATCCCCTGTGCCTGCAAACAGGGATGCATCCCCGCCGCCATCAGATGAAGTGGTGCTTTGGGTCTCAGCTACAGATTCCTCATGCACACTCCTGTCACCCTCAGGAGCGCTGTCACTTGGCTCAGTCCCACTTGCCTCCGCTGCAGCTGTCGTGCTGGTCTCGCCAACACTTGTCTCAGGATCATGTACCGCTGTGTTGTCTAGCGAATCTACATTTGTAAGACAAACAGGTTTGTGTAAGTGTCATCATCTGTACACACCACAGCTGATCAATACTGCACAGTAGAGGCCTAGAGCTACATCAGAACCAACACACCCTGCAAACACTGTGCATCTACACACGATATAGACCACAACAGTGCCTGTCATGCAGACAACCTTCCTGGATTGAGGCATGTCGATGCCACACAGCACCACACCCTGCCCATGGATGGTCTTCCCTCAGCCTACATTGACCATCCCCACGGACATGATGTAGCCACAACACACATCACCACTTACACCCCTACAGGGAATCAGAGGGGACCACACACACCGCTATTCACCACACATGCCACAGTGCCAAGTAGGCCATAGCAAACACCATGTGGCAATCAGGCTACACAATATCGTCGGATGAGTGGGCCTCAAACATCATGGATGCATGCAAAGTACACAGACATGGTGTGACACTCATGAAATGTACACAGCAGTTCGGCACAATATGGACTCCCCACACCATCACAGAGCAGAGAGACCATGTGGACACATAAAATCTGTCAAGGACTGAGAACTGCATGCATGGGCAGTACAGTAAGGCCATGGTGGCGAAATGCCTCATACAGGCACACATCACAGTCGCCACACACATCACATGACACAGCATGGCAACACACGCACATTTATTTATTTATTTATTTTTTCAATTTATAGGGCGCAACAGCTACCCAAAAAGGGTTTCCCGGCGCCTAGACACAGCTAGTTTGAGGACAGAAAAGAGGGGTAATGGCTATTGAGTATTATTGTTCAAATAGCCAGGTCTTAACAAGCTTTCTGAACCTGATGTAATTTTCTTCCTTTCGGGTGAAGGGAGGGAGCGTGTTCCAGAGGGATGGTCCCAGATGGGCGAAGGATCTGCCACCTGTTCTCGCCCGTTTGAATCTCGGTACGCAGAAAAAGGCTGCCGTCTGCGACCGAAGGTTACGCTTGGGAGTGTAGAGGTAGGCGAGGGTTTGAAGATATTTAGGTGCTGTACCTGCTTTAATTCTGAACATATAGTTCAGGGCTTTAAAGCGGATTCTGTTTTCAATCCTGAGCCAATGGAGTTCCCGACGATGGTTCGAGACTCCGGAGTTTTTGGGAATATTGCATAGTAGCCGAAACTGCTGCGTTTTGCACCACCTGCCGTCGGCCGACTACAGATTTGTTTGCGCCCAGGTACAGAATGTTGCCGTAGTCAAGCCTTGATGTAATGAGGGCATTGACTATGGTCTTTTGCGTGGACAGAGGCAGCATCCAGAGGATCTTCCTCAACCATTTAACTATGGTGAGGCATAGGCCAGTTACTTTACTGGCCTGTTGGTTCATGGATAGGGAATTGTCCAGAATGAAGCCCAAATTTCGAGTGTGGGTCACCGGAGTAGGGAGGGCGCCCATCTGGTCAGGCCAGTGTAGGGGATTCCACAGATCTTGATCTTTTCCCAGGACCAGTATCTCCGTCTTGTCGCCGTTTAGTTTTAACTGGTTTTTTGTCATCCAGTTCAGGATGTTTAGGAGTCCTTCTTTGAGTAAAGAAGGGGAATGAGGACAGGATTCGGATAGGGAAAAAATGATTTGGGAGTCGTCGGCATAGTTCATAAGAGTGAGACCCGATTGTTCAACAAGGTCGGCCAGGGGTTTGAGATATAAATTAAAGAACAGAGGGCTAAGAATAGACCCTTGGGGCACTCCATGGGATGCAGGCAGGATATCCGAAACGGCTCGTGAAGATGTGATCTGGAAGGTTCGGTTAGTCAGGAAGGACCGGATCCAATCCAGTGCCTTTCCTCGTACACCATTTTTGTGCAATTCTTTGATAAGTGTTTCGTGGGAGATGGTGTCGAACGCCGCGCTCAGGTCTAATAGCACGAGCGCGACCGTCTGACCTTGATCAAGTAGCTTTCGGATGTGTTCAGTGACTCCAAGCAGGGCGGTTTCTGTAGAGAAGCCAGCCCTGAAACCAGATTGTGATGAATGTAGTAGAGAGTTTTCTTCTGCAAAAGTAGCTAGAGCAGAATGCACGTGTCTCTCCAAACATTTGGAAAATGCCGGGAGCAGGGATATGGGTCTGTAATTGGCGAGGATTTCCGGGTTTGCAGTCGGTTTTTTCAGAAGGGGCGTAACCATGGCATGTTTCCATAAGGCTGGGACAGTGGCAAGATCAAGGGAGGAGTTCAGAAGATTTGTAATGATCTCCAATGAGTTATCACCAAGTTGTTTAATGATTTTGATAGGGATGGGGTCCCTGGGGGAGCCGGATTTTATGGTCTTAAGAATTAATTTCAGTTTGTCTACTGAGAGAGCAGGCCAGGATTCCAGTAAGTTGTCACAAGGGGAAGTTGGTACTGAGTCAGAGGGAGAGGATGGTTCTGTATTGTTTGCCTTGATATCTAGGATGATTTTATAATTTTTTTCAGTAAAAAAGCATGCTAACGCCTGACATTGTTGAGTATTTAATGGGGGTGCAGCAGCTGTAGTGTGTGCACCAGCCAGTTCTTTAACTTTGTTGAAAAGGGTTTTTGGCATATTAGTGGCTTCCACGATAGTTTTTGAGACGAAAGCAGCTCTTGCTTTTGCGCAGGCCATGTGATAAAGATTCCTGGCTTCCTGGTAGCTTCTTTTTGCATCAGGGGCGTAATTCTTACGCCATTTGCGTTCGAGCGCTTTGCATTTGGATTTTTCAGTCTTTAGGCTATCATTATACCATGGAGCCGGAAGGCGGTGTCTACTCCCTTTGATGCAAGAAGAGGGCAAACATTTGTTAGCTGCATCGCTAAGCCAATTTTGCGCTTCGGTTGCTAGGCAATCCATGTTTGAGCTACAACTTGGTGGGTTTTCTTGTAATGCCGAGTTTAGCAGTTCCAGGTCTACTAGCTTCCAGTTTTTCCTAGATGAGCCTTGAGCATCATATTGCAGGTTGGGGGAGGGTGGAAAAGTAATGTTGAATTTAATAAGGTGGTGGTCAGACCAGCCTATGGGCAAGGTGGCAATACAACTTAGTTCACTGAAGTTGGAGATTATAGGGTCCAGCAAGTGGCCAGCTATATGAGTAGGGCTAGAGTTGATCAGGGACAGATTTAAGGCCTTCAGGTCTTCAAGTAGGTTAGAACAGGAGGGGATGGTGGGGTCCTCTAGGTGCAGGTTCAAATCGCCCAGCAGGGAAAAATTACTTAAAGTGATGTAATAAGGGGTGATAAGATTGGCTAAGTTGGATACCCATTGAGAGGGATTTCCTGGGGGTCGATAAATCAAAAGGCCTGACATTGTGAAATTCGGGTTCAAGGAAATTTTGAAAAGACCCGCTTCACAGTCTGGAATAGCTATAGGTTCCAGGGTGCATTTTAGTTCTCTATTAAAGATAATAGCTATCCCACCACCTAGCTGTTTGTTCCTGTCTATTCTGACAATGGCGTAGTTGTCAGGGAGGGCGGTAGCAGCATCCGGCCCGGCGCTGTCGTGCAGCCAGGTCTCGGTTAAGAAAAGGGCACTGGGACCGTTTTCAGCTAGGAGGTTGAAAATATCATATTTATGTTTTGGCAATGATCGGCAATTTGTACTGTAAAATACGTAAGTTAGGGGTTCGTTTTTACACAGCAATTTGCTTTTCCTATGTCTTCTGGAGGTGTCAGGGTGGGGTTGACAAATTTAGGAGGACAGTTTACAGTCCGCGCAGGGGCGTATTCCGACTTTGTGGAGGTTAAATATTGAGCGCCTCGGATTGGGGGTAGGGCGCAGCGCTTTCAATTCAGAGGACGATCTTACCAGCCTAAAAGATGTAGGGGGAGCGGGAGCCTCTGCCTCGTGCCCCATCCTGGCACGGACGGGCACAGACGGGCTAGTCTTTGGCGTGTCTTCGGCGTGCTGATGGTGTGCCCGCTGTGCTCGACCGCTGCGCTTTCGAGGAGTGAGCATGGTAATAAGGAGGAGGAGGTGGTGTGGCTACATGGGAGGGGCGTGGCCCCGAGTCACGTGGGTGGTGACGCTAAGGAGGGATATTGATCTTCCCACTAAAGCGCTCGAGATAGTGCAACAAACATTATCACAGTTTAAGTTATAAAATCAACAGAAAACAGTGTGCGTGAAATACAATTAAAAAAATTCAGTCGAGGAGCGAACACCCCGACTTCCGCCTCAGGGTAGCTAGTAGGTCAACACCGGCTGCAAACTCAGCGCGGTGTTTTGTACTTCCGGGAGTGGGCGTGGCTACATGGGAGGGGCGTGGCCCCGAGTCACGTGGGTGGTGATGCTAAGGAGGGATATTGATCTTCCCACTAAAGCGCTCGAGATAGTGCAACAAAGATTATTACAGTTTAAGTTATAAAATCAACAGAAAACAGTGTGCGTGAAATACAATTTTAAAAATTCAGTCGAGGAGCGAACAGCCCGGCTTCCGCCTCAGGGTAGCTAGCAGGTCAACACCGGCTGCAAACTCAGCGCGGTGTTTTGTACTTCCGGGAGTGGGCGTGGCTACGTGGGAGGGGCGTGGCCCCGAGTCACGTGGGTGGTGACGCTAAGGAGGGATATTGATCTTCCCACTAAAGCGCTCAAGATAGTGCAACAAAGATTATCACAGTTTAAGTTATAAAATCAACAGAAAACAGTGTGCGTGAAATACAATTTAAAAAATTCAGTCGAGGAGCGAACACCCCGGCTTCCGCCTCAGGGTAGCTAGCAGGTCAACATGTGTCACGGCTGGCACCGGCCCTGTACACATGCATCCACTCCCAGACAAACTCTCCCTCCCCAGATACTCACCTTCTCTGTCTTGCTGCTGATGCCCCTTCAGACGTGCATCCAGGTCTGGATTGGTCACTGCCAGTATGCGTGCCATCAGCAGAGTCATGGTGCGACGTTCCAAACGTCCTGTGCGTGGTACCATACCCAAGGTCATCTCTGCCACTTGCTTAGCCAGTCTGCTGATGTCGTCCCACCTCTTGTGACAGTGTGTGTGCCGTCTGTCTGATACCCCCACGGCTCGCACCTTTGCTGCAATGGCCCTCCACACGGCCTTACGTTGGTGTACCTTGAGCTGCAGGCATGAGAGTAAAGAAGAGCAAAAGGACATTTACACAATGTAAGATGTCAGCATCTATCATCACAGCAGCCACACACAGACTCTGGACTCACAGTAACCTCCCTCCCTCCAGATCTGGCCGTACCCTCTGCATGGCATAAATATTAGTGTATGCATGCACACATTGTGGTCCCTAGTCTCCATGATATGCACACAAAGGCATAATGCATCAACACAAATGCATCGACAGCAGTGTGGAAATCGGAAATTGCACAGGGCACCGATGGGGTATATCCACTAATGAGTGTGAAGCAACTGTAGCATGTAAGTTGGCTGATGTTCAAGGTTTGGCTATGCTGCCACTGAACCCACTCTGTGGCTCACACTGACTCTAACTACAGGGGCACCCTTAAATTTCAGCAAAAGCGTTCACTGTCCTGGCATCTAAAAGGCTAACAACTGTTGGTTCTGCATGGGCGCCAATGTCACACCCCCCCACTCACACATACGAGTACAGGCCTAGGAAAGACTCACATTGCAACACACACACTACCTCGAGCAGGAAACAGCCTGTCTGTCAGTGTAAGTCATCACCCCACATCCCCAAGCATGTACTGCAGCATCACGACTACACGTTTGACACCACCCTGCCCTGCAGCTCCCTTCATGGCGACTTACCACAACATTGGGACCACCAAACAGCCGTGGGTACTGTGCCAGCACCCCGTCCACAAGGACATCCAGCTCCTCACTCCTGAATGGACTGGCACGGATCTTCTCTGTTCTCGACATCACTGTGTAAATGGCAGTCCTGTAGCGGAAGTGAGTTGTGAGGGGTCCCAGGCAGCAGGCTCTTGGAGCAACAGGACAGGGTCCAAGGCAGCAGGACAGGGTCCCAGGCAGCAGGACAGGGTCCCAGGCAGCAGGACAGGGTCCCAGGCAGCAGGACATGGTCTCAGGCAGCAGGACAGGGTCCAAGGCAGCAGGACAGGGTCCCAGGCAGCAGGAAAGGGTCCAAGGCAGCAGGACAGGGTCTCAGGCAGCAGGACAGGGTCTCAGGCAGCAGGACAGGGTCCAAAGCAGCAGGACAGGGTCTCAGGCAGCAGGGCAGGGTCCAAGGCAGCAGGACAGGGTCCAAGGCAGCAGGACAGGGTCCCAGGCAGCAGGACAGGGTCTCAGGCAGCAGGACAGGGTCTCAGGCAGCAGGACAGGGTCCAAGGCAGCAGGACAGGGTCCCAGGCAGCAGGACAGGGTCCAAGAAAGCAGCAGGACAGGGTCTCAGGCAGCAGGAGATAGTCGCAGGCAGCAGGCTCTTGGAGCAGTGGGAATGTAAGGTCACTCCCACAGATTTATAGCCCCCTGTGGTTGTTCGGTAGCTTGAAAGCTGCTTCAATTGGTAGTCCCGGTGTGCCTCATTCAAAAGCATCCAATGACCGCCTCCGCGGTAGCAGAGCACACCTCCTGCGAGGGTGGGGACAAAATCGGCAAAGTCCTCGCCTATAAAGTAGCAGAAGATAGAGCAGATACTTTAATCTCCAAAATACGAGGACAAGGGAACAAAATATATAACCAGCCTCAAGACATACTTAATCAATTCGCTGAATATTACAGAAACCTATATACCCCAGAAAACCCTGCCGATATAGAGTTAATTGAGGAATATGTAGAAGAGCACCAAGTGAGTACAGGGAACCCATTAGACTTGGGTGCACTCTCTAATGCCATACTACTGAATGAACTACAACAGGCTATTAACTCGTTACCAACAGGGAAAGCGGCAGGAGAGGACACAATACCCCTGAAACTCTATAAAGTCTGTGGCCTAGAATTAGAACAGCTATTATTGGAAGTAATGCAATCGATTGGACCAAACGGAACGGCTCCTAAATCCTGGAACAGGACAAAAATAATTTTTTTTCTAAAGAAAGGGAAACCTAAGGAAGAGAGAGGGTCATATCGACCCATCTCTCTGATAAATACTGACGCGAAAATATTCGCTAAAATCATGGCAAACAGATTAGCCCCATTTATGCCCAAAATTGTCAATCCACAACAACATGGCTTTATATCCGGGCGAGACACAACTGCGCACGTAAACATGGCAATCACAGCGTTTGATATCGCGGAGGTTAAATCCACTCCACTCGGCATGATATTATTAGATGCCGAAAAGGCTTTTGACCGAGTGGGGTGGACTTATCTCTGGCGAGCACTATCTAAAATGGGTTTTGGGGGAAACTTTTTGAAGGGCATAAAAGCACTCTACGACAACCCCACTGCTTGCATCAGCTACGGGGGCTTGACCTCATCAGAATTCCCTATTATGCGCGGGACTCGGCAAGGCTGTCCTCTTTCACCTCTTTTGTTTGCCCTTTCACTTGAACCTTTTTTACTTGCCCTCCATTTTCAAAATTTGATTTTTCCATTTAGCTACAGCTCAGAGGAGCTGAAAATGACAGCCTACGCTGACGACATTGCCGTATATACCATGGACATTGCCAAAGCACTAAAAGGAATTTACCTCGAGGCTGATAAATTTGGGAAGGTGTCAGGCTACAAGCTTAACGTTCAGAAGACGCAAGTCATATCAAATTATTCCCCAACTGTCCCTATACCCGAGATTTGCAAAGAGGCCACATATCTAGGGGTTAAACTAACAGCTAGACTACAAAATATTAATAATATAAACTATAATGACCTGACCAAAAAAACCACTCTCATTTTGAAAAAATGGAACAAATTGCCCCTAAATATGATTAGCAGAGGTAACCTTATTAAAATGAAAGTTCTACCAAAATTTGTATACTTATTTCGTTCCATTCCGCTGGCACTAAATAATACATTTTTTCAACACCTAGACGGGCTCCTGAGCAGCTTTATATGGGGCTACAAAAAGGCCAGAAGGTCATTAAAAATAATGAAAAATAATTTAAACAAAGGAGGGCTGAATGTCCCAGATTTTAAACTATATTTTTGGTCCTCATTCTTTACTCGCATACGCTCACTATTACATGGAGATAGAACTTTTTTTTCCCACTCTTTCATGCTGAAACAAGATTCTCTACTTTTTCTGTTCAGAATCAATGACCCGAACTACTACAAAAGGGTAAAATTCAAGACCGCCAGAGACATTGTTAGGATTTGGAATAATATACTAAAATTTTGCAAAACAAACTTCTATCATTCAAAACTTCCGCTGTGGGGCAACCCAGGTCTTCCAACTATTTTTACAGATTCTATCACTAATAGCTGGGCCTCTTTTGGGATCAAGACGCTGGAGGATTTATACGGCTCGCAGGGGTTTCTAGAATTCAATACACTTAAGCAGCTATATGACCTACCGGAATCCTCAAGGTTCAAATACATGCAAATTCATGACTATCTGATTAATTATAAAAAGATACAAAATATCTCTGACTGCGATATCTGGACATGCCTTTACTCAAACAAGAATAAATCAGTCATCAGCGAATCCTATAAAATACTCAGCCTATTTAGAACCAACGACAGTGACAAACTGGCGGCGAAATGGAGTACCCAGCTAAGCCTAAATATCACTCCTAATCAGATAGAGCACTCCCTTATCAATATAAACAATCTTGTACGATCATCCAGCCTTTGGCTACAACAATACAGAACGACCTGTATGTTATATTACACACCAGAAAGAATTACTAAATGGTCGTCAAACCCCTCTTTCAGCAGCCGTACTAAATGCCCCAAATGCCTGCTGGAAGCAGCCAATTTAACCCATATGTTGTACTCTTGCCCCAAACTAAAGAACTTCTGGGCCAATATATTGAGTGTACTGAGACTAAAAAATATTTCATATCCCATCATGACGGCTGCTTTGGTCCTAGTAGACCTTAACACCTCTTTATCTTCACAATCATCTCTAATCACCATACTTTTTTCATGTGCTAAATTAACTCTGGCTAGGGCTTGGATAGACCCAGAACCACCGACGGTTTGGAAATGGTGGATCTTAGTAACAGAAATACACGCTATGGAGCTAGCCTTAGCAAATCTTAGGGGAATACGCTCATTGATTAAGTTCGATAGAATTTGGGGCACTTTTTTAGATTGAGAATTCCACATTGCTGTAACTTTATAAATTTGTATGATTCTTAAGCCCCCTTTGTTCAATCTTACAAATGGAACTATTTTTGTGTTTTCTTTTTTTATAACTACTTTGCCATAGTAACTATAATCCATTGGTTGTCAATATGTACTCCCTTTTTTTTTTTTATGTTAGGAACTCGTATATGAATTTTTGTTGTTTTCTGTCTTAATTTGTCATCCTGCATATCAATAAAAATATTTAAACAAAAAAAAAAGAAAGCTGCTTCAATTGGTAGTCCCGGTGTGCCTCATTCAAAAGCATCCAATGACCGCCTCCGCGGTAGCGGTGCACACCTCCTGCGACTTTCAAATCTGCATTATGCCAACGCCATCATCGATGCTATTGGCTGGATGCAAAGCTCCACGGCGGTCACGCTCCGCAGGCGTCCGGAGTGCGCTTCCACGATGGTGCATCATTCAAAAGCATCCAATGACCGCTTCCGCGGTAGCGGAGCACACCTCCTGCGACTTTCAAATCTGCATCATGCCAACGCCATCATCGATGCCATTGGCTGGATGCAAAGCTCCATGGCAGTGATGCACCGCCGGGGCCCGGCGGTAGTTATCGCGAGTCATGCTGCGGAGCATGCCAGCGCCATGTTGACATGTCCATATGCCAATGGCTGACACACTCCTGAAGGGGGTGGTGCTGGGGTCACACTGCCGGGGACCGGCGGTAGTTACCGCGAGTCATGCTGCGGAGCATGCCAGCGCCATGTTGACATGTCCATATGCCAATGGCTGACACACTCCTGAAAGGGGTGGTGCTGGGGTCACACTGCCGGGGACCGGCGGTAGTTACCGCGAGTCATGCTGCGGAGCATGCCAGCGCCATGTTGACATGTCCATATGCCAATGGCTGACACATTCCTGAAGGGGGTGGTGCTGGGGTCACACCGCCGGGGACCGGCGGTAGTCACTGCCATGTTCGTACACATTGCTGTGTATTACAATCAGGGCCATTGTATCGACACCCTGCAGCAACATGGTGAAGGGCACATCATTGTACACACGATGCCACACAGCCATGTCATCCACAGGTGGACGCACGTTCAGTGTGATACACTTTGGCCTGTTGTTCATCCATATTAGTGTGGAATTTGATGGCTGATGATGATTGACAGACTCCAGCTGCTGTGAATGTTGTAGTGACGTGTACTGTGTTGTGGCTCATTTCAGACATTCACCTGGAAGTTGTCACTGCATTGTATCGCTGCACCTTGTATGCACATGTGAATTGTGCTTCCATAATTTCCACTTCCACTGTCCCAGATGTGTTTGTGGCACTTGTGTATTGTCACAGGAGAGGGGTGCCCTCTGTGTGTAGCTAATGGCCAGCCAAGTCACCTGAAGTGCCATGCATCTCTCTGGTACTCCTTTGTTTCACATTACATCATTTATGCTCTGTGCCATGCTCATCACATGTTGCTTGTCACTGACATTTGCATTTCACTCCTTGACTAGGAGGAGGCCAAATCTACTCCGTCACCTGACAGTGCTGCAGGACAGGGAGGATGAGGCAATCGTCAGAAAATTCAGGCTGGACAGACCAACACTGAAGATCCTGTGTGATCTATTGGAGCCCCACCTGCAGCCTCGCCGTCACTATCCTACGGCATTCACACCCACCTACAAGGTGATGGCGGCACTCCACTTTTTTGCGACTGGTTCCTTCCAGGAGACCGTGGCCAACGCTGGGGGGATGTCGCAGCCCATGTTCAGCATGGTGCTGCGGGATGTGCTTGCGGCCATGATGATCTATCGCAATCGGTACATACATTTCCCCAGGGGACGTGAATTGGCTGCTGTGAAGGCGGACTTCTATGCCCTTGGGGCCATCCCACATGTAGTCGGTGCCATTGATTGCACACATGTCAGTCTGTTGCCACCGCAGGCGACAGAGCACATTTATCGTAATCGCAAACACTACCACTCCATGAATGTGCAGGTGGTGTGCCTTGCAGACATGACAATTTCACATGTGTGTGCTAAGTTTCCCGGTTCGGCCCATGATTCTTACATCATGAGGAACAGCATGGTGCCACGGATGATGGAGAATATGCATCCTGAACGTGCCTGGATTGTGGGTGAGTTTCACTACTGCAATGGCGTGCTGTGTGTCACTTGCTGCACTCTGGCTGTACAACATTGCAATGTGTGTTTTCCGTTCACAGGTGACTCAGCATATCCAGTCGCCCATGGCTGTTGAGCCCACTACAGAATCCCCGGACACCAGCAGACATCCGCTACAATGATGCCCATGGCAGGACCCGACGGGTGATCGAGCGGACTTTCGGACTGCTTAAGTCAAGGTTCCGGTGCCTTGACAGGACCGGTGGCGCACTGGCATATTCGCCTGGGAAGGTGTGCCAGATCTTCGTGGCATCCTGTATGCTGCACAACCTGGCCATCCACAGGAGGGTCCCCCTGCTCCTGGATGATAGTGATGACCCAAGACCACAACCTGCTCAGGGACCAGAATCCAGTGATGAGGACAGTGGAGAGGAGGAAGGAGTTGACCAGCGGCAGCAGCTCATCGAACGCTACTTCACTAGAAGGTGGGTGACTAGGTACAATGTGAACATTGTCTGTTGTTGTTGTTCTTGTTATGAATGGCTATGCGTGGCAATGACCAATGGCCACATGTACTGTCACCCATGTGTGTAGTTTGTGAAATGGAATTTCAGTGCCGAGATGTCCCGGTAGCTTGTCTCCTTTCTGGTAAAGAATTGGCTTGGTAGTTTAGTCTGCCCTGTTCCCATGATGCACTGGGCCAGGGACAGACTGATTTGCATATAGCCATGTTCTGAGCTGGGATGGGGCAGTGAGATAAATAACGGTGATGGATCAAGCCCTGATCTTTGGACTGGGTAAGAGTGGTCTGCTCAATTCAGACACTCTGTTCATCACCACCCCCTTTTGTAAATCGATTTTGGCCACTATAGGTGTGGCAGGGTATACTCAGACATGAGTCCCTTTCTCACTGCTCCATCAGGATTCAAGCAAGCCGGGCCGAAGAGGCTGAAATGCCAGAAACCGGTCCCCGGTAGCTTGTCTCCTTTCTGGTAAAGAATTGGCTTGGTAGTTTAGTCTGCCCTGTTCCCATGATGCACTGGGCCAGGGACAGACTGATTTGCATATAGCCATGTTCTGAGCTGGGATGGGGCAGTGAGATAAATAACGGTGATGGATCAAGCCCTGATCTTTGGACTGGGTAAGAGTGGTCTGCTCAATTCAGACACTCTGTTCATCACCACCCCCTTTTGTAAATCGATTTTGGCCACTATAGGTGTGGCAGGGTATACTCAGACATGAGTCCCTTTCTCACTGCTCCATCAGGATTCAAGCAAGCCGGGCCGAAGAGGCTGAAATGCCAGAAACCGGTCCTCGGTAGCTTGTCTCCTTTCTGGTAAAGAATTGGCTTGGTAGTTTAGTCTGCCCTGTTCCCATGATGCACTGGGCCAGGGACAGACTGATTTGCATATAGCCATGTTCTGAGCTGGGATGGGGCAGTGAGATAAATAACGGTGATGGATCAAGCCCTGATCTTTGGACTGGGTAAGAGTGGTCTGCTCAATTCAGACACTCTGTTCATCACCACCCCCTTTTGTAAATCGATTTTGGCCACTATAGGTGTGGCAGGGTATACTCAGACATGAGTCCCTTTCTCACTGCTCCATCAGGATTCAAGCAAGCCGGGCCGAAGAGGCTGAAATGCCAGAAACCGGTCCCCGGTAGCTTGTCTCCTTTCTGGTAAAGAATTGGCTTGGTAGTTTAGTCTGCCCTGTTCCCATGATGCACTGGGCCAGGGACAGACTGATTTGCATATAGCCATGTTCTGAGCTGGGATGGGGCAGTGAGATAAATAACGGTGATGGATCAAGCCCTGATCTTTGGACTGGGTAAGAGTGGTCTGCTCAATTCAGACACTCTGTTCATCACCACCCCCTTTTGTAAATCGATTTTGGCCACTATAGGTGTGGCAGGGTATACTCAGACATGAGTCCCTTTCTCACTGCTCCATCAGGATTCAAGCAAGCCGGGCCGAAGAGGCTGAAATGCCAGAAACCGGTCCCCGGTAGCTTGTCTCCTTTCTGGTAAAGAATTGGCTTGGTAGTTTAGTCTGCCCTGTTCCCATGATGCACTGGGCCAGGGACAGACTGATTTGCATATAGCCATGTTCTGAGCTGGGATGGGGCAGTGAGATAAATAACGGTGATGGATCAAGCCCTGATCTTTGGACTGGGTAAGAGTGGTCTGCTCAATTCAGACACTCTGTTCATCACCACCCCCCTTTTGTAAATCGATTTTGGCCACTATAGGTGTGGCAGGGTATACTCAGACATGAGTCCCTTTCTCACTGCTCCATCAGGATTCAAGCAAGCCGGGCCGAAGAGGCTGAAATGCCAGAAACCGGTCCCCGGTAGCTTGTCTCCTTTCTGGTAAAGAATTGGCTTGGTAGTTTAGTCTGCCCTGTTCCCATGATGCACTGGGCCAGGGACAGACTGATTTGCATATAGCCATGTTCTGAGCTGGGATGGGGCAGTGAGATAAATAACGGTGATGGATCAAACCCTGATCTTTGGACTGGGTAAGAGTGGTCTGCTCAATTCAGACACTCTGTTCATCACCACCCCCTTTTGTAAATCGATTTTGGCCACTATAGGTGTGGCAGGGTATACTCAGACATGAGTCCCTTTCTCACTGCTCCATCAGGATTCAAGCAAGCCGGGCCGAAGAGGCTGAAATGCCAGAAACCGGTCCCCGGTAGCTTGTCTCCTTTCTGGTAAAGAATTGGCTTGGTAGTTTAGTCTGCCCTGTTCCCATGATGCACTGGGCCAGGGACAGACTGATTTGCATATAGCCATGTTCTGAGCTGGGATGGGGCAGTGAGATAAATAACGGTGATGGATCAAGCCCTGATCTTTGGACTGGGTAAGAGTGGTCTGCTCAATTCAGACACTCTGTTCATCACCACCCCCTTTTGTAAACCCCCTTTTGTAAATCGAGATGTGTATAGGACTTTATTTGTGCACATCTGCTAGACATTGTGTAATTTGGCTGTGAAGTTTAGGTTATTTTGTGTGCTGTGATCTGTGTGTTGGCACAATGACACCAGTGACTGTTGTTCTGTTGTGTCTCCCTAGGTGCTACAGAGGGTTCCTGGCCTGCATACTGTACATCATTGGTACACATCATGGACATCTGGAACTATGTAAATACTGCACTATAAAAATCACAACACAAAATCTTGTGCATCAGGTATTTTATTTTTGGAGTGTACATGTGATTGGTGCGGTGATATTTACAGGAAGGTGTGGAATGTGCACTGAGTTGACAGTCCAGTTCAATGAGTTGTACGAGTAGAGACCACATGGATGTGGTCGCCCAGTCCAACGGTGAGGTGCCATTGCCAGGGCAATGTGGGGAAGGATAGTCCAAACTGTGAATGCAGTTGGGAAGAGGGTTGTCTTCACGGCTGGCTCCGTAACTGGCGTGTGGTAGGTGCATTGCCTCCAGAGACTCCCAGGCTCTTCTTAGGACGCCCCCTGGTTCTTTGGGGGGGGGGGGGGCAGCTGATTGGCCAGCGACGTCAGGGGACTCGTCCCTCTCTGTTGGCGCAGGGGAGGATGGAGCACTGTCATCCTGCAGCACAACAGGAGGGGACGGAGGTGGTGGTTGGGACACAGGCCTGTCCCTCTGCAACGCCACTTGCTGGCCCATGAGGTCCACCATCTGTCCCAGACGGTTATCGATGGACCTCATCAGCTGGATGAGCTCCCTCATGAATTCATCTGACCGGCCACTTTGTCCCTGGACCTCTTGGTAGGCCTCCACAACTCTTGTGAAGTGGTCCAGGGATGGTGTCCACTCCTCCCGAGGTCTGGTGGTGACCCTGACCCTCCCACTTGTTCTGCCGCCACGGACCTCTTCCCTCGCCACTGGGGGACCATGCACTCTCTCCCTGCCCTCCACAGCTGTTGGTGTGGGTTCTTCGTCCCTGGGGACAGGGACGTTGCTGCAGGTGGTACTGGTGGTCCTGGTGGTGTTGGTGGCAGTGGCGGTGGTGGCTGTGGTGGTTGCGGTGGTAGAGGCCGTGGCTGCAGGGGTCTGCTGCGTTGTAGTGGCAGCAGAGGTGGTGGTGGGGAGGATGGGGTCATGGGACCTCTGGGTCTGTGGCACACCTGATGGGCCGGGCTGGAGCTCATCGTCAAAGCTGTCCTGGGATTCCACTCCTGAGAGTCCATGGGCCGGTGGTGAAGACTGGCTCTGCTGGTCATTGGTGTTGTCCTCAGCAGTGAGTTCTTCGTCACCTGTGGAGTAGATGGGGAGTGGTCAGTGTTAGTGCAATCTGCGTATCATCATCTGTCTGTACACTACTTACATGTGCATTCATCAGTTGTAGTAATAATGGCTACACCGTCTGACATTTAATAGTGTTGGGGGACATCATGGAGTCATACATATTGATTCTCAATGCTTTGGGTTGGATTGTTGTCATTTTTCTGGATGCAGGTCACACACACACTTCATGTGGATTTATTGTAGATACGTACCTGTTAAGTAACTGTGCAGGAGGCAATGGCTGACACATGCTGCTGGGTGGGGGAGGCCTCAATGATGCTGGGGTGTGGCACAGGGGGGATAGTGGGAGTAGTAGTGCAGGCCTCCCTCCCTTCCACACACTCCCAGTGAGGATGGCTACCAACCTGTAGGTCTGTTTGTCAAACAGTGCAATGGCTGACACATGCTGCTGGGTGGGGGAGGCCTCCATGCTGCTCAGCTTTGATACAGGGGGGATGGTGGGAGTTGTTGTACAGACCTCCCTCCCTTCCACACACTCCCAGTGAAGATGGCTACCAACCTGTAAGTCTGTTTGTCAAACAGTGCAATGGCTGACACATGCTGCTGGGTGGGGGAGGCCTCCATGATGCTGGGGTGTGGCACAGGGAGGATAGTGGGAGTAGTAGTGCAGGCCTCCCTCCCTGCCACACACTCCCAGTGAAGATGGCTACCAACCTGCAGGTCTGTTTGTCAAACAGTGCAATGGCTGACACATGCTGCTGGGTGGGGGAGGCCTCCATGATGCTCAGCTTTGATACAGGGGGGATGGTGGGAGTTGTTGTACAGACCTCCCTCCCTTCCACACACTCCCAGTGAAGATGGCTACCAACCTGTAAGTCTGTTTGTCAAACAGTGCAATGGCTGACACATGCTGCTGGGTGGGGGAGGCCTCCATGATGCTGGGGTGTGGCACAGGGGGGATGGTGGGAGTAGTAGTGCAGGCCTCCCTCCCTGCCACACACTCCCAGTGAAGATGGCTACCAACCTGTAGATCTGTTTATCAAACAGTGCAATGGCTGACACATGCTGCTGGGTGGGGGAGGCCTCCATGATGCTCAGCTTTGATACAGGGGGGATGGTGGGAGTTGTTGTAAAGACCTCCCTCCCTTCCACACACTCCCAGTGAAGATGGCTACCAACCTGTAAGTCTGTTTGTCAAACAGTGCAATGGCTGACACATGCTGCTGGGTGGGGGAGGCCTCCATGATGCTGGGGTGTGGCACAGGGGGGATGGTGGGAGTAGTAGTGCAGGCCTCCCTCCATGCCACACACTCCCAGTGAAGATGGCTACCAACCTGTAGATCTGTTTGTCAAACAGTGCAATGGCTGACACATGCTGCTGGGTGGGGGTGGCCTCCATGATGCTCAGCTTTGATACAGGGGGGATTGTGGGAGTTGTTGTACAGACCTCCCTCGCCCATACAGGCCTCCTAAGCAGGGTGGCTGGCTACATGTTGGGTGGGGATGGACATTCAAATGGTGTTTGGGTATTGCAAGGAGCTAATTGTCATTGTGGTGTGGGACATTTGTGTGTACTTACCAGCCTCCGCTCCCCCGGCTACTCCTGTGAGACTCTCAGGTAGAAGGATGGCAAGCACCTTATCCTCCCATGGTGTGAATGTCTTTTGTGGGACGGGAGGGCCACTTCCAGTCACGTTTGCCAGCGTCCAGTTCTTGCTCCTCTTCTCCTTGACAACCCTCTTGAGATCATTCCACCGCTTCTGAATCTCCTTCTTGGATCTTGGGGCGGCCCCTACTGCATTCACCCTTTGGACTATCCTTTCCCACATTTTTGTCCTGGTGGCTAATGGTTTCTGTTGGACCAGGCTACCAAATAGTTGTGGCTCTACTCTTACAATCTCGTTGACCATGACTGTCAACTCAGTGTCGGTGAATTTTGGCATTTTTTGTGCTGTCATGGTGTGGGGGGGTTGAGGTGTTTGTGGGTGCAAGGGTGTGTGGGTGCAGGGGTGTGGTGATGATGTGTGTGGGGTGTTGTGTAGTGGGGGGTTGTTTGTGATGGTGTGATGGTGGTGGTGGTGGTGGTTGGTGGATGGGTGTGCCGTGGTCTTTTGCCTCTCCTGTCAGATGTGGTGTATGGCCTTGTCTTCTGGAGTGATGCAAAGGATTGTGGTCAGTGCAGGGGGTGGCTTTATACTCAGCTGTGTGGGTGTGTCCAATGGGATTTAGGTGGTCAGGTATGTTGTGGGAGTGGTTCTGTGTATTATTTTCGTTATTTATGTTTCTGTGTATGTGTATTGTATGTTTTGGGTGCAGGGCTATTTTGTTTGTGCAGTGTTAGGCATGACTGCGGTCTTTTCACATCGTCCGCCATGTTTATCATGTTCGTCCGTAGCGGTGGCTTTGCTGCTGCTTGACCGCCATTTCTCCGATTCACTCCTGGGTGCGTCCGCTGCGGTCGGTGTGGGCGGTTCCGCCCGCAACACCCTCGGAGTTATCCTAATTTTCCGTGCGGTGTCTCCGATGGACCTGTGGACGGTTTTGTGTTATCCGCTGCTTTTCCGTCCGCCGCGGTCGGAGTTTTGCCGTCTCCGCACGCTTCGGGCAGTTTTATATAGGCAGCGACCGCCGCGGTCGGTTTTTCGTGGCGGGTGTTCCTAATTCGCATGCCGGTTTTGCCGCGGTCATGGCGGGCGGTTGATTTCCGCCTCCATGGCGGTCGGGGTGGTTTTCCGCACGCTATCCTAAAGGGCCCCTATATGCGTACAAGGTCTCCTATGAAAACAGGGCCAGTTTTTACAGCTCTTCTTTTGTTCAACCTTAACTTTTGTTTGTGTTGAGAACAAGAGACATTTTCTCTCGCCAATTCCATAAGACAGTCGACATCAGGAAAAGACTTAACCCACCTGTTCAGCCAGGCGGGCTTAAACTAGTGTTTGCCCTCCTTCCCCTTAATAGCTCGAAAGAAGACACTTTGGTTGTGGAGTGGGGAGTGGTCCTGTAGAACCATAGCATACTATTAATGGAATCGAGGATGTCACAATTGCCAGATTTAGCGCACCTAATGCAGTCCTCCACGACCCTGTTCATACACTCAATGAGCCCATTGGACTGGGGGTGGTAAAGAGAACTCTTTACGTGTTTGATGCTGCATGACTGTAGGAAAGATTGAAAATTGGCACTGGTAAATTGTGTACCCTTAACCGTCACCATGGCTTCAGGAAACCCCTCCCGCATGAAAACATCCTTGAGAAAGGAAATAATATTAACAGTGGAGGCTTCCTTAACAAGTTTTACCTCAGGCCACTTTAAGGCATAATCAATAAGCACCAAGGTGAACCGACACCATCCAGGTAATATTTCCAGGGGCCCCATGATGTCTACTCCCACTTTGGACCAGGGTCCAGAATGACATTCGATCGGAAGGAGGGGCCGGGTGACTACTTTCAATCCTTTGTCAGCCGACCGGCAAATAGAGCACATGTCAACAATTTCATTGCCTTCATTGTCCATGGAGGGCCACCAGAAACACTCCCATATACGTTGCTTAGTCAGAGTAGATCCTAAGTGACTCTCATGAGCTTTAGTAATAAAAAGGGCTCCTGGTTTTCTGGCATTTATTTTTGGGCCATTTCCATCTGTATTTATCCATATTTATTTTTTGGCCATTTTATCTGTATTTATCCATATTTATTTTGTGTTTTTCGTATATAAGTAGTTGTAAAAGTATACATTTAGATATCTATTTAACTGATAGATCCGCACTCATACTATGATGCCTGTCGTGTTTTAGCTATTTAAGCTGCCGAACATTACATAACAGTACATTCAATGGTAAATACTAGCATTATACCATAAATGTGTGTGACATATTCTGTTATTTAAAGAGATTTCATCCTGTTTTTTCATTTCCCTTGCTGTCCATCTGCTCAGCTGCTGGCCTATAATTCATGAAAGACTGCATGGATAATTACTTAAAAGAAGCACAATTTTCTGTATTTATCCACTTTTAAAAATAGATGCAGACAGAAAACACATTGTTTTCTGTCTGTATGTATCTGTAAAAATTCGTAAAATCAGAAAATAGGGAGCCTTAGTAATAATACCTCTTCTAAGTCTCTGTGGGGGAATGAGTTTGTCAGCGTGGAGAAAAACACCACCCTCCAGGGAAATGTCGAATTCAACCTTCCAGAAGGGTTGTAAGCATTGAGAAAGGACACCTTCTCTGGGCCACCCTGACCTGACAAACCCACACACTTGTTGCAGAACATCATCAACAGCAAGAGCATTCACCCACTTGTCTTCTGTGCTGAAACCATGCTTAAGTAAGTCAACTGAGGCTACAAGACAATCATCAGAACCTTCCTCCCCACAATCCGCAAGACCAGAATCTCCTTTACAATCATCCGTAACGAACCGGGACAAAAAGTCATCCCTGACGTTCCTACCTCCAGACACATGGACAACATCGAACTGGTACTGCATGAGGCGAGACACCATACGGAGGATCCTAGGGGAACAACATTTACTGGTGCCAGCACCAAGAATACTGATAAGGGGCTAGTGGTCGGTCCTCAACAAGAAATGTCTTCTCCAGACATAAGGACGGAACTTTTCAATGGCCCAGAGGCAAGACAAGAGTTCCTTCTCAATGACCGAGTACGGAAGCTACCCATTTCTCAGGACTCTAGAGTGCGAATGCAACAGTATTTTTTTCTCCACTGCAGGCATCTTGGGTTAGTACAGCTCTCAGCCCCACTTGACTCGCATTGACTGTTATACAAGAGGGTAAGTCCGGGTCAAAAGGCTTGAGTGCAGCACTATTAGTGAGACAATCCTTAACACACTGCAAAGCAGACGCACACTCATCTGACCAAGCAAACACTACTCCCTTTCTGAGGAGGGAACTGATGGATCATATGAGGGTGGCATAGTTGGGAATAAACTTTGAATAATATTCCAGGAGGCCAAGCAAAGACTTGACTCCAGTCTGGTCAAATGGCACAGGATCTAAGAGGAGTGGGATCTCGCACAGCGTAGGTATACAAAATTTGTGTAGGTGATGGATTGTAGCGTGCAATCGGATAGAGCACTGTCAGACCCAACAGTGTGAGCACGAAGCTAGAAAATTAAGGGTCCCCCTACTGGGAGGGGAACAATCCGGTGCACAGCGTGAAGACCGTAGTCTTATTCAATAGACACATTAATCCAGAGTCTGCATGTGTATTTTCACACTTTTAATCTTCAAGTGGTGAATATTCATGCATATTCCACTGCATTGTAGTGATATAAGCCACTAGACAGTCTATAATTCAAGCATAGTAATCCTTAACACAAGATCCCGATGCATTTCGGGCAAAAGCCCTTTCTCAAGGGAATGCTCTACAAAAGAAAACAAATATAACCAGAATGAATCGTCTGTGTGCAAAGTAAAAATGTCCGATCGAATACATTCATGCATTAGCCGGTTCTTAGGTGGCTAAACAGCAGGTGACGCGAACTAACACTGCAACCGTGAAATAAATTATAAAAATGCAACAGTATCCAAAGTAAAGAGGTAAAGAATCCAAAGTGATGAAAACGGAATCAGAGTATGATGAAACAAACAGCGGCAACCGGCGGTAAAAATAAAGCGTTTAAAGCCGTTTCCCACCCGTGTTGAAGTAAAGAAACACGCGTGCGTGCTGAAGTGCCCTGACAAGTGCTCCCACAGTTACTCACATGAAAAGGTGTATCGGGTGCCTCGCGGCATGCCAGAATGGTGGAAATACAGTAACCCGAGGGTCTCAAGCAACTATACAAACACTGATAGACACAAACAAGGGACTCAATGCTAGGAATAAGTGAACAGGAAAAAGGGACTAAAGTATGAAGACAAGCTGATGGAAAATAAATCGCCATAGTGGAAGGGACAAAAGACACAGTGCATGTAGGTGAATGAACAGATACAGACAAGTGATATGTGCATATAAAGACATCAAATAATCATAGGTAACAGAGGAATTCAATTCGATCGTTCAGCCCATTAGGTGCCATCGTGGAAAGGAAACGGATCCAAAAGTTTTCACGTTTTAGTAAAGTGTTCTTGTTGTTGTGGGTTGCTGGTACTTGTTCCAGAATCTGGAATTTGAGTTGGGCTACAGTATGTCTAAATTCGGCAAAGTGGGAAGCTACGGTGGATTTCAGATTGTTAGTACAAATGTTGCTTTTATGTTCTAAAATCCGGGTGCGGATTTTTCTTTCAGTGTGCCCCACATAACATTTGCCGCACGGACACTTCAATAGGTAGATGACGTTGTTCGAGTTGCATGTGGCATTCACTTTGAGTTTAATGGGATGCCCTTTCATGGGGTGACAGATAACATTGCCAGTGATACAGTTGTTACAGTTGGAACAGTTATAACAAGGTTTCAGTCCCTTGTATACCATCTGTGTATCGTCCTTGCTGGGTTTCGATAAGATTTCATTTTAAGAGCCAGGTGATGTCATCTAACAGCCCCTTCCTAGGTCTGATTCCTTCCCGAAAATAAGATGCATAAGTACTCAATTTCATCACTGAGGAATTTGCACTTTTCAGACTTAACCACCACACCATGATTTTTGAAGATTACAAGAATCCTTTTTAGTAAGGAATTATGTGATGGGACATCTTTGGAGTGAATTAACACGTCTTGAAAGACAAGAAGTCCATCAATTCCTCCTATCATGTTCTACATTATGCGCTGAAAAACAGAAGCCACAGAGGCGAGCCTGAAGGGCATCCGCTTGTACTGGAAAGTGCCTAATGGTGACACAAATGCTGTGAGGGGGTGCATATGAACAGGGTTGTGGAGAACTGCATTAGGTGGGCTAAATCTGGCAATTGTGACATCCTCAATTCCCTTAATAGCATGCTATGGTTCTACAGGACCACTCCCCTCTCCACATCCAAAGTTTCTCCTGTCGAGCTAATAAGGGGAAGGAGTAAAAACACTAGTTTTAAGCCCGCTTGGATGAACAGGTGGCTTAAGTCTATTCCTGATGTCGACTGTCTTATGGAATTGGCGAGAGAAAATGTCTCTTGTTCTCAACACAAACAAAAGTCATGGTTCGACAAAAGAAGAGCTGTAAAAACTGTCCCTCTTGTCATAGGAGACCCTGTACCAGGGTGGGAAGGAATGCTGTCCAAGTTGAAGGGGGAAAGTGATGGAATGTTGGAAAAATTGTAGAAGTTAGTTAGAAATGTCACTCCAGCTACCTCATCCTTACCTTCTGGTTTCGAGGTTGCTGGACTCTCCGAGGGTTCTCACAAGAGGAGTGCAAGATCAAGAGTTGTTCCCAACAGGTACCACCTTTGAACTGATTCATTACTGTAATCTTTCATATTTTTCTGTACTTGTCCTGTTCATGCTGTTTTGTTTGTTTTTTATTTTTTTTATTTTAGTTTGTTGTACTGAGAAAGGAGGATATGTTGTATCTTCTCCTCTATTTAGTTAGCACTGAAGCCTTATGCTGGAGTTCTATGTCCTGTGTTCTATTACATAACGGTGATCCACACACCTGGATGAACAGGTGTGTGGATCACCGTCATGTTATCCACATTGAAATGTGTTTGTAGAGAAAGAATACAATCCATTACATTGAAGTAAAATAAGCAAAAGACGTGCCGATAGTCGCGATTGGCTGAATCCAATAAAGCAAGAACTTGTTGGAAGACAACTGCTTGTCTGGTTGCCAGGTGATCGGGCAGACTGTGACGTGATAAAGGAGGTTGACGTAACGTGATGCACGCACAGCCAGGCATGTCAGCCAAGATGAGGCCTACTGGTGCGCGTGCACGAGTTATACCAGGCCGGACAGGTTGAGGCCTAATGTTAGCGCTTGCGTGGGACGGGAAGGCTGGAACAACGTGCAGTTCGACGGAGCAAACCTAGATGCGAGCTGGATGAGAAGGTAGCAGCGGGTAAAAGGTAAAACAACAAAGTAGAAGCAGCCATACCTGAAAATTGATGTGCGAGATAATAGAAGTGGATGCAATCATAGTGGCAAGAGTTGGGGAGAGGCCATGTACAGATATGAGGAGTTGCGGTATAAAATTAAACAATCTTAATGCAGGGTTGAGGAGGCCTTACGTTTTTTCGGCAAAGTGAGGAGAAGAGGTGCACTCAGGGTCCAGCGTGTGACTGTGTAGCTAGATCATCACCACAAATTGTAGTGATAGACGTCATAGACACTGAAGGAGGTTCTGATATCGTAGAACAGCTACACAGCAGACAAGACAGCAAGGCAGTTGCACATCCAGCCCTAACAGCTCTCAAAACCTTTTCAAATACAAGTAACAAAGCAGCCAGGCAACCATTGAACATTCTACATGGTGACACCTGGAAAAGAACACAGGACAAAGAACTCCAGCATAAGGCTTCAGTGCTAACTAAAATAGAGGTGAAGATACAACACAAATATTGTCAGCAGTGCACTAGTTTCAGTTTCTAAGAGTACTACTACTAGTGATGTCATGTAGCTATTTTTCCAATGCTTAATTGTATTCAGGGTTCAATTATGCATCGCGCTGCCGGTGTAGAAATAAATTGTCCTCCTCCATGGGGAGAATTTTAAAGGTTTTTGGCCGTTCATATAACGTAAACGTAAACCACACCTTGATATGCCCACTACCTACCCCTTGCTTGGAGTTTACTACTCCAAAGTTGTAAACAGGTACAGCATTCAATTACACAACTGTAAATGCCTTTTAAGGCACATCAAGGAAAGTGTTTCATAATAAACCAGGACTGGTCACTCAGTAGACTAATGTATTCACATGCAGGGTTCATTGCCTGACCCAGTGTGCACCAGTTTGCCCCCTAATGGGTAGTCTCGGTCTTTCATCCTTCAGAGGTCAATGGAATCAGTTAAAATGATCTGGCTAACTATAAACTTCTGTTATATAGCAGTAAGAAACTCCTCAGTTGACATCGCTCTTTACAAATGCATGTTGGGCCCTACTCACAAAGATATCATACCTCATTTATGTCTGCATAGAATCCACAAAGGGATTCCTGGTGGGCTTAAATGCATTTGCTATTTCAGATTACTGTTCATGAATTTGTTAATCCAGATCCTGTTTGTGGGGATTAACAAACTCTAATGGTCTCCTCCTACCCTCAAAATGTTAACTTCCTTTTCAGCATGGGATGTGGAGCAGATTACCCCACCCCGAGATACTGAAGGCATGAGGGAAGAGATTTATCCACAAGGAAAAAATTTTCTAGATGGAAAAAAATAGTGCAATTGTACAGGAGACTCCATTGAATGAATAAATGAATGATGTGTGACAGCAGCCCAACCAGGGTGTCCTGTGCTATGAAGGAAAGCTATAACCAGAAGAAAACAGAGCAAAAAGGTAAATAGAATGTAATAACCAGGTTTTCAACTTTTTTGTAAAACATGATTCAGAAAAAATGGTATTGAGAGTAAGTGAAAGCTCTTTCCACATCTTGACTGCAAGAAAAGAGAAGGAGGGTGCAGCCTTCCTCATTCTTGGGATCCTAGGGATCTTTTCAGGAAGCAAATTAGAACAGCTAAGAGACCTAGGTGGATAACAATAAATAAATCTGTCCGTCAGAAATTTAGGGTGTTTCTTGTAGAATACTGTATGTGTCAGCATCAGGCTTTCCAAAGAGATTCTCTTCTGCACAGGAAGCCATTGGAACAGTTTCAGATGAGGGGTGATTGGCTGCTGACAAGGGTTCTTAAGTAAAATCCCTGCTGCTGCACTACCTGGAGCTCATGAACTAAATAACGAGGTAGTCTCAGGAACAGAGAAACAACATAGTCCAGGCTGGGAGTGATAATCGAGTGAACAATGGATTTACATTTATTATGGGGTAGAATGTCAATAGATCTTTCCAAGAGAGTTAGAGTGAGAAGCCAGTGGCAGCCATTGTCAGAATGCGAAGACCAAAGGAGAGGTCCCGGTCAAATTTGCCCGTAAATACCTTTCAGAGTTAGAAGGAGCATGCAGCTCTTCTAGGTCGAGATGTAAGACCATTCCACTTTGTGAGTCGCAAATTACAATGTTTTGCGACTCGCATGATGGAATGTACAACTGTGTCTCAGACACTGTGATTCCTAATGGGGTCGCTAAAGACCTCAATATTTATTAAAGATGTGGAACTCCAAAGAGATCCACATAAAATACATACACATTATTAAAAATAAAGAGGAAGCACATAACAAGCACAATCCACAAACTGTCATAAAAATGTTAACAGTCTCTCGTAATTTGCTAAATTTTTATAAGTAGAGGCGAACAATATTAACGGAGAACCCAAGTCATACAGTACCTAAGATTTTCCCCATTACAGCTCCTAAGATGTACATAGGGTATTATAAAAGCTGGCAGTTCATTTAATAAAAGAGCTAAAGTTCCAATTAATCTAGAGGATCAATTTAAAATTGGGACAAAGAAATAAAACATGGGTATATTCACAGCTGTGCAAAAAGCATTACAATAGCAGCCGGCTCACTAAAAAATGTACAAGATGCAAATTAATGAAAACTAAGGGCCTCATTAGGATGGCGGACGGACCTGCGTCCGTCCGCCAACCCCGAGGTGGAGGGACCGTCCACAGGGGCAGCGGCGGACCCTCCGTGCGAATTAGGATGTGACCGCCACCCTGGCGGTCACATCCTGTATATTTAACATTGCGGCGGGTGCTGCTTGAAGCAGCACCCGCCGCATGGTTAAATATGCATGCTTTCCATTTGCATGCACAAAACGGCAGGCACGGCGCGGTGCCTGCCGCCTTGTACATGCAAATGCTGGGGGGTACCATAGGTACCCCCATGTGCACCCCCCACCTCCGACACCCTGGGGGCCCGCAAGGGCCCTCCAGAAGCTATTTTCCACATGCTTTTCCACGGCGGTGAATCAGCCGCGGAAAAGTATGTGTATACACACATTGTAATTTGGCTGGCGGTGACTTGCAGACACCGCCACCAAATTGCGGCCAACACCCAGCGGATCAGCGGCGGACGGATCTGCCGTCCGTTGCTGATCCCACCGCCATCCTAATCTGGCGGTGGGTGTTTTGAAGGGCCGCAGCAGTTATTCCGCATCCTTTTTTGAATAAAGCAACGTTTTTTTTCAAATGCAGCCTGTTTTCGTTAAAGGAAAATGGAATGCGTTTAAAAGAAAAAAATGAAAAGTTTTCTTTACATTTTTTAAGGGCAGGCAGTGGTCTGTGGGAACCACTGCCTGCTCTCAAAAAATACATTCACAAAGGGGAATGGTTCCCTTAGGGACCCCTTCCCGTTTGCGACTGACTTGTCACCTACTTTGACTAGGTGGTAACTGCGATTGCTTTGCGACCACATCTGCAGTTGCAAAACAATTCTATTTACCAGTGCAACCCACTATTAGGAAGGGACGCCCTTGGCACAGCCCTTCTTAATAGGGGTTCACAAATCCTATTTTGTGAGTCAGTAATAGGTTACCGACTCACAAAATAGGGTTTGTACATATCACAACACTTTTTAGCGGTCCCAAACAGGACAATTTACCATTTGCGACTCCTAAAAAGGGTCGTACATCTGGCCCTTGATTCGTTAGGCCACCAAGCAGTAGACCATACTAACTGAGATACTCTGAAAAGTAACATTTTAGATTGACCCTTTAACGAGAATTAAGATTCAAGCAGCTACATCTCATCCAGTCGGTACTCTGATAAGACAATCTTTGAAAGCTTCTTGCATGTCGTTTTCAAAAAGAAATCATAAGTTAGGCACCGTCTGCATAGGAAAAAACTCTAATGTCAAATGACTGGATGATTGCTGTAAGGAGAACCATAAAGAAATCGAACAGCGCCGGACTCAAAGAAAAGCCCTGCAGAGCACCACGTCTCAGTGATGTAGTGCAGGAGGAAAAAGGTGCAAGAAAGATCACTTGGCATCTGTCCTATGAATAAAAAATTCAAGTCACATAGTGCTAGACCACAACCCCCTTAATTGTTATGACGTTCCATCAGAGTTGAGTGAAGCACTATGTCAAACGCGGCCAAAAGGTAAAGCAACACCCAGGTTGCAGAGTGAACCTGCTCTGAGCTATCTCCAGAAGCACTAATTCAGTGCTGCAACCCGGTCTGAAACTGATTAAGTAGCATGAAGCAGATCATGTGTTTCCAGATAGTGAGGGCTGTATATTTGCCATTTCTCCAGCATATTGGATGCACGAGATAGTAAGGATTTACAGCCAGATTCATCATCCAAAATTGGGATCGTAATAGCTGCAAATTAGCTATTGTGATCGCAATCAAAAGAAAAGCAATTCATGATTGGAAAAAGTACAAAATTGCGAATTCGCAAAACAAATTCTGCGAAATCGCAAAATAATTTGCAGAATCTAGGAGGAACCCCTATAGCGAATCGGATTTAGCGAGAATCCATGGATTCTGCGAAATATTTTGCAAACTCGCTAAATAATCGCTAACGCAATTCATGAAAAATCGCAAATTACGAAAAATCAGAAAATCGCTATTTGCGACGCGCAATTTAAGGAGAACCTAAACCAGGTGGTAAGCATGAAGAAAAAAAATATCAACTAGCCACAGGTGCAGGCCTGACCAAACACACTTAAGGAGACACAGTAGGAGCATGAGCACTCTCACAATGCCAGGACTCTACATGGTGGTCAGGCGGCGAAGGCTCCAGGCTGCAGCAAGGAACAGACGCAGAATCCAGGAGCGAATATTCCGCCAGCGGATCACCCCTTTGGGCCAAACTGCGGAGCAAATCTACTCCAAGTACCGCCTGAATGGGGCAATGATCACTAAGCTGATCCGTGACCTAGACCCCCTGATACAGCACCCAACAAGGAGGACCAATGCCGTGCCCACCCATGTCCAGGTTTTGTGCAGCCTGCACCACCTGGCCTCCGGAAGCTTCCAGGGGGTAGTTGCCATTGCAGGGGGGATCTCCCAGAGCACCATGTCCCGCTGCCTAAGGAGTTTCCTGGAGGCAATGCTTACCCGGCTACACCATTACATCACATTCCCGACCACCCAACAGGACTTGAATCAAACCAAGCTTCATTTTTACAACATTGCGCAATTCCCAAAACCTCATCTCACCTCACACCACCACAAGAACGCTTCAATCCTCCAACTGCAATCTAGCCTCCATACCTAGAATTAAGAAAGCCCGCTCTGGCGGTCGATTGTTCTCATACAATGCATCCAAACTATGGAACAGTCTACCCCCTAATATCAGAGCCCAACCCAACCTTCTCTCATTCCGCAGAGCACTTAAAACATGGTTATTCCCGTGAGTTCAACCTGCAGCTGGTTTCTTGTCACTTAGCGCTGGGACGCTCATGGGCAGCCATGCGCTCTACAAATCAGTAAAATAAATAAATAAATAAATAAATAAATAAAGCTAAACTCCAATTCAATAAATTTTCTTGCGACTCTGCCTGTAATCATCTTTTAAAATGTAATTCCAAAATGTATGGCGGTCGCAATAAAGGGGCAGATCGCTTGCCAATTACCTTAAAATTAAAAAACAAAAATGTAAAATAGCTGTTATCTCAGATGCTGCTGGGATTCGTCATTGTACTGATGACAAGATCGTTGTTTGCTTTGTTCAATACTATTCTACTGTATATACACCTGAATCTACCCCGACCCCTTCTCAAATTGATTCCTTTTTTCTCAACGTACCCAAATCCTCCTCCTCTACTCTTGACCTTTCTTCTCTTCATGCTCCCATCTCTGAGAAAGAGATATTACAAGCAATTACTCTCTTACCCAAAGTCAAATCTCCCGGTCCTGATGGTTTTACTGTCCGTTTTTATTTTCAGTTTAAGACTTGTTTGGTACCTCACCTCTCCTCTTTGATCTCTTCTTTTCTTACTGCTGGTGAATCTAAAGGCTCCTTTACCCAGGCCATGCTTTGTTTACTTCCCAAAAAAGATCCTTCCCTTTGTAAGAATTACCGACCCATTTCCCTAATCAATACTGATTGTAAAATCTATGCCAAAATTTTAGCTTCTCGTCTATCTACTTTTGTCCCAGACCTCATTAATGTTTACCAGTCAGGCTTTGTTAAGGGTAGATCAATCACAGATAATTCTAGAGCTCTCCTTAATATTATTCATCTTGCTTCCAAAATGACAACTCCTCTTGCAGTTATCACCCTTGACGCTGAGAAAGCTTTTGATAGGGTTAATTGGGACTTTATGTTTGGGGCTCTTCGTTGGCATGGATTTAGCCCTCATATCATTAAACTCATACAGTTAATATACTCCTCCCCTTCCACGTCCATTTGGGTCAATGGTTCTAAGTTGTCTTATTTTCCTTTACACAGGGGTACTCGACAAGACTGCCCCTTGTCCCCCTTCTTTTCTTTTTAGCATTAGAACCCCTCCTTGAGAAGATTCGTCTTTCTACCTCTTATACCGGTTTTGTTTATAAATCATTAGACATCAAATTCACAGCCTATGCTGATGATATTTTACTATATATGTCCAATCCTGCTACTTCTCTACCAGCGCTCTTTTCTTTACTCGCTGAATATTCCTCTGTTTCCGGTTATAAGTTAAATATAGATAAATCTGAAGTATTACCCCTAAATAAGTTCTGTCTTCCTCATATGTTTCATGGCTCCGGCTTTGCATGGAGCCCTATTAGTATTAAATGTTTAGGTATTTTATATTCCTCGTCCATTAAAGATTCTATTAAGATTAATCTTAAAGATATTATCTCCAAGCTTGATACTCTAACAGAGATGGTCCCCTTTATTCCTATTGTGGTGGGGTCGTCTGGCGACTGTTAAAATGATGCTTCTCCCTATAATCAACTTTTACCTTTCTATGTTGCCTATTTCTCCTTCGGCTTATTTTTTCACTCAGATTAATCGTGTTTTTACTCGTTTCCTTTGGAATAACCGCAAACACAGGTTATCCCTCTCTCGCCTTCAACAGCCAAAGCATCTTGGTGGTGTAAATTTTCCCAACATTGTTCGCTTTCATTCTTCCTTCACTTTAAAACAAATCTGGCCTCTTCTCGCAGATTCGCCTCCTCTTTTTCCCACTGCCTGGAGTGCTTTAGAGCAAGCCCAATTATCGCCTTTCCCTTTTTCTGCTGCTATTCATTTGTCTCAACCCCCTAAACGTTTTCTTTCTCCTATCTTCAAGCTCTCTAGGGTACTTTCTCTTTCATTGTTTCGCTCTACATTTTCTCGGGCGCACTTACACTCCCTTACCCCGTTATGGTATAATTCTTCCGTAAAGATCAATAACAAGGCCCTCTTCTGGAAGGAATGGATTGACAAGGGCATTATGTATCTGGACGATCTCCTTGTCGATGGTTCTGTACTGGATTTACCCACTCTTTGTACCTCATCTCATATTTCTAACACTCATTCTTCTCAATTTTCTGACCTCACCACAGCTCTAACTACACTCTCCTCATTTGACGCCACCTTATCTGATGTTGTCCCAACTGACTCCACTCCTTTAGTTTTCACTTCCCCACTCAAAGCGGCTGCCATTTATAGGATCCTTTCCCGACCTATTCCTGATCGCCCCAAATCCAAATATGAACTTGCATGGGAAAAGGATCTAGCACAAGATTTTTCCTTTCCTATTTGGGAGTCTATCTGGTCTAAAATCCACACAGTTTCTCGTTCGGCTAGCACCACTCAGACCCTTCTTTTCTTTTATAATAGACTTTTTTTTTTACTCCACATGACCTTTTTAAGTTCAAGGTCCTAGAGTCTAGCAAATGTTGGTCATGCTCTCACCCTGATGGCACCCTGTTTCACATGTTATTTCAATGTCCCTTGGTAGCTTCACTTTGGCAACATATATGGTGCAAGCTGAATGAAATTCTTAACTCAAATCATACCTTTGATATTGTTCATATTTTTCTAGGTGGTTCCTCTCCTATTTGGAGTGTTCCACGCAATGTTCGCAACTTTGTAGATTTGTTTACAGCTATTTCTTTGCAGATTATCACATCTAACTGGAAAGACACTTCAAAGATCTCTTCTACTGCCTGGTGGAATTTATTATGTCATCATCACAGACTTGATCGTGCATATGCTACAACTACCTCCCTTTTAATCAAAAGAGATCTGTTATGGTTACCCTTAACTGACTTTCTTTCCAGACGCTTACCCTAATATGCCTCTTCTTCTACCTTTTCTCCCTTCTTTCCTATCCTCCCACTTTCTTTCCCCTTTTCTCCTCACCTTTCTTTCTCTCCTTTTTCCTTTTCTTTCCTTTTCCTCTTTCTCTTTCCTGTTCCATTTCCATAAAATTTCAAAAAAAGCTTTTTACCTTAGTATATTCTTTATATTCCCCCTTTGGGGTTTTTGCTCCTTTTATATTTCACTTTCTTATCTTGCTCAATAAAGCTTTCTAAACTGAAAAAGTGTTCCAAATTTACCACAGCAGTCTAGGTCTTTCAATTCGTCAACCTTCTATGGCTAACAGAATTGTATTTTTGGAAACTCTCCAAACCACCCCTTTACTCCACTTTACCGGGTGGCTTCCTAGATCCAGTTGGATTAATTAGATGTTAAAGTTGAAAATTGTGCAATCTCAGTAACCTTGCCAGGAGTAACTGGTCTTCAATTGCTCTTGTTGTATAGTTCTTATATATCCTATACAGAATCTGCTCATTCGGATAACATAAACTGTGGGTTTGGTGGCAGACTGGTTCCGAGCACCTCTACCGAGAATTTTAACCTGTTTGCATTAGCTAGCTCTCAGTGCCACTAGAATCTCCTCTTATCGGGGAGAGAATAGTTTCTGGCAACTTCAGAACATGACAACCTGATCCCTCAGAATTGTGGAAACAATGTAGTACCTTTCGCTTAGTCACTCGTGCTCACTTATTCGGTGTCAGAGAGTTTACACAGAAGAAACAGTTGGTCGTGTTACAATAAGAATTTATTGTACAGTTGTTTTTCTAGTATAAAATAAATGTGATGCAACAACCGTTAGACAGTAGCATATATATATATGATTAGCATTACAGTGAAAATAAAAGGATAGTACAGTTCTACCATCTTGCAATAATAATGAATACATACATGAATATAAAATGCATGAGAAAAAGAAAGCGCGTACTCTTACGATGCCTGTCTAGATGTTCCTAAGTGTACCTAGCATGTGAGTAGGTGTGAAGCCAAGAATACCTCTAGGATTTCGTCTAACTCCATTACCTGAAGTGGGAGAGAGAGTGCGGGCCACGTCCTGGTCTCGAGTTGGACACGCCACGAGGGATGTGTTAGACCACTGACAGCAGCAGCATCTGCATGCAGAAGCCTCAGCGTCTCTGATCAGTGTGTCGGCTGGGAAGTCTCGGTCACCTCTCTATAAACCTATTAAGATGTGCTGTATTTATACAAGAAGTATCTAGGGTTCCTTTGTCCCTTGTTTCTAGTATTAGCCATTGTTGGATTTGAGGATGACTTATGGGATGAACCTTGCACATAGATATTTTGCAGGTAGTGTAGTCCCTGTCTGGTTTCCAGGAACCCTTATGAATATTCATGCATACCGTGTGAGTCTATTGATGAAGTTATAGGCTGCTATTGTTCAGGGAAAACCCCTCCTTCTGCCCCCAGGACTAGGACTAGGCAATGGCTCAATCCTAAAAGACTTGTTACTGTGTAGTGTAAGGGAGGTAATGTAGGTGAAGGTGTATGATATTACCGAGTCCTATATTAGGGTACATATATGGAACATAACACTCTCAAGACACATAAATCCACTAGTGGAGAGAGAATGTACCTCAATGCGTTTGTCTGGAACACCCTCTCCAGCTCCCTGATTGGTGTGAGATTCAATGACCAAACAGCTCCAATCTCACAGTTGAATTTCTCCTAAACACCAAGGCATAGTAATACAGAAAGGGAGAATTGTGCTGTCTTCCGGCATAAATGTATCTCTACAGGAGCCTTTGTCGCTCTAAAATCAGGATGGCAGTTGTCTTGGCACATCTCCCTCTGCAGTAATGCTTAGTGTACAGGTTTCATTGGAATATGAGCAAAAAAGAATGCTATCATTGCAGTCACCATCTTGAAACTCAAGAGGCGTGGCTCTGACGAACAAGGGCCTCAGAGATGAGGAGCTGTGGAATACATCGTTCTCACCTCAGCCAAATCACCACTGATTCTGAAACTTTGTCATGACATACTCTGATAAAAAAGTTTTAATGCTCCACTGATTGCATGGTGGAGAGAGTGGCACAGCTAAGCTCTAGAATATTTTTGACAATGACAAAAACATTGCTAGAGGAGGTTTTTTCTTGTTCGATTTTGTAGGCATGAAAGTTAATTCTATTGATGTTAATGAGTTTTCTTCAACAGCAGAACAGAAGTAGGGTTTTGCCAGGACATCATAGGCCCTGCCAGATGGGCACTGCTAGGTGATCAGTCCAGACCTAAGACATGAGGGAATCAGTGAGGAGAATACTGCAAGATGTGAATGCAGAATCTAGAATAAGATCTTCTTAATGTTTGGGTGACCACCTGAATAAGGCTGAGAGCAGGAAGAGAGTTGAACAGGGAGACGGTGTAGGGGCATCTGAGATCAACCTCGCGGATATTAAGGTCTCCCATTATGATAAACATGATACATTTTTTACCATAAGGAAATAGATATTTAGCCAGCATCTAAATAACCAGATGTTACCATTTTTATAGAAAACAAAAGTCCTATTGTAAGAAATTGGGATATTAGTCATGCAGGGTATGAGTCCTACGAAAGCAATGGGTCCACAGTTGTCTCTTTAGTGTAAAGCAAATATTCCAAAATAGCACTTGACTCTTTCATGGTTGTGAAGAAGAACACTCTAAGGACTACTCAGGGAAGGTGGTGTGGACCAGCAGTCCCTATTTGCTGGCACGCAACAACAATACTCAATAACATTGTCCAGTCAGTTGAATAAATGTTCTTTTCCTTTAAAAAGGAAAACTACATTTATTCAACACACACTTCAAAATGTTATCCATTAATTTAAAAATATATACACAAGGGAAATGGAAATACCTTAGGTGATATTCTGCAATCACATTTGACCACTGGTGGATCATGAACCCCACAATCACAATACCCTCCTACCCTACCTATACCAGATACAGTATCACAATATAAGGGGGTGCCATGTTAAATAAAACAGGACTACTGGTGTTGTCAAGGGGTCACCACTTTTATATATAAGGTAAGCCTATTGTCTTTGTTATGGGGTCAAAACATTATATTGTAAAGCAAGCCTATTGGCTTCATCATGGGGTAGTCATATCACAGCAAACACGTGCATACCACCAACATCAATATAAATGCATCCATCACTGTACTGTTTATCAACATGTGTTACAGTCTTTCTATTACCACCTCAGGCTACATAAAATACAACCATAATACCAACCACAAAGTATTGCTACACGTTTAAGCCAAGAGTAAAAGCTTAAGCTCTAGGAGTGCTATAAAACTAGTACAACTTTGTCTGGGGGTCATATTTTTAAAGACCCCAGAAACTTAGGGTGAGTTTCAAAACATATCTTTCTAGCGGTTGTTGCACTCCTTGTAGCCCCTACATATCCTCTAAGGCGGTTGATGGTGCTCCTGAACCTTCTTAGGAGAGAAATCATGCCAACTAGTATGCTTAATAGCCCACATGGGGCATATTGAGGTACGCCCCATCAGGAGCTGTGCATAGCTAATGTTTGTAAAGCACAGCAAATATCTTAGGAGGTGTTCTGATGCTAAAACAACGCACAGAATGACAGAACCAGTATGAAAGGAAAGAAAAACTAGCTTTTGAAAAGTCAGGTCTTTAAAGCTTTCCTAAAGTGTACTAGAGAGGGGATCTTTTCGAAGAGTATAGAGAAGCTCATTCTGAAGCTCAGTTGCCCTGACTGAGAAACCTTTGCCACTGGAGTGAACCAGCCAAAATCTGGTATGCTAAGCAATGAGGCCCCTTGGGAACAAGGACTGTGTACAGGAGCATAGTTTGAAGATTTGTTTCCACAGATAGTATGGGTCAATACAATCAATAGCTTTAAACACATGACATAAAGATTTTAAGACAATTCTATTGTTTACTGGAAGCCAGCGGAGAGTCTTTAGAGACCCAGGGGCCAGGGGAAGTGTGGAAGTCTCAACATAAATCCGGCTGCTGAATTCGGGACCATCTGCAGCTTTTTCATTAGGCAGATAGCCATATCCAGGTAAGGAGCGTTACAATAGTCCAGGAAACCTAACTTAATAGTCTAGCTCACCAAACTGGGGACCTACTTAGGCAGAAAGAGCAAGATTTCCCTGATTATCTTCAGGAGGAAGATTCAGGATGAGACGGCATGTGAAACTGCTTTTCTAATGAAAGATCCGGCGCAAGGTATATGCCTAGGCGTATTACAGCCGAAGCCGCAACAGGCTGAATGGGCCATGATGGAGGCCAGAAATCCTCAGGAAATCAATAAGAAGGGTGAAGTGCACCTACTTCGAGGGTATTAGTAAACGGGACATTAACTCCGTCAATAAAAGTAATGAGGGGCACAAGGCAGGGATGCCCCTTATCTCCTCTCTTGTTCGATCTTTACATTGAACCGTTAGCCTGTAGAATTAGAGAGGCAGATTTGATTCCCCCTTTTGAGTTTCAGGGATGAGCCAGAAAGATTGGCCTATACGCGGACGATATCGTTATTTTAACCCCTAAACTACATCAATCGCTGGGCTGCATAGACACCATAACAAAGAAATTCGGGGAGGTCTCTGGATATCGTTTAAACATTGACAAAACTGAGATCATGTCCTGGAATTTAAAAACAGATGATATAGCTTGCAAAACAGAGATAAGATACTTAGGGTGCGAATAACACAAGATATAAACGAACTCACTAAAGTTAATTTTGCTAAAGTCAGGAAGGAAATCTCTCTGGCTATGAGAGGCTGGACGCATCTGCCGCTAACATTATATGGCTGAGTCACCTTGGTGAAAATAATGGTTTTACCCAAGATAAGCTGCAAAGCGAGATTGGGTCATTTATCTGGGCTTCCAAGGGATCGCGCCTATCTTGGAAAAAGATCAGGAGAAACCTTTTGAAAGGAGGCCTGGCAGCTCCAGACCTCCAGATGTATTCTTGGGCCTTTTTGTTAAAGAACTGCAGAATGCTTTTGGGCACTCCAGGGAGTTCAGTCATTGGCAAACTATTGTCAGCACTGCTTAGAGCGGAGAAGATCAAGCAGAACGGATTTATGTACAAATTTGCCGACCCGAAATACTTAAAAAAAAATAAGATTAAAGGTACTGAAAGATCTAGCAATGCTATGGTATAGAGTTAGGAGGGCAACAAAAACACCATATTTCAGTGCAATGGCACCGATTTGGAATACACCAGGAGCTCCGAGTTTATCCAAGGACGTGTTGGCAAGGTCACTAAAACTAGAGGGACCTCAGAGATGGGGGGATTTGTTTATAGAAGGCAGCTTAGCACCGTGGAGATACTGTGAACACAAGTGGGGGCAGAATTTTTCTAAGTTTAAATATCTCCAGATACAAAGCTGGGCCGCCCGGAAAGAAAAATTAATTGGGCAATATAATGTTTTTGAAGAAAAGTTGGCCATGGAGATCCAGATTAAAAAAGAAGTGGCAATGTGGTACTGGTCAATAGTGGAAATGGAGGACGGACCTTTTATGTTGCCAGAGACCCTGTGGGGAGAGTGCTTGCCGACGATCGTGACAGAGGACCAATGGCAAGTAACTATGTTGATTCTTTACAAGGTGGTAAAACCGGCAAATCTAAGGAGAAACCACTTGTTCACTCTCCACAGGGCATATTGGTCTACAAAAAAACTGGCGAAATTCAAAGCTGGTGGAACAGTGAGGTGTTCCAAATGCAGCAGCCCGAACGAAGACGACTTGCATATGTTTGTCACATACCCGGCGATAGAGAATTTCTGGAAAGCAGTGAGTAAAATCTTGTCAACCGCACTGGGCCAACATCTTGAGGTAAGCCCTGAACTTGTTATGAAGGGAAGTACTGATTTACAAGGTAAGGGCTTCAATGACAAAGTAAAACTGGTGATCTATGGTATATTGGTGGCCCGGAGGGAAATATGCAGGATGTGGGTAGCTGCAGACCCTCCATCAGACTTGAAAGGGCTAAGAGCTATGAGAGCTATAGCAAAGCTAGACATGGCGGGTCGGAATAAGAAGAGATACAGATTTTGGACTCCGTTCTTACAACACTATGGGTGATGATGAGTGGGGTTAAGGTATAGTTGCAAATAAGTCCTATGATTAAGCCTCTCCAAAATCTCTGCTGAAACTTGCTTCAAGGAGGAAGGGCGAGTGTGACGCACCTACTTCTAATAGCACTATTTCTACCATATGAGATGAAATTGCCCTAGGGCGGAACCGCGATAGTAAGGGGTGAGGAGAGGCGAATGAGGACAAAAAAAAGATAAAAATATTTTTTAGAGGCAGCATGGGAAACCCACTCCTGCGTGCCTATATGTCTCCCTACTACCCGCCATCTGCTCCCATGGGTGGAGGGTACACTGCTCTTTCTATTTCCCCACACGTGTGGAGTGTGGTCTGGGTGATGTGGTCTCAGCCCTTCACCCCCCTAAGACATGGGGAATGTAGAAGGGGACCGGCAATATCCATGGGGCTCTGGCCAACTCAGTAGCTGATTGAGATGCGGTGGCACTCAAAGTTGCCTCCTGGATTTTCTTCCATGTCTGAGGGGGTCCTAGGGACAATGATCCAACTTCGGCCTGGCAGGGCTGCTTTTCTTATTGTTGTGCCAGCCTTCAGGTAGATAGGGGCACCCAGGGTTAGTTCTGAGCCAGGCAAGGGGCCTCCAGCCAAGCCCCTTCCCAGTGATAACTTAAATAAAGATGCATATGGGGTAATAGTGAAAGTAGCGGCAGAGCCTCATGTGCTCCGTTGCTCACTCCAAGCATGTTTAAATGGGCAAATCTTTGCAGGTTCATATCTCGGACGAGCTCCATTGAGCTGATTTTCTTCACCTTGGGCTCATTTTGCACCTGGTGGCAAGGTCTAGCCACCAGGAGCCATTTCCACAGGCAAACTGATCACCAAACTGGCACACTCTGTAGGGAGCTTGTTTTTCTGGCTCCCTTCACCAGTCTCCTCTTCTGCCCACCCTCTCCAGGCCCCATAGCCTTCTGATCATCTAGCAGGTCACCCAGGTTGGCAGTGGAGTTCAGGTCTTCATCCGAGTGGTCCTCAAGGGGCATATGGGGGCCAGCACCACTGGCCAATGGACAGACACATCTAGTCCTTGTGGTCAGCTGCAGGCAAAGTCCTTAGTCCATTTGGGGCACCAGGGGCCCTATCATAGATTACGGCACACTTTCCTTGTGAGCGCCAAGCACACCTTTCTATAGGTACGCTTGGCATTAACAAGGAGATTGTGCGGTATTACATTTAATGCGCTGCCCCCAGGGCAGCCGTGAGGTCATTCTGCCCTGAGGGCAGCGCATTCAGGTGAAATACAGTAGGTGAAGTAATGTAGGTGATGTACAGAGATGCTTTGAAGCAGCCACTCCGTGTTTCACAGTGCAGGCCCACCCTCCTGCACTTTTAGGGGAATTAGAGACCCCCTTGGAGGCGGGTGCAGTATGTGCACCCGCCTCCAAGGGGATGTCTGGGGGTCCATTGGATCCTCTTTTCCACCTCTAGAGGGCTGCCATCAGGGGGCGCACAGACAGTGCGTCGCCTTTTAGGTGGTACACTGTCAGTGCGCCTCCTGACAGCTACTTTGACTGTGCGCATGCGTCTATAATACAATGCAGGCACAGAGGCAAAGGGATTCCTGCATGCAACACCCTGTAATACCAAAGTGCCCTAGGGGACCCCAAAGCGGAAGCAAAGGCCCATTGTGCCTCCTAGGGCACGTTTTATAATACAGACCAAGGTGGTTTCTCATTCCAACAGTCCATGATTGCAGTGTTGATGTCGTCCAGATCCAAACACTGGGTGATTAATACCAAAAAACCATGGCAACTAAATTGGTGGAACCCATTTGCAACACCTACATACATTTTCCACATCATTATCAGTATATTCATTTAGCCCTAGCATTTCTTAGGGCATCAAGGGCCAATACAATTAAGTGAAAAGATAAATCTGGGCTGAGGGTTCTCTAAAAATCATATTTATAATATCTATTTTTTGCTTGAGCTCAGTAGATTTACTGGATTGCACATTCAAATTATCTGTTACAAAAGTATGGGGCATTATCAGTTATTAGAAGCAGGGAAATTTTGGAACTTCATTGAAAACATTTAAATTGTATCAGACTAAAAACAACAGAAATGCTAGAACACTAAAATGTTGGGTGGTCATTGAAGAAAATAGCGTATCGCCCTAAGTACTGAGCCATAGTGCCATGTAATCAATGGGAGACTATTATAGACCTTAACATGGTCTGCATTACTATCGCATCACAGGTGTGTTTAATGTCAGTAATCACCTGCAATGAAAAAGCACACCATCAGTTTGTAAAAATATTATTAGCTAGTAATGATATTCTGGCCGGTGAAACTCCACTTTTGGCCTGGAGGTGTACATTTCATAAATATATTGTTTATTGCAATAGATGTTAGCTTTTACCCAATGATTCTATTGAATAACATACCCTAACCAGGAATGGTGACCTGGTGTTCAATGCCCTTACTAAGGCTCTTGGCTTTTGGCCCCTGCTTCTATATGGCCATGGAAGGCTGATGTAGCGTGCAGTATCCTTATAATGTGCAGCTGAGGAAGCATTATCTGATATATTATGTTTAGTTTCCATCAACATTCTCCAGCCTTAATATAGTCTTGGCGTGTTCCACTCCTCTGCCTTCCCTCAGGATCAATGTAATTTTGCTGGGCAGAGTCGAGGCAGAAAATGTGCAAGTGGGAAAGAAGACACTTCGATGTCCTTCCTCCAAGCAGTGGGAGCTCCCGGAGGAAAGACGAGATGAGAAGCTTTTTTGTAGGGCAGGGCACAGGCAGGGCTGCAGTGGATCCCCCTTTCTTCTTACAGGGCTCCTGCTGACAAGTGTTGCCTGTGACATGCATGCTAGTTTTAGAGGCTCTGTCAGCCCATGTGAAATGGCTTTAACAACCACTGTGAAGTTCTCTCCTTGTTATGACACAATGGGAGCATGTGTGTCCTCTAACCAACATCAACCAACTTGGGATAATCAAGGAAACGTCTTTTACACGAAGAAAGCTGAACTTAAGGATACTCTTTCTTCTATAGAGGAATGAGTTAGGTCTGCTTAATGGAGTTTCTTGGGAAGCTTTGATCAATTCTTTCCACAGCTTCCTTTCCATCTTTCCTATTTACTCAGAGGCCCTTTCTGAGGTACATAGTTCTGCCTTCTAAGCAATGGCCACCTGAACTTTGCTTCATTAACTGTTTTCAAGAAGATTGCTGGCTATTGGGCTAGGCTTCTAGTAAATGTTCTGATGCCATCCTTAACTTGTTTAGCCTTTCTCAAAGCCTTCTTTGTATTGGCTGACCATGAACCTTTATCGTTGATCAGTAGCCCTAGTTATGTACATATTCAGACCACTCCCACATCTTTGTTTAGCAGAACATTCACAATGCACCTTTCCTTGAGAACCTTCCTCACTACTATGATCTTTAATTTTGGCCCACTTATCTTCAACTTTTTTGCTCTGCTGGACTCCATGCTTGTGAAATGTGGAGTTGCACGACTTCCTCACCGGTTCTTTAGAAATATGGAAATCTTATCACCCAATGCATGGAGTATTCGATTAAACTACTAGGAGCAAAGTTGTATGGATTCATTTATTTATAGATTTAGAAGTGCAGCGGCTAGTAGACATCAATGCAATCACTGTCGGTAGCTGTGGGCATGAACCGTGGAAGAAGGTAAGTGAAAGCTGCTCTGACATGTGGGGTGTTTTACTTACCCTGAAGCTCCTGGGAAGTGTTCATTTAACAGAAAATCCGACCGTTTCAGAGATGAGTGTTTTAATAGCCGTGCAGCGGGTTATTATGGGCTACCACTACCACCATACAGGAAAAAAACCATGGGTGGCACATCCTTCTCTGTTCAAGCAGCCAAACTATGTAACAATTTCTTCTAATTTAACATTTCCAATTCACTAGCCCAGCGTTTCCCAAACTGTGGTCCGCAGACCCCCAGGGGTCCGTGACACATTCCCAGGGGTCCGCAGGACTTGATTGTCTACTGTTGTTGTAAAAAACGAAACGCCCATGCGCCCTCACAGCACTAAGAGGTGTGAAAGTAGCTGGCGCCAGGGCAGCAAGACTACAATAGAATTGCAGCAACATCACACTGGCCAATCACCATTCTGCTTTAGTGCAAGCTGAAGGGTGATTGAAGTCACACTCGCACAGCAGTGCGTGCGTTTCCTCTTCTCTTATGATAATCGACTGATGTCTTCAGGTTTAGTATTGGCAGCTGCAGCGTGGCCTAGCAGGTCACGTTATCATTCAATCACCCAGCTCTCTGTACTGAGGTATTCCAGCCTCCTAATCGGCCTGATGGCAATCTGGTTACTTTAAAGACGAGCGACAGCATGAAGATGAGCAGAGCTGTAGTCACTACAAATAGCATCATGGGACGGCATGTGTTTACATGTATGCAAAGGAGTTAGTCTATGTGTGTCTATGTAATAACTAGAGGGAATAATAGCTGTTTAAATCTACGAGGAGCACTTGCAAAAGGTAGCGAGATGTGTTATGCTGCAACTGGGCAAATCACTTAATCTCCCCGTGCCTGAATGTGTAATGTAAATACAGTGCTCATGTAAAGCGCTCCAATACCTTCGGGTGAGTTCGCGCTGTACAAAATATGCAAAAAATAAAAAGTGTATGAAGGTTCACCGGTCTGAACCTGGAGGAACCAGTCGCTAGGGTCTTCAGGGAGCTACAAGCTAGCCCTGGGTAAAACACCTATTTGTGTATGCCTGAACGGTTGTGGAATATGCTCCCTTATCAGGACCACTTGATAGACACTGACATCGAAGAAAAGACACCGTAAAACATTTAAAGTGGGCCCCCAGACGTCATCAAGAGGAAGCTAGAAGAACCAAGCATTGTCATAGTCAGCAGGCCCGGCACTGCCTGCAAATCTTGACTTTGTTATTGCTTATTTTGTTCTCTGTAAAACTTTGTTAGGGGGCTACCGGGGGACAAGGCAATATTAAACAACATCTTTGGTTGGAAGCTTTTGTGTCAAGAAATACATATTTATTACAGTCTGGAAATAAGTACTATGTGCAAATTACTGAATGAGATTAGCTAAAGTGGGCTGGCACACTGACTTGTGAATGGGGCAACCGTCCAAGAAAGCATTACTACAACCAAAATCTTTGCAAACGCGAGGCCTAGAAGGCATGAAAGACTGCAAGAAAGGGGGGGGGGGGAAGTGTGAGGTAAGTAGGTATTATGAAAGAAGGTCGACTTTGTCAAGAGACAGAAAGGTGGGCAAGTAGTGTCTGGGGAGAAGGGAAACGAGGGAAGAAAGGAACAAAGGGTGAACAGAAGATAATGACGAACAAGAGCATCCGAATTTCAGTGTAATTTTGAGTGACATTCAAATACTATGAGTTGCACTTCAAGCAGTCATAGCTTATCACAAGCATTTACCTACTTTAAACTGCAACAGTGTGAGTTCCTGGCGCTGGGCTCCAGCCTCAGGCCATACCATCTGCAGTGCACACCAGGCATGCAACGCCCATTGGGCTCAAAGGGCTTCAGCCCCCCTCCCCCCCTGTCGTGTGTGGCAGCCCGGGCTGAGACAGCTTCCCGGGCTGACATACAGTCGCACCAGAGTACATCACATGTCTTTAACACCTTGCGTGCTGCCCCGATTTCCCCCCCGTTGCTGGACATTCCATAACTGGGTGTGGTCGTGACAGAACCATTCCGTCATCAGCACAGCTCAACCGTGATTAATGACGGAATGGTTCCGTCACAAGTGTCAAAGGGGTTAAAAGACCACTTGCTTGTTAATGAGGCTGAGATGCAGCACCATCCTTCCCATTAAAATGTTTTGATTTTTGCAAATTTTTCAATATAAAATAATAAAACCTATAGTAATGCAAGTATTTATTTGGTGTGTACTTGTGTATTTTTTGCGAATGACTGTTTTCATTTTTTGTAATTTCATTTGTACAAATTGCTCGGGGGTCCCCGGCTTCCAGTAGTGATTCAGTGGGGGTCCTCAGGAGTCAAAAGTTTGGGAACCACTGCACTAGCCTATTTCTCAGCCTATACTTTGCTCAATATATCTTCTAGCCCAACCCTCTGACTCATCTCAAACTTCTACTACTCCATCTAATGCACTACCCTATCTCTCATCCTATACACCTATCAATATATCCTCTACATATCCTCATTTATCCCAAACCCCATACCACTACTATGATCGCCAAAATAACCCTTTCTGGACTCTCTCCGGCTCTACCATCATCTGACATCTCTTTTTACTACACTGATCCCCTAAAACAAACCTTTCTAAACTCTCCCCTCTGACTCCTTCCCTCCAAAACTCATTTTTACTCATCCAAAAGCCTCTTCCTACTGCTAAGACCTTAAAAAAATTCCCAAAAAAATTCCTTCACTCTTTTATCCCTCCACTATCCTTTTCAATCAAAATTAACAGACTAACATGTTCACTTCTCAAATTCCATATTCATATTCAACTATACTAATATACTGCTCAAATAACTGAATAACATATCTACTACTCAAATAACTCCATATTTATACTATACTCATTTTCAACACTAATCCTTTATGGGTTCCGGAGTGACATGCTACTCGCCAGAAAAGCGCTTCAACACCCATCAGGGGTAACAAGTGCTATATGAATGCAAATCTTTCTTCCCCTTTTATCCCTCTGCTATCCTTCTCACTCCAAGTAACAGACTAATATCCACCACTGAAATTACCTCATATTTCACCATATTCTTTCACCACTAATCCTTTATAGGCTTCCTGAATAGCGTGCGTCAACAAGCGATAAATAAATACAAACCTTTGTCCTCCTCTATCCTTCTGCTGTCATTCCAAATCCAAATAACTGACTAACCTATCCACCACTCAAAATGTACTTGCATGTTTCACTATACTAACTCAACACTAATCCTCTGTGGGTCCCGGAGTAGCGTGCTACCCACCGAAAAAGCGCTTCGACGCCTCGTCAGGGGTAGTAAGCGCTATATAAATGCAATTAGAATACAATACAATTAAACCCACCTGTCTTTTTGCTGGCCCCACCGTTCACTCTTCACCAATAACGCTCAAGCAGGCGTTAAAGGGCCAGTTTAGCCTGCTGCTCTGCTGTGTGCTGCATCCTTATGCACTACCTCCTGAGCTGCATAAGTCCCCTGAAATAGTTGAATAAAGGAACAGCTTTGTCAGAGGCGTCTGTAATATTTACAACATTGGTACTAATTCCAACAGGGTATCAGTGTGGCATTTCAATTATAAGCACAAAGGAGAACCAAAGGATTGAATAATTTGACGTTGCAGAAAAGTGAAATTGAATGCTTGATATCCCGGAAATTAACCTGTGCCTGCTTCTAAGCACTATCTATAATGCTGTGCGCCAATTCGGTACTGCATGCTTACAGATAATGACATAAAGCATCAATGGTGAAACCATGATGCTTTTCTTCAGCCTTCTTCTTGTGCTGACTTCGCAGATTTCGTCTGGCTCATAGATTTGTTTATTACTGTACAAGCAGAAAGGTAACATAAATCAAAAATGAAAAGCCAACATCAATCAATGGTAATATGTGCTGTATCGCACCGTCTGCATATTGCTTCCCACAATCAGCACACATTTAGAGTTGAGCAGGAAACCTGACAAAATCAATTGAAGAGGGCGTTTTTTCTGTCTTAAAATCACCGCACGTGTGTCGGGCTTGTTGTTCATAAATTCTCATTGAAGGGAGGCTTATACACATGCTTTTCATGTGTGAAAAAAAGTTCTCTTCGTCTAAATATTATGACATCTCTCTATGAATAGATTTACCTTGCTAAATCGAGCGTTGGTTATTTTTCTTTTTGACAAGCAAAAAAATTGCAGTGCAGTTAAATTAGATTAGTGACTTCTGCAGCCATTGATTTTTTTTCTTTCTTTCATGGATGTGTTCAAACCGCATAGTCAGGAGGAAAGCGAAAGGCTGCCATGCTCGCACAATGTGGCTTTTCCACACACTTCTAAGATTAAAAGGAGAGTGCTGTATTCTATAGGCATTGATAGGACTCACGGTTAATATATTCTGTGACTATTTGACATAGATGTAAATAAACTCTACACAACAAACTATTATATTTGGACTCTGTAGCCCCCTGAAAAGGTCAATCAAACCCTTATGCCTCTACCATTCTCCCGCACGCCATAACAACATTCACCATCCCATAGGCCTTTTTAGGTCTCGCGAGAGATCTTTTGTTGCTGACTCTGCTTCCCCGGAGACAGCACCTGGCGCGCGCATCTCGCAAAAGGCGATCGGCGCCGGCCACGCGCGCGGCTGTCTCCTGGGAAGCGCAAACATATACAGGCACTTCTCCCCCTGCACGCATGCGCACACACATACACAAGCACACATACAAGCACGGAGAGACATCCCCCCCCCCTCCGCCCCCCACCCCTCCGCCGTCGCGCACACAGACACACACACACGCACGCACACATACAGGCATCCCCCCCTTCCCCGCTCACTGGCACTCCGGACTTGTGCAGCCTCCGACCGCGGGGCCCCGTGTCACCACTGCTTCTCCAGGCACTCCGTGGGCGCGGGCTTCACAAAACGGAAGTCCCGCTCCCACCAGAGGTTTCGTTTTTAGGAGTGCGCGCGCCGTAGCGTCCTCCTCTGTGGATCCAATAGGTCAGGTAGGTTTTTGAAAAATTGTGTGCATGCCCTTTCTCATCGTTTCCCGCAAGTTACGTTTTTGATGTGCACAATCAGGAGCTGGTGAGTTTCCCCAGGTGTAGCAAGTTTTTGTTTGCATTGTGAGTCATTCGTCCGTTGCTTGTTTTTAAACCAGGCAAGATTTGCAATTATGTGACCGTGATAGCCGAATCAGCGAGGCTTCTAAAACGAGGTTTTCAGTGTAAACAATGAATGGAGACAGAACAAAAACAACCTAAGACGTGACGCATAGCTTAACTTTCTGGTTTCCTGTGCACTGGAAGTGTTTTTTTTTCAATTTAGCAAATCGATGTCTCTGGCCACTCTCTTCCATCACAGATGAGATTACACTAGATGCTGGATAAGCCACTTGCAAACTCTTCTGTCCATTATTTCACCCAACAGGCGCCATTAGGAGGTGGAGAGTGCAGAAAGGGCAAAAGGGGAAGAAAAATACACTGTACAACGAGCTCGCACGTTTAATCTTACACGCCTCTTTGCAGCTGGGAAATGTATGCGCCTGCACGGTGGGTCTGACTTTTAGAAAGTAGCACGGCCTCTCGCTTTTCTATTACGCTGCCTTAACATCACACTCATTAAGCTTCATGAAGCAGGAGGTTTTTTGAGAATAGAGGACCACTGTAGTCGCCGTGTGAAAATATTTATCAGGCTTACCTTCCAAAAGGAGCCTCGCTTTGAGTGGGGGTTCGCAACTGAACTCGAGTTCCCGGGACCTGAGAAAAGCGAGAACCCTGAATTTCAACAGGACGTTGCATTGCCGGACCCCATCTTAAGATTGTACGCCATATCGGGGCAATTCACAAAGAGAAAACCGCGAGTGTACAAATACGTGTCCCTAGAGATATCTCTAGAACCACACGTACTAACGAACTTTTGCAATTCACAGAACATATTTTGTAATATTTCGTGCAGGCAGTTGTACACCTATCAGCTCGTATTTACATACCTAATCAGGAGTTCATTGGCCTGCACCTGGAGACCCAGTAGAATATTACTGCTCATAAAACTACATTTGAAGATCCTGCTCAAATCTACTTCACTGGGCATAGACGGAAAATTCCACACTCGAAACATGTTGCACAACATACTAACTTAGAGGAATGAGAAAATAACCAACCCTGACCACCATCAAATACACCAGAAAGCAATAATAATCCAAACCCCATAAATACAAGCAACTTTCACAGTCCTGCTCCTTTCCCCTTTCACATGCAAGTTTAGAGCCAGAAGACCACTGGATATGCAGACCACCCCCTCATGATAAAGAGAAACTTCACTAAGGAGGCTGTAAGCCTTCTAGATAACACCTTGGAGGCCTCAGTAGACTGCCTCTACACCCTCACCGGAGTGGAGAAGCAAGTGACCTGTGTGACAGGAGGTCACCAGTAAGGAGAACATTAGGTGGTGGAGATGCACACCATAAGGGAGATCAAAAAGAAGGGTCAGGAGAAGAGGAGGTTATGAATGACTTCTTTTAAAGGATGCCGGTGACCGCTGTTCCTGGAGGCCGGCCCAGAACACTCTCTGCACGGAGCAGCGTATCCTCGACACAAGGCACTCTCACCAACTGCATGGCCTGCCAGTTCCACGGACCAGAATCATCAAGCCAGATAATTTTCACCCATGACTCCAAGAACATCACATATCACTTCTTGCAAATGTCAGTTCCCACAAACACACATAAGCCAGTCAGACACACAGAGCCAAGCACCACACATACACCACCACAGGTACTTTTCCACAAAAATGCTATACACCCAGCAGTAATGCCTTAGCTGCACCAATCCTAGGTATCAACAAATATCCAATTACCTCTTTCCAGACCCATTGTGAGCATCGCACAAAATAACTCAACCAGCATATGGACTTGGTGACGGCAAGGGCACAAATACAACCCTCTCACACTCCCCAGTAAGGGTACAGGCAATGTAAGTCACACACACACAAAACACACACACAATGTAGCACGAAGCTGCTTCCTGGACAGCTCACAATACAACATCACCTGTACATATATGTCTGCTGTCACCACTAGGTCTTCCAGTTATCCAGATCTTTATGATCATCAAAGGCTACATCACAATTGAAATCTTTCCACAAAAACTGGCACCCATTGAATAAGATATGGTTCACTAATATCACCATTATCAGACCTGTAAAGCCAGACCCACCTCAAGTGGTAGCATCTGGACAGGTCAAGCTGACAGACGGATGACTGAGCCTAGTATGTGCTGCCCTTCGTGCCAGAAAATGTTTAACTGCACGTCTGTTATAACACACAGGCACCTACATTTCCTCTCCAGCTTTACAAACACATTTGAATGTGCAATTTATTTCTCTCACGACTGTGTCAGAGTTCTTCTCACAAGCATGATTCCTCACATATCTCACACACATGTACTAACCACCACAGGTGGCACCTACTCCTAGATACACAGCATACATGTCAAGCTGAACCCAGTGTTATACAGGCATAAAGGTAACCTTATGTTTGGCTGAGAAATGTTACTATTGTTGACAATACTTTAAAAGTCAACTTCTTCCTGCCCTGAAACTACATTCAATCCTCGTCTTCTGATACAGGCATGCTGACATGGGAGGCAAGGTTTGAAATCTCCGGAACACAATAAAACACAGGAACAAGGGTGGGGAATTGGCCAGAAATGACAAATAGTGAAGGTTCGGTGTGGGGTGGGGAGGAGGCGCCTGGTGAAGAAAGGGAAGCAGACCAAGAAGGGAGGAGGCAGGTTATGCCCCTGTGCTAGGACACCTGAATAACAGCCAACCCCTTATTCACCGGCTCCATCTGCCCTATGGCCAGCAGGATATCCTGCTGCCCAGCCAACACCTACCGCCAAACATCCACAGCTGCCTCTCCGAATCTCGCGGTATGCACCACTACCCGTAAAGAGTAGCTTAGGGTTTAGCCTGCCTGAAGGGATAAGAGATATGAAGGGTCACAGGCCAATCTGCTGTGCCCATTAGAGACAGCTATTTGATGCAAAGAAATGATAAACTGTGCTGAAGACTTAAAACAGTGGGGACATTTGAGGTAACTGTAGCCGAGCTTAATACTGTCACAATTCAAAGGGTGGGGTCGGTAATAGTGGGAATCTTGACCCTAGCAGGAAAGAGAACGAGTACTGTGTAGGGAAGGGGTTGTAGTGCCGCACTTATAGAACACAGCATTCTGCAGCCCCTAATGTCACATCCATAGAACAGTACAGTATTTAGTTTGGCGGTAAAATGAAAAGTACTTTCCTTTTCATAAAGGTAAGCCACTAGGCTGGACATTACCTTATTGTGTGTATTGGTTGAACGCAGAGTTCTTGGTCCCCACACAAGGTTCCGGAGAAGCTTGTGACTTCTTGATCTTGATACCTGAGTCGTGTGTGGAAAGGGTTGCACTTGGCCAAGTTTGCAGAGCCAGAGTAAGACAGGCCAGGCCAGGGGGAAACTAAATCAGCCAGTACAGATAGGGCCCACTAGATCCTGCCTGCCCTGGGATCCCCAAATAGTGTAGGCAGTAGAACGGTGTTGGGGCTGGGGGCCTGGTGGCTTTCAGGGTATGAACTGTGCCTCTAATCTCATCAGCGGTTATATCAGACAAGGTTGCTTCCTGTGGTACGGTGTGAAAATAACTGTTTTAGAGGTGTGTGGAAGGTAAGACAATGCCCAGTTTCTCTGAATAAACAGACCAGTAAAATAAGCTGTAAACAGCTTCACTTTTCTACATTCCTGCGCATGAAATTTCCACTCCTAATCTCGCATGGCCCTGACATGTTATCACTCAGAAATCTTGCAACCTGCGTGCGAGTAGGTGCTTGCATTGCTCTTCTTATACTAAAATTTTTATTAATATACTATTTATTCTATCCCTCACCAGTGATTTTAAATGACCCAAAATTTCCCGAAACAATCTGTAGACCTTTTTGTGAGGTGGCAGCCTTCCACTGGCGCTGATCAGCCATTTGGGCAGCTTTTCTTACTGGCACTTGCCATTGCATTTATGAAGACCACATTTGCAGTTATCAATATTGACTAACCGATTTGTTTCTTTCAAAACCCCTCATATATATTGCGCAATACAAGATCCAGAACACAGTAGGTTAGAAGCTCACTGGTGGGCCAGAAAGATAGTGTGTGTGTCCAAGTCAGGATTCAAATCAATCTTACTCATTGTTTACAGATCTACTTCCGGGGTCTCAAAAATGCAACCGTTGGTGAGACTTGCATTTGCAACTGTATGGCCTTCAGAAACTATGTCCTTTCCTGCTACGAAGATTATTTACCTTTTTCTCATCAACTCTTCCCTCAAATATTGCTTTTCCTCGTTGGTCTACATGTCTGCTCTGTGGCACCTTTCCGGTCAGTTTTCAGTACTTTTTAGCTATCCTCCTACTGCTCCTGTCTCTGCTTCGTCTGCTTTTCTCTGCTGGCTTCGGTTTCACTATTGCAACCTTCTTTGCATCACCTTCAAATATATCATTAGTCCTGCTCCTCCAGGTGTTTCCTCCTGTCTAACTTTTTGTTCTCCCACTCAATCTTCATGTGACCTCTCAATTTCATCTTGCTTCTCTTCATCGCTTGTGTCCAGTTCAGTTTTTCATTCAATCTCCCTACTTGTTACAAACACTAGAATTGTCGACTACTTATTTTCTACAACACATACATTTAAGGGGGACCCGAGGGCAATTTAATGACCTGCTCTGAATACACGCCCTATAAACACTTATCACAAAAAAGTATCAGAGGGTCAGGAAATTTACAGGTGATTATTGAGGACAGTCATAGTGAGATGTTACCACTAGCCATATAACTAAATTTTTTTTTACAGGAGCCAGGTCTGGTTAGTAATTATAGAAAAGGAGAGAACCCTGCCTCAGGATATATAGGCCCTAGCTATGGGGTCCTGACTGATACATATGGAGGGGTGATTAACCAAGGGGTTGACGGCACATAGCAAAATCACATGGTCGAATCAAGGGGACTAAACAGCTTCATTTTATGAAAATATATTTTTATTTTTATTTTTATTTCATGATACAGAAAATACTCTTTTTGTGGAGCAATATAGATTTAATTAGGATATATCACAGGTGCATATAAAAACAAATAGATTTGAAGGCAAAATTGTCACAACAATTCATCCTACCCAGTAACAGCCTCAATTCACACACATATACTCATTCATTTCAACCCTACTTACACTCTCTCTCCTAGTTACATACACCAATCGCTCTCTCATTCATTCTACTTTCCCTTGCAATTATAGCACATAGGTGGTCAAGTCGGGATGTTCATCCGGGTGGTTGGTTTTAGCTACGGGTCCTGGTGTTATGAGGGCAATAGCTGTATTCCAGGGGACATACGCCGACGCGCGTTTCGGTGACCGGCCAGTGAGGCCGCACCTTCGTCAGGGCAAGGGGCAGTATACTGGGGCAGGCACAAAGGTATAAAACTCTGGTTCTTTATTCAGGTCTGCTGTTCAAAGAAGGCAGGCTTCAGAGGACCTCATAAGGTACAAAGGTGTTTACGCTGTAATAGTTTCGTAGGACTTCATATTTACTGAATATTAGCAGTTAGATTCCTATTTAGGTATAGTGGTGTTCAAACTGATTTCTGGGAGGCAGTTCAAGACAGTGGTTGACCGCAACAGGGCCTTTCAGAGTTCAAGACGGAGTTGGAACTCTAGAATGCCACTCATGTTCAAATATAGATATTTTATTTCTCAGTGGGTTCCTGGAGCATAGGGATACACGGTTCCAGAAGGTGCCTATATGCCTCTTTGTAGGCGGGAAGACATCTCGAAAGCGGTTTCAATATTATTCAATTTCCCTGCTATTTACAAGAGCCTTTCACGCAGTTCCGGGCCGTTTTCGACAAGAGCTGACTGCTACATTGCCTTATTCCAGGACGCCTGTATCCTCAAGATGGGGTTCCGCCGACTCAGTCCGCCGGCCCATCTCTCAACTGGCCGACGGACTGAGTCGGCGGAACCCCATCTTGAGGATACAGGCGTCCTGGAATAAGGCAATGTAGCAGTCAGCTCTTGTCGAAAACGGCCCGGAACTGCGTGAAAGGCTCTTGTAAATAGCAGGGAAATTGAATAATATTGAAACCGCTTTCGAGATGTCTTCCCGCCTACAAAGAGGCATATAGGCACCTTCTGGAACCGTGTATCCCTATGCTCCAGGAACCCACTGAGAAATAAAATATCTATATTTGAACATGAGTGGCATTCTAGAGTTCCAACTCCGTCTTGAACTCTGAAAGGCCCTGTTGCGGTCAACCACTGTCTTGAACTGCCTCCCAGAAATCAGTTTGAACACCACTATACCTAAATAGGAATCTAACTGCTAATATTCAGTAAATATGAAGTCCTACGAAACTATTACAGCGTAAACACCTTTGTACCTTATGAGGTCCTCTGAAGCCTGCCTTCTTTGAACAGCAGACCTGAATAAAGAACCAGAGTTTTATACCTTTGTGCCTGCCCCAGTATACTGCCCCTTGCCCTGACGAAGGTGCGGCCTCACTGGCCGGTCACCGAAACGCGCGTCGGCGTATGTCCCCTGGAATACAGCTATTGCCCTCATAACACCAGGACCCGTAGCTAAAACCAACCACCCGGATGAACATCCCGACTTGACCACCTATGTGCTATAATTGCAAGGGAAAGTAGAATGAATGAGAGAGCGATTGGTGTATGTAACTAGGAGAGAGAGTGTAAGTAGGGTTGAAATGAATGAGTATATGTGTGTGAATTGAGGCTGTTACTGGGTAGGATGAATTGTTGTGACAATTTTGCCTTCAAATCTATTTGTTTTTATATGCACCTGTGATATATCCTAATTAAATCTATATTGCTCCACAAAAAGAGTATTTTCTGTATCATGAAATAAAAATAAAAATAAAAATATATTTTCATAAAATGAAGCTGTTTAGTCCCCTTGATTCGACCATGTGATTTTGCTATGTGCCGTCAACCCCTTGGTTAATCACCCCTCCATATGTATCAGTCAGGACCCCATAGCTAGGGCCTATATATCCTGAGGCAGGGTTCTCTCCTTTTCTATAATTGGTTTCTTCCCCCTTATTACCTGCCTACATCACTAAGACACCCACGGGGAACCCCCTTCTCTGTTTAGCCAGGTCTGGTTAGTGTCTGGTCTCTGGCACCCATCAGTCACCACTCGGAACCGCCCTTCATCATTTGGGGCTCCGAGGACCAACACTGCACCCGATCTTTTTCCTAACAGGAACGGCTTGATCTTCCTGTTAGTCGGTGCATAATCGTTTGGAGTTGGAAATCTATGTGCTGGTAATGTAACTAACGGGGTAAAAAAGTGTGTGCAGTGCAAGGAACAAAGTGATACCAAAAATAATAAAAAAAGTGAATAAAATTGGTTTAAGGAGCAACGGAAATTTTAATAGAGTATAGCTCCCAACACCAATGTTAAAAATAGCCAAGACAGGGAATATTTATAAACTGTCTAGTGGTGGAACGTGGTCGACATGTTTCAGCAATTATTGGCCATTGGCCTTGCTTTCTTCAGGACCTAAACATACCGCTACTGCAAACAGAAAAAACCCCTAACATGTGAAAAAGTGTTTTTGTATAAAAGAGAAGATTACTGGAGCAACTTAGATATATAAGTGTCACCTGAACCTCCTAGGTGTGCTTGTTCCGAGTCTTCTCACACAATCAATGGTAGACTGATTTGTGAGAAGTAGAGACCCGGTGACTACTTATTTTCCCATCAGCCCCTACTTTGCACACTTTCTCCTAAAAGTAAATCCACTGTCACGTCTCTTCCTGCAACCTGTTTTGATGCTCTTCACATGCGTTTTCTTTACTTACTGTGCCGTTTAAAGAAATAAGCACCACCTTTCGATGAAACCACTATATATGATGAAATGAAATCAAGTTAGACTAGAAAAACATTAAGGTACTGGTCCCGAGGAGGTGGCAGTGCTTTTTGTGATAAAAAAAACACTCTTAAGAATGGATTTCTTGACACATACGGGAAAGCTGGATATACATTTAGTGTCTACCGGTTAAATATAACAATCACACATCTAAATTAGTAGTTATCAGACTAATTAAGACTAGTGATTTGCTTACTTAACATTGGGGTGTGTCACTAAGGATGGAAAAGTGTCTATATATAATTTGAAAAGGTGTAAGTAAAACCAACCTAAAAGGGTCAATATAGTCAAGCCCACAGCTACCGCAAAAGTATGTTTCAAAATAATATTGCATTACTACTGGGCCCAGTTAGCAGATGGGTTGAGCCATATCTCTGGTGGAATATTGTTCCACCAGATTACAGTTGGCCCGATGTTCCTGGACCAGGTTTCCCTAGTTGTGTAAATATGAATCTTAAGTCTACTGGCCAGAAAATCCAACCCAAAAATCCCATGCGGATCAAGCTTAAAGTGCAGCCTAACCTCAGGCCTCACCTGATAGCCTTACAGCACGGGAAGTATGGAACACCCTCCACTGTCTTATCTGCTCAATGACAACCTTCTCACCCTCCGGGCCCATTCACTGTCCCTCCTCCGCTTACATTTCCCATCTGCACATGCCAAGTGACATGCCGGAGGTGCATCATCAGACCTGTGTGAATAATAACAGCTGTGAGCCCGTGCCTGAGGTGCATCATCAGAGCTTTGTGAATAATAACTGCGTCAGCCCTGTGGTGAGGTGCATCATTAGAGCTGTGTGAATAATAACAGCTGTGAGCAACAGCATACTCTTGCACACACTCAAACTGCTCACCAATTCAAAGTTTGCTGAAAATTTTATGCAACGAATTGTCATACACAATGCCAATAACTCAAACTTTAACCCCTTCGATGCTCATGACGGAACGGTTCCGTCATGAGCATCGGTTGAGCTGTGCTCATGACGGAACCGTTCCGTCATGAGCCCGTTGCCTCATTAGAACCTTCAGCACAGCGCGAAAATTTGCGCCGCCCTGAAGGTGTTAATGCTGCGAGACCTATTGCATTGCAAATGCTTGTCATATTTTCCTAGAGCTGCCAGTGAAGGTACACATGGTTTTCTCCCGCAATAACCTTCTGATAATTTCTAAAGCTGGATATACCGGTCCTGTGAGAAGCTTGGCCACACTGGACCAGAATGTCCATACCACTTGCCAATCGATCAATAAACTTTATTGTCCTTGTTCTCACTATCAAACGTGGGTGTTATTCTGTATCTCATTTATTGCCTCTGTGAGTACAACAAATGCACTACCCTCTGATAAGCCTAAACCGGTCGCCCACACTACCAAAACAAACAGCATTTGGGTTTGCTACTTGTGCCTCTGTAAACTTCAGTGTCACATAAATACTTTTCCAGGTATTGATTTTTTTCAGATAAGTAAAAAGTTCACTTAAATGCGCCTATACACAGTTATGCTTTCCAAAAAGGAAAAAAAGGCATATACTGCATACAGTTACTTGCAATAGGTTTCCAGGGGTCTCCGTCAGGACTTAAGGTGGTAGGGGGCCAAGTTCTAAAGAACCACAAGAAGTTAGGTTTTTCCTGTCCTGATATTGCTGCTGTGCAGCTCTGGTTGACCCTGGTTACTTCTCACTTGGTGGGAAGATGGATCTGTCCTTATGGAGCTTTGAGGCCTCTTCCTGGATGGCTCCTTCGTCAGTGGAACCTGGGGCAGCAGAACGGTCACCCGGACTCTGCTGTTTGGTGCCTGAAAACGGCAGGGGAGTCACTATTCTACTCCAAGGGAGATTGCTGGAAATTTGTGAAGTTCTGGTGGCCCCCTGGGTTCTTGGCAAATGCACAGCGGCAGGATGAGTCACTTTGTCATGATTGTCAGGACAGGTACAGGTAGGCAGGGTTTGACGGAAAAAGGTCTGCAGCTGGTCCACTTCTTCATACTTCTTTGTCCTCTTCTTATTGTGTCAGTCTAATCTGAGTTCCTGGTTTCAGGAGTGCCACATAAATACTCAATTTAGGGGCATTAAGGGGGGAGTGTAAGGTAGTAGTCAATGGGCTACTTACCTTTGGGAAGCCTCCTCTCCTTATATGACCACTTCCTGTGGGGAGTTGGCATAACCCTGGCACATTGTACCTATTTTCACCAAAAAACAAGATGTTGAAATTCTACTTTTCGTGTTCACTTCAGGTAGCCCACCTTATGGGTGTAACTAGCCTGATAGTGAACACTTGTCTTGACTAGCTAATTTTCCCCCTTGTCCTGGTGCCAAATTGGCCCTAGGCAGAGGGTGGCATTTCCCTTGTCTGGGGGAAGCCAAGGTCACATATTAAAAGCAGGAGAGGCCTTTGAAGCCTCCTGACTTAATATGCTGATTACTAGCTATCCTGATTCCTGCAGACCAGGATTTGTTTCTGACCTCAGAAAATGTGGAATCTCAACTCCAGGGGGTATGGAACATGTCTGAAATGGCAGGCTAGTCAATACCCGCGAGCCAGCACACTAGAGGATGGTAGGTTTTCAGGGGGTCACCATTAATGTGCCCTTTGGGTGCATATCTTACTAATTCCACTACTGGCATCAGAATGAATGTATTAAGACAAGGTGTTTGATACCAAACACCAAAGATTTCAGTGAAGCCACCATGTAGCTGGAGAACTTTAATGACCATTGCCCAGTGCATGTACTCAAGATGGCTTCCCTGTTCACGTGTACTATTTAGCAATTGGACTAGACAGCACTGTGGCATATCTGCTCATGCATATATGTCCTCACATGTAACACAATGTACCCTGTCTTAGGGCTGTAATGCCTGCCTTAGGGTTAACTTACAACTATTTCATGCAGGGTCAGTACGCGTGTTTTCACTTTTGCTTGCACCATTTCACACAGCCTGCAATAGCAGTTTGCATGAGTTTGGTGCTGGGTCCCTAAGGGTTGCACAATTATTGCTGCAGCCCTTAGGGACACTCCTCAGCACCCATCCTGTAGGTACCATGGGTACCATTTACTAGGAACTTACAGGGGTGCTAAAGGGCTTGCCAATTGTGTAACAACTGCACATTTACCTTGCTTTTGGGAAATAACACTGGCACTGAGAACCTGGTAAGCAGGAATCCTATGTACTTCAGCCAAAGTTGCATCAACTACCAAACAAACAAGCATTGGCATAGCCAATAGGTCTCGCTTTTGGGCCCTTTTAAGTTTTTAGCCAGAGCTATTGGCTATGCCAATGTGTTTAAGTTATGTTGTACAGCAATGTGGCTACTGTCCAGCATGTTGATATGTTATAATAAAAAAGTGTTATAAGTATTTTTGCTGCCTTATATATAACCAATTAGACATTATGTGTTAGACATTATGTGTAACTGAACAACCTTATTAAAAACAATAACTGATAAAAAATGTCTTTGAGGTTTTGTTTATTTTTGCAATGCTGGCAACTTCTTCCTGCCTGTTTTACAGCTTGTTTGTTATAGTTTTTTTTTGGTATTGGGATGATACATAAACAGGAGGGTGGAAGTTGGGAAATAGTACCTAAATTACAACACGTGGAACAGATTGACACTAAGGGAGAATGTACAGATGCCAAATTGAGAGGGCAGACTGCATTTATGGCAATGGGGCACATTAGAAACTGATTGGACAGAGTATGAAATTAGTATAATCTAATATATATAGAAGCTTTTAGGGCATAGATAGAGAATGAAACACTGAGGTAAGAGGGTGTGTGTGTGTGTGTGGGGGGGTGAAATAAACATGTGAGAAATACTAACTGAGTTATTACGAGAGGAGAACAATAGATTAGAAAGAATGCTACCTATAGGAAGGAAAAATGGTGATAGTGAAAGAGAAACGAGAGAAAGAGCAATAAATTGTGTGGGTGTTTGTATGTGCTTGCAAGAGAGATAGAGGAAGTGTAAAAGAATGCATGAAACAGAGAGGGGGCGCACACACAGTGCGTGTGAGAATGAGAGTGACCATTGAGGGAGTGAAATCAATACGCGTTAATTATGGGCAATAAAGAAGGAAGAATTAAATTTCACCATATCAAGCTCAATGCACGTAAATATGGGCCACTGTGAAGAAGGAAAAGCCAATAGAGCATCAAGAATGTGCCATTATGTAGAGAATAGGCTCACTGTAAGTAGTGCAACAAAATTCTATTAGCCCTTAACAGGAACCAGATGGCGTAATGGTCAGAGCTGTCTACTTCAGAGCTGCTGAACCGGATTCCAGTCTCGGTGTCGCCTCAACAACCTGTGATTCTGGGCAAAACACTTAATATCCCAATTAACGAATGTGTCCTTAATGGCACCGGTTGCGCTGAAAGAAATCAGAGACACTGGGAGGGAGGGCAGCAGCCATTGCAGAAGCAGATTACAGGCAGACCAGAGACAGCCCTGACAACAGCCATTGCGGAAGAGACAGAGGGCCAGGATCACAAGGGGTTCATAGCAACAGCTGAACGGTAGTGAGAGCGCAACGGACGCAAGTAGTTCAGCCCATCAGCAATTTTGAAAGACCTTGTTTGGGTTACAACGAGAGACAGCTGGAGGGTAGCTGCTGAGGTTCTGAAAATTACGAATTTGTTCGTACTCAGCCTCCATTTTGTGATCGCCGCCATTTTGTGTTGCCCTCACTCAGGCAGCTTGGCGAACGCAATGTTTTTGTCGTTTCTGCCTTTGCGTGTCAGGTGGCTTCTCCGCTAATGTTTACTAGTGAGTGTCAGGGTCTGGCCGAGTACACTAATTCCTGTCTGAGCTGATTAATCCCCGTCCGGACTACATGTTGGTTCACACCATTGTTTCCTTCAGGTATCTTATCTGCTGTCCTTCGCTACATGTCTCCTGTATTCTCCTGTTTCATGACTGTCCTCCTACGGCACACACCTGTGTGTTTTCTTTGCTCGTAAACTGAATAATGTGGATTCATTTGTAATTTACTTAAGAGGTCGAGTGACAAACGAGACCGGGAATTTGAGTTGCTTTAGTCTTAAAACATTGTTTCTAACGTTTGCCTATAGCTCATGCTCTTGTGAAATTGCCTTTTTACATTGTGTTGTGCTGTATATAAACCTGTGCGCCACGAAGTTAAGTGGCAGTCTCTTTTGAACCTCGTTGCATTGACGACTTCTAAGACCACTGTACTAGCTGCAGCTAATAAATACCATCTTCTACGCCTGACGAAGAGTCCGTGTCTCTGTATTTGACAAGGCAGGTGAACTCCGGGGATTTAAGCGTACCCTGCGCCGCCCGGCCTTAAGGCTGCAGTTCTCCAACTGGCGCCCAACGTAGGGCGACTTCTGCGGTAGCGGTTGAGCCTGAGGGTCGTGAGGAGCCCCGCAAGCAAATTCCGGAGGACGCACACCACCTGATCGACCCCTGAATGTCGGAAGTGGACCGAAGGTCTTTGACAGTGTGGCTACTCCTCTCCGACGGCTGCTGACGACTGCTGCCCTGACTGTCACCCTGCCTTGGACCCTTCTGATGATGTTTTGTTGAGCGAGACGATAGACGGACCTTCGCTGGTGTGGAAAGATTCTTAGTTAAGTATTTGGTGGGTCGCTCCCACAGACCTTTGTTTTGTTTTGTTCTTGGTACATTCAGGTATTTCAATCCCTGAAGGCAAGGGGTGAGTACTATTGTACTGTCTTACTGTTTTTTACCCCTTGTTGTTTGTGATCAGTTTAGAGAAGTAACGATGCTGGGCTGAGTAAGTTTAAGAGATTTTGTTGTTTAGGTTGTACAAGGGATTCCCAGTTAGAGGAATCGTGTCCGATCCCTCCAGTTGGAACTCCCACTTATGAGCTCTAATCGAAACATGGTATTGGTCCCATTACCTTTAACGAGAAATGGGTCAGATATACGAAGAATAGTGGAGTTTTAAGATCGCCCCAGAATGGTAGCTTTGAATCCACTATACTAGATAATTTAGAAACAATTTTGTTCAAAAGAAAAGCTATGTTTGACTCCTTTCGGCCTTGGCGTAAAGAAGCCAAACAGAAAGAAATTAAACAAGCGAAAAAGGATAAGAAAGCACAAGATATGTCGATTTTACAGGCTGCCCAACAGCTTCAAGATAATGAAGAAGATGGTGCGAGGGAGGTGTCAGAGAGACAACATCGTATGGCGATAGATAGTTGTTATCCGATGCTGCCTACTTCCTCTTCAGATAAAAATAAGGAATTAGACGAAGATGCCCTAATGACTTGTTTGCTGAGTTCTCCTCTGCCTTATGTGCAAAATGCTACCGCACCTCCGTTACCCCCTCCTGTTGCTCAGCAAGTGATCGCTCAATTGCCAATTGTTCAGCAACAGGCTCAGCCTGTCAATATTTCTTTTCCTGCTCCTGCTCCATCCTTGCAGTCTGTGATTCAGCCTCCGCCTTCTCCTGCTCCTACTCTTCAGCCTGCTATTTTTCAGTCTCCGCTGCCTTCTACATCTAGCATGCTATCAGGCTCGGCTCCGCACTTCCTCGGGGCTGTGATGAGAGTCCAATCCCGGCCCTACCGAACGTTCTCAGCGCTCAATGATATATACACAGAACTACTAAGAGAGTTCAGCAGGCCGCGGGAAAGGAAGGGAACAGCGGGGAGGGAGATCTGTAACGACAAAGAACAATATATTAAAACACCCTAACTCCCTATACTACACCAAGGTGCCCTATAAACTCTACCCAGCGCCTCCTCCCCCCCTCTGATCACCATTCAATACCTGTAAAGGAAAATACACAATGCTCTAATCCAAATGGAAACAGGAGACGGTTGTGGGGTGAAGAACTGGGCCCAACTGTGAATAAAGAACAAACACAATTCACTCCCTATTCTCCAAGCACAAGATTAGCTGGTTATGTTCTAGAAACAGAAAACACTACACATACCCCAATGTAACATGTAAGATTCTTTCAATGGGCAGCCACACAGTTCCCTGGATTGACCTTCAATACCCCTCCTGTCTCCTGTGAGAACGAAATAAGCAAATGATAATGAACGCTGCACCTCTCCGAATGGTTTCCGGAGGATGCAACCAGTGAATACTTTTCACGTGAATCAACAGAGTTAGAAATCACTCTATGATAGTTTTGATAATATTTGCGCCCTAAGAAGATCTGCCAAATAGCCTTCCGAGTGGGCTTAAGATGGCGAGGCTCAAGAAACACTATATACAACTATGTACAACCGTGAAGACTCTGATCCATGTTGTTTCCAAAGTATATACAATAATGAGGGCTCAGTTCCACATTGCTCCAAAAACGGGTCCTTTTCCCTCTGAACCAACGTGTATCCCCCACAGTATGCAACAGGACCAACAAACACTTGAGTCTCCACGTAGCACGGCAAATGAATGCCTCCCAGAACAGTTCCAACAGATAGTGGGTGTGTTGTTGGGATCGAAACTACCAACGCCACACACCTCACCTAGAACAGAGTACTCACTGTTATGGAGGAAAAAAGGAGTCGCCCGACGCCTCTTACCGCCTCCACACCCAAAGACACCAGAAACGCCACCGCAAACGGAATTATCGGCGCTCCACCGCCGTTTACACTCACTCTTTATTTCCTGGCATGCGCGCGCATCTCGCGTTAGAACGCGACGTCAGCGCGGCATGCCGGGAATTGTAGTTTGTTTACCTTTCCTGACGACTGCGCGCGTTCGGCAGCCCGAAACATGACACATGCCTCCTATTCTTTTGAAAGATTCTCCTACTTCACAGAGGAGGATAGCAGATGCTGTTTCTAGTTTCCTTTCTCCTCTCATCGGGTCTTTCAATTTGTCTCCAGCTTTTTCTAGACGACAATCTCGTTGTCAGCTTCCTCTTACGGACGAGAAAGTGGTTTTGGGTTCTCTCGCTCGTAGATGGATTGAGCAGGGATTAGAATACAGTACTGCAGATATTATGAGTAACTTCTATCAGTGGTCAGAACCTACGCAGAGATATGTTTTTAATGTTATGTGTCAAACTCTTATTAAAGGTTGGGACGATATAGAGTCAGATACAGTTCCCTTGGAATTGCTGAAGTTACAGGCTGACTTCAATAAAGGTTATTGTAGGAAAGGGGGTTGAAGAGGCAGTGAATAAACTCATTGCATTTCGCACTATGTTTTTGTCCTTGTCTGTTTCCGAGGTTAATACCGCCAACAAACAAGGTAGTAAGAATTATCCGATGCATGAAGTTCCTCCTGTATGGAGAGAAGCGGTTGTTGGTCCACCTGCAATCCCCGCTCATTTCCAGTTTATAGGGGTCCATGAGCCTTGGAAGAGGTCCGAAGTTTTAGCACTTAAGAGCACTCTTCCGGACCCTCGTAAGAATCCTGCTGGATACTATAAAGAATTGTCCCAAACAGTCGACGCTTGCATTATGAATTTGGGCGACATTGATATGCTATTTGGAAACGCGGTTCCGCAAGGTATATGGGCACGGATTCGTAAGGAAAATCACTTGGTTGAATAAGGTGGCGATTGGGCTGCTATTAGAGCCGCAGATGCAAATCAGGTAGGCGGTGCGAAGCCTGAGGATTTGATTACGGCTCTTCCAGGTAGAATAATTGAATTAATGAAGACAATGATACCTGCAGTGCGAGTAAATTGGGATAAGCTGGCCGCGTGCAAGCAAAAGAAAGATGAAAGTGTCTCGGATATCTTCACTCGTTTTGAAGAGATGTTCATAGACCACAGTGGTCAGGATTTGAGTGTAGAGGGTGGTCAGCGATTATTTGTGGATAAGTTTGTATACAATTTGCTTCACGAGTTGTCGAACAAATTAAAGAGTTCTGAAAGTGCATGGGCTGTCTCTTCCCCTGCTAAGATATTGGCTACTGCACAGTATTATGAGAACAGAGATAAAGAGGAAAAGGAGAAACAAGAGAAGAAAAATAGAGATCTGAAAACAAAGGTTCTTTTGCAGCAGGCGTATCCGCCTCACTCGAATCAGAATCAGCAGTCTTCCCAGTTCCAACAGCCCCCACAGTTTCAGAGATTGTTGCAAAAGCCCGAGTATTATGCGCCGCGACCTTCGTTAGGCCCTAATCAATGTGCATATTGTAGGGAAGAAGGGCATTTCAAGAATAATTGTCCGGTTCTATTACAGCGTAATAATGGGATGTCTGCTCCTCAAGGTCGTGGTAATCTTCAGGCAGGATCTAGAGGTAGAGGATGGGGTGCGTCCTCCGAGGAGCAACGTTCTTTTTCTTCCTCTACTTCGAATTATTTTGACCAACAAGCAGTTCCGTCCACACAATATTACAATGATGATTATCATGTTGAGAATGGAGTCGGCGACTTTCAGATCGAATAGGACAGCCATGGACAAAGTGAGGGAGTTGTGTCGATTCCAGCAGATCAAAATGGGCCATATGTTACTGTCAATACTATGGGCGTTTTAGAGTCGTTTCTTTTGGATACTGGTGCGATGAGAAGTTCTATTATGCATTCTAAACTCCCTGGGGCACCTTTGTCTGGCTTTATGAATACATCTGTGGGATTTTCTGGCGCCCCTGTCTGTAATCCGGTTTCTTGCCCTTTGCCTGTCTCGATTGGCCCTTATGATTTTGAAAGTTCCCTTATCTTGACAACTGGTTGTGGGGAGAACTTGCTGGGTTTGGATTTGCTAAAGAGATTGCATGCAACATTGTATTGTTCTCCTTCTGGTGTGCATCTTACATTAGGAAAGAAATTGATGTCTCCCATGTGTTTGTCTCGAGATCAGTTTCCAAGTGAGTTGCTTTCTCTCCCGGAAAGTCTTTGGGCCACGGGTCGGAATGACGTGGGTTGTCTTGCGATCCCGCCGTATGTTGTTACAGTTAGAGAGAATGTTAGGATGCCACGTATTCCCCAATATCGTATCTCGAGTGATGGAGAAAGAGCACTGTTGGCTATTGTTGATGACTTTATTCGGAAAGGCGTGGTCGAAGAAACAAGAGGCAATGTTTGTAACAGTCCGGTTCTTCCGATTCTTAAACGAACGGATCCCTTACAGCCTCCTGTTTATCGATTTGTTATTGACCTAAGGGAGGTCAATAAAATAGTGGTACCACAGTTCCCTGTTGTTCCAGACATTGCAGCCCTGTTAACGATAATCCCTGCTTCGACGGCTTGGTTTTCGGTGATAGATCTAAAGAATGCTTTTTTTAGCATTCCTATAGCTGAGGAAAGTAGGGACATCTTTGGTTTCTCTTTAGGTGGCCGAAGTTTTCGCTTCAAGAGAGCTCCTCAAGGCTATTGTGAAAGTCCTTCTATTTATAGTAAAGCCCTTAAACCCCAGCTTGATGCTTTTTCTTTGCCTCCAGGTGCTACGCTTATTCAGTATGTGGATGACTTACTGGTGGCTGCTGATACGGAAGATGTGGGTAAGATTGCGACTGTTGCCTTGTTGCATCATTTGTCAGCTTTGAATCATAAGGTGTCACCCTCTAAGCTGCAATATGCCCGCCAAGAAGTGACCTGTTTAGGTCATCTCTTGTCGAAGGAGGGAAGGAGATTGACCCCAGAACGCATTCATGCTATTTCGCAGATGTCTGTACCTACCACACAGAGAGAAGTGCGTGCCTTTTTGGGTATCACTTCTTATTGTAGACAATGGATTCCTAATTTTTCACTTCTGGCGAAACCATTGCTGGCACTAACGTTGAAAGATACGCCCTATCCGCTCCCTTGGACGGATGAATGTCAGCAAAGTTTTGTTGATTTACGTACTGCCTTGTGTTCCACTCCGGTGTTAGGTACCCCAGATTATAACAAGTCCTTTACACTATACGTTCACGAGAGAGAAGGTTGCGCATTGTCAGTCTTGACACAGCAATTCGGAGATAAGCAAAGGCTGTGCGCCTATTTCTCCGCTACATTAGACCCAGTAGCTAAAGCTTTGCCCAGTTGTTTCAGAGCTACAGCAGCTGCCGCAATCTCTATCATCCAGTCTGCTGGATTAGTATTGGATAACACACTCATTGTTATGGTTCCACATGCAGTGGACTCCTTGCTGAACAGAACTAAGACGCAGCATCTCACGAGTGCTTGTTTGCCTGGTTACGAGCTGACACTTCTAGCGAGTCATGTACACATTAAAAGATGTAACACGCTAAATCCAGCTATGTTGTTGCCACTTCCAGATGAGAAAGATGATCAGGAGAAACATGACTGTTTTCTCCGAACGGAAGAAGAAACGAAGGGTAGGATTGATTTAAAGGACACTCCGCTCAAGGACCCGGATGGGATCCTTTGGGTGGACGGTTCTTGTTTTAAACTCCTGAATGGAGAAACTACTTCTGCCTATGCTGTCACTACTTTATGCACTATTGTTGAGACGGCACGTATTGAACATAATTCAGCCCAAGCAGCTGAATTAATAGCCTTGACTAGAGCGTGTGTGTTGTCAAAGGGAAAGAGAGTGAATGTGTACAGGGATAGCCAGTACGCCGTTGGCGTTGCACATAGTTTTGGCAAGTTGTGGAGGGAGAGGGGATTTTTCACTTCCCATGGAAAAAAGATTCAACATGGCCAGTTAGTGACGGATCTTCTCGAGTCACTTACCTTACCTACACAAATCGCGATCATAAAGTGTAGTGCACATAAGAAAGTTACAGATGATGTGGGTCGTGGAAATGCATTTGCAGATGAGGTAGCGAAAGCAACAGCTAGAAACATTACTAGCCGAATGTATGTGGCAGGCCCTGCAAATTGGGTTAGGGAAATAGGAATGTGTGAAGACACGATTGAAAGTGTGAAAACGATTCAGGGAGAGGCTACTGAAAAGGAATTGAGTACGTGGAAAGAAAGTACGGGAATGTTAGACCAGATGGGCTGTTGGACAGAATTGTCGGAACATCAGTGATGGTTATTACCGGACGCTTATGTGTTACCGTTGTGACTATGGCTCATGGTCCAGCTCATATTAGTGCAAAGGGCATATGTAAGCTTTCGGCCCCGGTATGGCAGAATGAAGGGATTCCGAAATGTGCAGAAAATGTGTTTAAACATTGCATTGTTTGTCTAATGCATAATCCAGGAAAGGGTACCCCAACTCCAGCAGGTAATTTTGCTCCTCCGTCATATCCTTTTGAGGTGTTGCAGATTGATTACATTCATATGGATCGCTGCAACAACCTCAAGTATGTTCTGGTGGTGGTATGTGCCTTTTCCCGGTGGATAGAGGCCTACCCCCTGAAAGATAATACTGCTTTGTCGACTGCTAAAGTGCTAATAAAGGAATTCTTCCCTAGATTTTGTTTGCCGCGCATTGTCTGGAGTGACAATGGAAGTGAATTTGTGGGCCAGATTATGCAGAAAGTCTGTTCTGGTCTTGGTATACGGCAACAATTCCATGCGCCAAACCATCCACAATCGGCGGGCTTGGTTCAGTGTTACAATGGCACACTTAAACTGAAATTGTCTAAGATTCCAGCTAGCACTGGTCTTGCTTGGCCTGATGTTTTGCCCCTAGCTCTTTTGTCAACCATAACTACTGTACACTCTCGTATGGGACTTAGCGCCCCTATGAAGTGGTATTTGGACGCCCGGCAAATGTTTGGGGTGTCCCTCGTCCCAAAAGATATTCCGACATACCATATCCTTTGTTGATTGACTATTTGCACGAATTGACTACTAAATTGAGTGTTATTCGTCAACAGGTGCAAAGTGTTTTGCCTGAGGCCTCCACAGACCCAGGTCATACGATTCGACCTGGAGACTGGGTCTGTGTGAAGAGTTTTCAACGGACGAAGAATCGGGAGCCTTGCTGGTCCACACCTACGCAAGTCCTGCTCGTCACCCGCACAGCTGTCAAAGTGGTGGGAAAACGAAATTGGGTCCACGGCGTGCACTGTAAAAGAGTGCCACTGCCGTTGCCCATTGACCAGTGGATTCGTAGTGGTGTGAGAGAATTGGACACTGCAGCTATCCCTCGTTTCGTTCCCTTCAGTGACGCTCAAATCTATGGGACTCAGTCAGAAAAAGCGGATGATGACATTCTTCAAGCTGCTGTGCCTTTGCATCGTCGGTTAGATACTACAAATCCAGAAGCTCTATTTCAGGACCAGACTGTGTCGAGCAAAACACGTTACGATTTAAGACCCAGAATTAATAAAAGGAACTGAATTTTTTTGTGAATTTTCTCCTATTTATAGACATTTCTTTTTCAACTCTCCGTATTTTTTGCTTCCCTTTTGATATAATTCTTTTTAGTTTTAGATGTGCCATCTGTCTCCGTCGCAGGGTCGCGGTAGGAGTCTCAGACTGTAACCTGGTTTTTGACCCTTTAAGTAAGTGGCCAGTGCCTCAGGTTTTACAGAAATAAGTAGCTGAGTGATTGAGGAAGAGTGCCGTGAGCGACATTTTTTTTTTAGATAAAGATGGATGGTGCAACAACCATAGATAGGGAAAATAGGAAGCAGGAAATGCGAACCAAGTACTGTAAATTACTGCGTAGTCGCTTTGGCGTAACTTTGTGCGTTTTGATGGTTTTATGTATTTTATTAGCTTGCACAGGATGGATTGTTCATATTTTTCAAACCAGAAATGTTGCTAATTCGACATCTTCTTTGCCTTCTCGTCTTTCTGTTCTTTCACATAAAATGCATACTCTACCCCCTCATGAGCAGATTAGGAGAGCCGAGTACATGAACAATACGTTCGTTCAACTGTTGCACCAACATCAGTTGGCTATCAACATGACTGACTGTTGGGTGTGCGGTCTTATGCCACATAATGCGCAAAAGGGAATGCCATATCTGGTTCTTCCTTTTTCATATGAAGGTTCAGCTTGGGCTTATCTGACAATGTTCTCAGCCGCATACCGCAACAGACTTAGAAGCCCTGTAAGAACTTCTGGGATTGGACTAGATTTTAGTCATAGTTCCCTGATAAAAGGCATAGTAATAATGGCTAAAATCGAAGAGAAGAGTAAGATTCCATTAGACGAGAAGAGAGCTTACGATGGATGGAACGTTACTCACTATGTCTCTATTCTTGGGGACAAAACTAAGAAGGGTGAGTCTTCCTCAGTATGGACTGTGCCCCATCAAGGTAATTTCTGTCTCCAAATAAATAGCAAGATTAGATGACATACAGCAGAAATGTGCATATACATATTACTTCTCATCCCTTGATTTTCCTCCGTTGCTTCCGTCACAAGGAACGTATTTTGTCTGCAATGACCGATCCTATTCCTGGCTTCCTTCCAATTTCTCTGGAACTTGCTACATAGCTTTTCTCCTTCCCCCTACATATACGGCTCCGTCAGACCATCACAAAACTAGACATAGCGGAGGTGTAATTGATGCCAAAGACACGGCAGAGCAAGAGGGAGGAGACTTCCTTAAAGGATTCCTTCCCTTTTGGGGTCCGATGATTAACAGCAGACATATTAGGCAACTGGTTCGAGTGGTTGCGACCACTATTAATGTTACGGCAGGTGCGATAGGTAACATTACAGCAGAGCTTCAGGCTGACCGTCTTATGACGTTGCAGAATCGAATTGCACTAGATGTCATTCTAGCAGACCGAGGTGGTGTCTGTAGATTGATCGGATCTAGTTGCTGCATTTATATTCCAGACGACGCTCCGGCAGTATACCAAGCCATTTCCAAATTGCACACGATCTCCGAGTCGATTCATCAGGACGAAGGAGTTTGGTCTTTTATGGGATGGATTTGGGGAATATTGGGGATGGAAGATCTTAACGTTTCTTGGAGCAATCTTAGCCGTCATATTCTCTTGTTGTGTATGTGTGCAATGTGGTCCTGCGGTCTGTGGCCTGTTGGCTACTCTATGTGTGCCACAATCTGCTACTCAGAAGACAGAGAATATTCGAATGATGGTGCAGCAACAACTTGAAGACCTTATGAACATCAGTGTTGACTCTGACTCAGATTAGCGTGAGTTGGTTTGTCTTTGCCTGAGTAATGGCAAAAGGAGGGTCTGAGCTTCTGAAAATTACGAATTCCTTCGTACTCAGCCTCCATTTTGTGATCGCCGCCATTTTGTGTTGCCCTCACTCAGGCAGCTTGGCGAACGCAATGTTTTTGTCGTTTCTGCCTTTGCGTGTCAGGTGACTTCTCCGCTAATGTTTACTAGTGAGTGTCAGGGTCTGGCCGAGTAAACTAATTCCTGTCTGAGCTGATTAATCCCCGTCCGGACTACATGTTGGTTCACACCATTGCTTCCTTTAGGTTATCTTATCTGCTGTCCTTCGCTACATGTCTCCTGTATTCTCCTGTTTCACGACTGTCCTCCTACGGCACACACCTGTGTGTTTTCTTTGCTCGTAAACTGAATAATGTGAATTCATTTGTAATTTACTTAAGAGGTCGAGTGACAAACGAGACCGGGAATTTGAGTTTCTTTGGTCTTAAAACATTGTTTCTAACGTTTGCCTATAGCTCATGCTCTTGTGAAATTGCCTTTTTACATTGTGTTGTGCTGTATATAAACCTGTGCGCCACGAAGTTAAGTGGCAGTCTCTTTTGAACCTCGTTGCATTGACGACTTCTAAGACCACTGTACTAGCTGCAGCTAATAAATACTATCTTCTACGCCAGACGAAGAGTCCGTGTCTCTGTATTTGACAAGGCAGGTGAACTACGGGGATTTAGGCGTACCCTGCGCTGCCGGGCCTTAAGGCTGCGGTTCTCCACTGCTTCAAAGAAAATAGACCTCCAGGTGGGGTTTAAAAGGATAGCAAACGAGACGCCGTGAACCCAGACAGCAAGAGACATCTGGCCGGTAGGAAAGAGGTACCCTGGCTAAAGATGTACAGTAATAGCAAATGATTACGAAAGAGACACCCTCGGAGGAAGATAAGGATACCCAGGAAAGAAGAGAGGCAAAGGAACCCTTGCAGAATAGACTGTTCTGATAAATAAATGACACTAGATGATTGCAGTAGGCTGATTTAGTGAATGCTCTGTTTTTATTAACACCTGTATTGAGGGCACAGTTGCTGGGGGTGGCGGGGTTACACACAGGGCCGGACTGGGAGCAGAACCGGCCTTGGCACACTGCTCAGCCGCCCGCCTCTGGGGTGAGGGGGAGTGCGGCCGAGCAGTTTGCAAGGGCCGGTTTCTGAAAATGTTGTTACAGGGGCCGATATTGCTGACCCCCGGTAGGAAAAACGGCCCACCATGGGCCCAAAACCAGCCCCCACACTAGCAGCCCACCGGGGAAAGGCGCGGTGCCAGCTATGGCCAGTTCGGCCCTGGGTACACGCCATCCACCAACTGTTTTCACTGGGTAGGCGCCATCCATCCTGCAAGAAGTGGACCCCAGTGAAATATGCTGAACTTTTTCCGGTGTAATTCTCAGACACCGTGATACATTCAGCAGGAACCTGCAACTTGTGTTAGACACTTCAGGGCAACAGGACCCCCCCACCCCACACTTAGCATGCATCCCGCAAATAACACACTAGACACCAGTGTTAGATTGAAAAGAAACTGCTGCAGGTTTATTTTATTACATACAATGTTATGTTATGTAATCATAGTGGGTTATCTTACGGGCAATCCAAGGGCAGGCCGCATTCTCGCCACCTGCCCGCCTGATGAGCCAGGCAGCACCGTGGCGATCCACCATGTGCTGCCCCTTATGGTAAACATAATACTATCGCCCCTTGCGGGGCATACTAGGCAAACCCCCAGTTGCACAGGCCCACAACCGCCCGAAGGACAAATGGGGCGCCGACACGTATTCCCGGAACCTCCCATGAGGCCCCAGGTCTTAGGCTCTGGCACCCCTATGTGCCCGCTGTGGTCCAGTGCTGAACTTCTCTGCTTCCGGATTGCCCTGTAACTCCGCCTGCAACGAAAATTAGAACATTAAAACGTTCAAACTGTCTTCCACAAGCTGACACACAGGGTGAGAGGTCGGGAGGGAAAATGTGTGTTACCCCTCGAGGATACTACGACGAGGCCGGTGCGGCAAAGAGGCAGAGAAGATGGCGAGGAGGGCTTAAGTACCCTTCGCCCTGCCTGCCGCACCGAACGTGCCCACTCAGATCTTCCTAGCTCCCCTCGGGACTCCGCCTGCCTGGGGGAGGAGAGAGGCTAGAGAGGGGTGGGGGGAAGCCCTCTGTGTCTAAGGAGCCGCCCTCCTGATGGCCACAGCGTGGCCTCGGGCAGCTGCATAGACACTGCAGGGCAACAGGACCCCCCCCACCCCACACTTAGCATGCATCTCGCAAATAACACACTAGACACCAGTGTTAGATTGGGAAGAAACTGCTGCAGGTTTATTTTATTACATACAACGTTATGTAATCATAGTGGGTTATCTTACTTGCAATCCAAGGGCAGGCCACATTCTCGCCACCTGCCCGCCTGATGAGCCAGACAGCACTGTGGCGAACCACAATGTGCTGCCCCTTATGGTAAACATAATACTCACACCCCTTGCGGGGCGTACTAGGCAAACCCCTGGTTGCACAGGCCCACAACCGCCCGAAGGACAAATGGGGCGCCGACACGTGTTCCCGGAACCTCCCATGAGGCCCTAGGTCTTAGGCTCTGGCACCCCTATGTGCCCGCTGAGGTCCAGTGCTGAACTTCTCTGCTTCCGGATTGCCCTGTAACTCCGCCACAGCCCAGCCGGCGGCAACTGTCGCCAGACGGGCCCCCCACCACTTAGCCTGCTTCCCACCTGCAACTTTTGTACGTATGTCTTTCAAATAACCTTTCTCAGTTAGCAGTGCATCCTTATAACCGGACTGCTTACTGCCGGTCAGAAGAAAGGTCCCTCCCACAAGAGGGCAGAGAACCTATCCCCGCAAAATAGGCCGAAGCTGTTACCCAAAACATTCTTGTCGGCCAAAGCTACTCAAGCTGACCTAGAAGGACTATGTAGATCCTACGCTGTGCACACTTTATTTACATAAGACTGAAGGGTTAATGCTATCCCTCTGCGCTAGGAAGTTATGAAGCTAAGTTCCATATGGATCATACTCTGACCCCCGTTAGAAGCGTGTAGCACTCCCTGTCATCTCTAACATAACTGTGAGATATGCGGCATAACCTACATTTTTAACGTTAATGCCTGCACAGGCATCTCACTTATTCCAAGGCAAACGGCATTAGAAGGCCCAAGATATCTGTCAGTCCACGAGAGCCGGTGGCGTCATGTACTCCTGCTGCACTCGAACCTCGTACACATACAGCTGCCAACAACGCTTGGTTGATTCCTGTTAAACAGACATTATCGCCGGCCAAAGCCCAGACACAACTGCTTCAGGGTGAGGCTGGCGTACACTGTGCTTTAATTTAAACGCTTGTGCTTCTAGTCTCGAAGAATACAGGCGATTATTGTAGGGATAAATACCAAAGTATTATAATAAATAACTGGTGAGGTGTACCTTCATTAGATATAACAGGATTGAAAGGAATAAACAGCTGGCTCCACATGCCCTCTTGAGTTTCGCCTGGAGACTGCTTAGTCCATGCTACCTCAAGATAGCTTGTCTAAAGTTGACTTCTAACCACCCACGTAAGGGATAGCTTAGACTGGTACAAGGTGCCTCCAGGAATTAGAGACATCAAACATCAGGCCAACAGCTCACATTGGGAGGGGCTCCATGAGAATCTAAGGATACTCCAGTATACTCACGAGGCTGTTCCGACACAGGCCAGGGGAGCCCAGCCACATGTAAACGTCTTTGTGACGCCGTGCGTCCCAATCCTGAAAGAAACACACTGAGCAAAGCCACCCCCCCTCTGAGTGAAACAAGCAAAAGGGGTGAAAAGTTACCAGACAGAACAATCAGATGCCCCGCCAAAGCTGGGAAAAATGTGAGGGCCACTTCCCAATGAGCGCCACAGGCAAAACGCCCTGACGACAGGTATGAAATTGTATAATTTAAGGTGGCCAGGAAATTATCGCACAGCAGTAAAGGCTGTAAAAAAGCTGATAAGAGCAATACCAATAGCTACATACACAGGAGTATCCAGCATTAAATGAACCTCCGTGTACACCTAGGAGGAGACCGCGTGGTGTCCTAGGGGATTTACAGGTCCAGGCTGGCCTCCCGTCTGCTCGGGCAAGGACGGCTCACACTCCGTTACTCATAGTGAGGCTGCCTGAGTCAGCATGCTTAGCCCCAGACAGCGCTGCTTACCAACAACAGATGCAATAATGCCCAGTCAAGCAGCACCAGCCCAGATGACTACTGCTGTAATACTTCCAAGGGGTGAACCAGTTTACCCCGCCACATGGACCTAATGACACCTGGGGCGAACCATAGATAGACCCAAACCCTGGTGGGCTGCCCCCAATGCGTAACCTTACACCGGATGGTGGTTCCGTTGGCCCCCAAGGGTGGGGCAGTTCTCCAACTTTGGTCCTGTATTGGAGAGAAAAACATCCATTAGAAGCCCCCCCCCCTCATATACCAAGCTGTAACACAGAGCGGGAAGGGGGTCGTGGATGCCCCCACGCCACCCAGGCCAGGTCTGAATGTCAGTTACAAGTACCAGCAGTACCACCGACCCTCCCGCCAGGAGATAATTGGGCAAGTGCTTACGTGCCTCCAGTGCCTGATGAAGAGGTAAGGTAAAGGTGTGGGCCTTCAAACTAACCTAAGAGATCTCCCACAAAATGACACCTCCAATGATACTACCTGCCCTCACCAATATCTGATGGCAGACCTTACAATCTAGGGAATTCTACTTGCCTTGAGTTTAGGTGTCTGCCCAGTAATACTTGTTGTAACATAGTCCGTAAACACGCAGAAATCTCTCCTACCAGTCTAAGGAACTCGTAGTAACATGCCATATTACTAATCTCTTGTCACACCTGTGTGCTACCTATGCAATGAGGTGGTTACCTGCAAAGCACCAGTGACACCAACACCTGCGTAACCTTCGTTCCTGGGTATGCCTGTCGCCAGCAGTGAGGATTGGAATCACTATGCGGCCCAGGAACCCCACGAAGAAATGGCCCACATGCCCGGCCAACAACCACATATAGAAAAAACATAAGGGTGTTCTCGCAGGGCTAATACTTAGGAAATGATTGATACCTATCAAATATTAATGCTCAGGAGCAGCCACATAAGGGAAAGCCAAAGCACTACTTATTGGCTGGTGAAGTACAGGGAGAAAATGGCCGGAAGCCGGGGATGCGAATGTGGAGCCTGCCAGACATGCACTTGAGCTAATTAGCAACTTGTATGCCAAAACTACTCATAGTACAAGTCGCCGGGACTTGCCCCGCCAATCTACAGTGCGCTAAGCTATACCCGCCATCGTTGAGATGCCCCCTGGTGCAGCCGGGCACAGGTAATAACAATAATGTTGTCTGGGAGACAGTACTCCCAGCATTCTCCAACCATGAGTATTGCTTGGTCTGAAGGAAAGTGAAAAATATGTTTAGTCTTCCCCTGTGAAGTACAAAACCCTGTTGCAATCCTGTTGCGGAAGACAGAGGCAGCCACAGTCTCCCATGGGGGTGTTTGGGCCCAACAATCCCCTGAAGCTTTACTTGCTGTGGTCCTACCCAGGTAGCCCTACCTGCTGCCCAAGAGTAACACTAGTTGTAGAACTATCGTGCCCTGCTACAGGAGCGCCCCCGGAAGTGCTAACCCATCCGTAGTGATAAAAGTGGGCATACCGGGAATTTTGAGGTGGTGGTGCATGTGTGTATTATGCGTTTGTGATGACGTACCCTGCCCCTCCATGAACATGCATAGTGTTTGTGTGCTGACACAGCGATGAGCAGCCAAGAGCTGCCCCTTGCCAGGAGGACGAGGAGGGCATGCCAACTAGCACTAGTGAAATTCGCAGTCAAGGAAAGCCCATTGCACTGGAAGGATTGCACACGTCACGTAACACTTATGACGTCCCTTACTACCTCTTAACATAGACTTTGGTTCCAGTGTTGCACACGTGCCACCATTGCCTGGGAATCCTTTGAACATGTCTTTGACTGCCTGCAATCGCCAGGTCGAGCGCCCCACAGACTTCCTAAATAATGCGATAGCATCAGTGTGCTCCGCAGCCTCAGAATGTGAAACCCCGCTGCCTCCAAACGGCCCGGGTCTAGGGTGGGCCTTCTATACGCTCGGGCAACACAAAATTCTCTCTTGTTCCCGGCCCGTACATATGCAAACACAGGACGAGACACAACTACCACCAAAGCTCCTACCCACGACGAATCCACAGGTAGCTGAGCAGAAACACTAGAAGGACTTTCTCCTCACAAACAAATGGATACAAAGTAATAGTGCCAACCCGGAAAACATAATACCCCAATTCTGGAGGCACGACAATACATATGGTGGTGGCACGGCCCCTCAACTATGACGCCACACGGCGCATGATGACCAAGAGAACCATGGGGCCTCACAAAACATCATAGCTGAACCAGAAGGAGTAGCCAACGGTACTACTCGAAAGCGCTTCCATGCTGTCGAGGATACGCCGCCTATCCCATACACACTATCATGGCGAAGGCTCAAGACTCCAGCGCCTGACGTGACTCAACCGGGTATTCTCGCCTGGACCTCACGCCACGCCACACTCGTCAGCATCTTGTATTCCAGCCTGCTGAGCCGCTGCTGCTCGCCGGACCCGCTGCGCGGGTCCCGCTTCGCGGACTCAAGCGGCTGGGGTCAGAGTGCAAGGGGCCTTACCTGGACATCCGGCAGGGCTGCGAGGACTGAGCGGGTGGACTCCACGTTCCAGGAGTCCCCGCGCGCCCTTTGTCAGCTGGGCTCCTCTCCCTGCCGGACCGCCCCCAACACAGCTCCTTAAAGACGCTTCCAGCATTAACAGCAGTGGTATTCTCGCCTGGACCTCACGCCACGCCACACTCGTCAGCATCTTGTATTCCAGCCTGCTGAGCCGCTGCTGCTCGCCGGACCCGCTGCGCGGGTCCCGCTTCGCGGACTCAAGCGGCTGGGGTCAGAGTGCAAGGGGCCTTACCTGGACATCCGGCAGGGCTGCGAGGACTGAGCGGGTGGACTCCACGTTCCAGGAGTCCCCGCGCGCCCTTTGTCAGCTGGGCTCCTCTCCCTGCCGGCCACGCCCCCTAGGTTCCCTAGAGTATCTTTAAGAGGAGCAGTCTTTCCCGCCGCGCGGGAGCGCGCGGGAGGGCGCCGGGAGAAGCCCGGGACAAGGGCGGGACCGTCTGTGGCCGTCCGGGGCCGCAGGAGGCCGGGCTGGGCCAGGTCATTTTTCATTTTAATTGTAGTAAGCAGTGTCTAAGCACTTTTATATTAGGGATTGCTAGCATTGTTTTCTAGTCACAATTCTAACCCCACTATCCTGGTTTGTTTATTGTCATCATGAGTCATTCTGCCCCACCAGGTGTGAGTGTCTCTGTTTTGGGTCCCCTTGACAAATTCTTTAAGAAATCTGCAAAGGAGGTTGATATGGACCTACTTCTTGCAGAAAGGAGAGCCGAGCGTAGACGCTCAATTGAGCAGTTAAAAAATATCCCACTGACAGTCCTTAATATCACTAAGGATCTCCCTGCCCAAGGTTTGAGTGTTATCGATGCTGACATGACTGACCTTAATCTTACCCCTAGTATTTTTAGGTTCCCTGCTATTTCCCCGCCTTGTAGCAGTGCTACTTGTGGTAGTCAGTTGGTCTGCCCCCCTGTCAATCATTCTAGTATAATCGAAACAAACATTCCCGAGTCACACAGCGGGGAAGTAGACCCATCCCCGTTGTTGTCCAACCTGTCTCTGGTTTGTATTGTCCCAGGAGAGACCATTCCAGAGGCGAGTGGCCTAAAGCCAGGACCCACGTCTAACGCAGCTTTAAGGGTAGTTCACTCCCCACCTAGGAAGAAAAGGCGGAAGGGGGGGGTAAAAAGGAAAGGGCGTAGTTGCCAGTCTCCACCACCAACGAAACCCAACAAAAATAGTGCGTTGGGTCCACCTCTTGTAGTTGAGCCCTTCCCCACAGATGCTGGTGAACATGCAGCCCCTGAGGTAGTAAGACCAGAGTTAGTCACCTTAGGGGTAGGTGAAGTGACTCTAGACATTTTGGAGAAGCTTATTAAATCCTACATGCTTCCCCTGCTAGAGCGTGTAAGAGTTATGGGTGAAAAATTGGATCGCCTCGTGGCGTCCATTGAATCATCTCATATCACAGGCTTAGATAAAAATAAAGTCCCTTCCTCTAACCCTGTAAGTTCACCCCATGTTGCTGGCACATTATCCAAAGTAACTAGTCATCCTACCTCCACTACCACCAAAACGCTAACTTCCAATACCACCAAATCAGTGACCATTTCAAACAATGCACCGTTAGTGGCTGCGAAATCCTCAGTAACACTACCCCCGGCGCCAGCTAATCCAAGTGTGGTAAATAGCAAATCAATGGCTAAGGGAGCGGTATCATCGACAAAGAAAGGGATGGGTAAATCCGCTGATGTAAACTGTAAAAAGAAGAATCTCCCACCGTTAAAAAGAAACGTAGACTTGCCACCCGACTCTTTAAATTTTGTCATTGTTATGACAGGTGTGCCACCAGTTCAGGAAGGGGACTGGGAAAATGACGATAGCTTAAAAAACAAAGTCATTTTTTGGCTAAAAACAAACAGACCCCTTCCCCCTAACCTCAATGGGGATATTGTCACGGCTAGAAGATGTCAGTGGGTTGGGGTGCGGCCCAAGGATATTGAGGGGGACATTGTAATTATTAATTTTAGAGACCATAGGGTTGTATCCCACCTTTCTGATTGGTATGTGGGGAACAACGAGGGAGGGATTTCCACAAAGAATTTAAGTTACTTCTACGCCGAAACTTTGATTAACCCGATCAAGCGTCTTCCGGGTAGAACTAACAAACCCAAAAACCCCCCCAGATGGTCCAACTTCACATCAAGCTTCCATGTTCCCAATTTCAATCCCGAAGCGCTTTATCGTTCGTACACCCAATCCACTTACAACTGTCCTGTACAAACGCCGGGTTGGGCTAAGCCATTTATCCAGCCCTATGGTCCTTCTACAAACCAGGTATTGCCTTTTCCAAATAATCCCCCGTACCCTTTGATTCCCTCAACACCAGTTTTTACACAGTCACTGCAGCCTCCAAGCTTATTTCCAGCTCATTCTCATTTTAATAGACCCTCCCATCCTAAAGATCTGTGGAACATTCCACTGAGAAATTTGTATGACCCTCTCTCTGGGCTCTCGTCTATTGATTGACAAATAAGTGAGGAAAACACCGTCGCCCAGTTTAATTCTTTTGTGGGAGCGGCCTCGTGTATCCTCACTCGTAATGCTGCAAGTCTTATAGCCCCATACGAGTGTTGTGAGGATGGAAACCCAGTATACCCAAATGAGCGGTCCACTTCACCATCGTCTTACGACACTGTGTCGTCTAAAGCTGCTTCTCCTGCAGGCCCTTTTTCAGTACCGGCAACTCGGGTTGGGTTATGTAGCAAGTCAAAGGATGGGTTGCTTGCTGAGGTCCCCCTATCTGAAGCAAGTTCCCCTCATCCTGAAGACCCCTCTCCCGTAGTTGTAAGTGTCCCGGGTGTCCAAGCTTGCCCTAAAGGTACCACTCTGGGAAGTTGGAATGTGGCGGGCATAGATTCCTGTATATGTATACCTGACTGGGCAGACTTCATCAGTCAAGGTGACGTCTGGTCCTTTCAGGAGACGTGGTCAATCCCTCCGGTCTTTTTCCCAGGTTTTCTGAGTTTTAACAAACCCACAGTTAGAGGTCATAGAGGCAGGGCCATGGGGGGACTTACTGTTTGGGTGCGCCAATCAGTAGGGGTCTCTGCAAAAGAAATCTACATTGACTGTCCTGACCTCCTCGTAGTTAGTTTGAAACTCAATAGTGGGTTGGATATGTTGTTGCTTAACGTCTATGCCAGAGGAACAACGGGTGGTCGTATATCATCTACCCTAACACTCTTAGATGAATTTCTTGGCTCTACCCAACATGGGGGCCATGTGGTGGTTATGGGAGATTTTAATACCTGCTTCGAACCCCTGAGTGGGGAGGATGGGATGCTAACTGAGGGCGAGGACATGATATGGGGCATTCCACAGCTTGAGCTACCTCCGATCACTAAGTGGTCCCAAAGTGCCACCTTTATTAAAGGCCTATGTCTGAATTGGGGACTGCGTGCCCTAAACGGTCGTACGCGATCGGACAGACTGGGCAATCCAACATTCTTTAATGGTAGGCATAGTAGTCGCATCGATTATATCTTAGTCGATGCATCTTTGTGGCCCCTAGTCTCGGATATGATAATCAGACCACGGCCCGAAAGTGATCACGAACCCCTCCTAGCTGAACTAAAGGACTTCAGTTTCGCCGGGTCCTCTGTGCGCCACTCCAATGTCGTACAAGAGGCCTTGGTAATAACAAATGATATGAGGAGGGTTCGTTGGCCAAAGGTTGCCGTGGATGAGAATGCGCGTATTAAAATAAGATCCCTGGTTTCTGATTCCTTAAGAGTTCTTGAGGAATGTGACGACCCGAACCAAATATTCCTCAAAACTTCTGACATTCATGCCAGCCTGTTTGTATCCCTAAAGACTTTATTCATTGAAGTAGTAGCCAAAAAGGGCCCAGGAAAGCCGAGGAAGCCTGCGAACTGGTTTGACGATGAGTGTGGTACATCCCATTCAAACCTGTTCATAGCATTAAAATCTAGGAACCCAGCCCTAATCAAATCTTGCAGGAAGGCCTATAATGTAGCTAAACGGCGGGCTAAAGCCGCCTGGGATGAAGAGCGCTGGGCTCTTCTTGTTGAGGCCTGTGGCTCTAGTAATCTAACGAAATTTTGGCATCTCCTTAAATGGGGTAAGTCCTTGGATGATCGTCCCAGCCCTGCTTCCGTCGACCAACAAAAATGGGTGTCCCATTTTGAGGAACAGTTCAGGTGCCTCAGGGTGGGGGAAGCGACTATCGGCTGGCCACTGTCCTTTGAAACCCTTGTGTTTTCGGCCAAAGAGGTGGAAAACGTCCTGAATACCATCCCCAGAGGCAAAGCTCCCGGCCCGGACTGCATTCCAGCAGACATTTTTCAACAGGACCAAGACCTATGGGTACCATACCTTCTGCACCTGGCTAATACGTTGGCTAGGGGAGCAAAGGTGCCTGATTCTTGGGCTGGTGCTGAGATTTTGACCATCTTCAAGAAGGGTGATCGGTCGGTTCCTTCCAACTACCGACCGATCAGCCTGATTGATGCTGTTCAAAAGATAGTGTCTCGCCTAGTCCTTGCCAGGGTCCAGGCTTGGATCGAAGAACATAATATACTTACCCCTCTCCAAGCAGGGTTTAGACCCCATGTAAGTACCCTGGACCAGGCTTTCCGGTTTATGTTATTACACTGGAAGACGGTCACTCTGGGCAAGGGCAACTTATTTGCGGCATTCGTAGACCTTCGGTCTGCGTTTGATCTTGTTCCGAGGGTTGGGCTATGGAACTGCCTTTTGGAAATGGGTATGCCTCCCTCTTTGGTCCGCATCATAGTTAATCTTCACGCAGAGACTTATGCCTTTGTAAGATGGGGCAAACCTGGTGAGGTGACTAAGAACTTCCCTGTGTCGAAAGGTGTCAGACAGGGATGTGTTTTGGCACCAACCCTGTTTTCCCTATACATAAATAGTGTCACCAAGTATTTTGAAGGCTGTCCCACAGATGCTCCAAGTCTGGCCGGCATGAAAATCCCTCTGCTCATGTTCGCTGACGACACTCTCCTGATCTCGAGAACCAGACAGGGATTACAGCTAGCACTGTCGAGGTTTGAGAGTTTCTGTAGTGAGCATGAGCTGGAGGTTAACGTTGCCAAGACTAAATTTATGGTTATGAGGGGGCACAAACAGGTCAAGGCTAGGGTTACAATGGGGAATACCCCCCTTGAGCAGACCAAGCATTTTACCTATTTGGGAGTTACCTTCAGTGACACATTAAGCTGGACCCACCAGATTGAGCTCATGACCCTGAAACACCAGCAGCTGGGCGGAGTCTTGATTAAGGAACATAAAAGCTCTTTTACGAAGCCTATGTCACCGCTGATGAAGATCTATGGTCGAAAGGTCTTATCAGCGGTGTTATATGGCGCAGAGCTATGGGGTGTTAACAACTTGGATTCCCTGAAACTCGCCCAAAACAAGTTCCTAAGGATGGTAACTGGTCTGCCTCAGTCGACACCTTTAATCCCCCTTTTATTCGACCTAGGGTGTCACTCGGTGGTCGATTACGCCAAATACCGACCGTTATCATTCTGGCGACGCTTGTGGACAACGCCAGCCTTACATCACTATGCTGAAGCGTGTCAGGAGGTAAAAAATATCCCAGGAGCCCTAAAAATAGGATGGTTTAGAGATCTTAAGGCCACTCTTTTATCTATGGGCCTCACTGAGTTGTGGTCATCGCCCGAGACAGCCACATTTCCATCTAAAACAGAGTTAAAAAAATGTTATTGGGACTGGGTGATGTATAATATCTTCTCAAAAATGAGCCCAAGTAGTCTTTCAGGATTATTTATGGTGCACAAAGATCTTCCCAGGTTAGAAAGATACTGGGAAATTATCACCAAACCTCTGGACCGCAAACTCTTCTTTCAATTTAGATGTGGCTCACTCCCTATAGGAGACTTTACCAACAAGTGGGGAAATGCTAGTCAGGGGTTTTGTGCAAACTGTCAGGGTCATGGGGAAAGTCTGTCTCACTTTTTGTTTGTGTGCCCCTTATATTCTGCCCCCATATCTAAGTGGCTCAAACCAGTTTGTAGTCAACTCGGCACTCGCTCGTGTGCAGAGGCCTTGAGATTGTTAAAAACTAACCTGGATCCACTTATTGTTGTGGGGGTTGCCAAGTTCCTTGGTTGGGCATGGGTGATCAGATGTAGGTTTATTAAACAAAATCAGTAGAGATTGCTTTTATCTTGTATTTACTGTGGTAATGTGGTATTTGTGACACCTTTTAAATTATTGCATATTTCTGTATGAAGTCAATTCGATGTTGATGATTTAATATTGATTTTATGTATATTATTGTGTATTTTGTATTTATGTCTTTTATGGTGAAATAACCGAATAAAGACTTCTTGAACTGACTCAACCGGAGGCGTAAACACCCCACGGTACCTCTAAACCGGCCACCAACGCTGGCACAGACACAGCCCCGGCCGGATGTAGAACCAAGAAAGACTCAGGAGACACCACAAGGAATCCCTTACCTGTAAGATACTGGGGGTCTGGGGACCCTAGGTGCTGGCTTGGCATGACCAGTCACCGGAAAACACCAGTTGTCCCGAAATACTCGCTCACCTGCGCTGGTATAAATTACCCTGTGCGCGGTTCCCTAACCTTGAGAAGAACCCTCCGAGCCATCCTGCCGGCAAGCCAAACCATAGTCTGTATAAGATGAGCACATGACATCCTGCATAATCGCACCCCCAAACTAAAAGAGAGGGATTCGACATTTAAACAGCAATGCAGAGGAGGGAAAATTGTAAAGCGAAACTAAGAAAGGGCCAGAGCAAGCTCGACCTATCCCTTACCATCAGCAGAAGAGTGCTGCTTGAATAAATAATCTGAAAACAGTAAATAATAGCGCTCCTCGGAACTGATGCCAACTTCCCCACTCTAGGGACGGATGCTCGAGATGCAAGACAACACGCTGCCCCGAACACAACCCGGGTCCCTTGCAGGCATTCTAAAAATTAGGGCGCCATATTGACAACTCGCGTGGCCCCGTAGGACACAAGGTGGGTTATCTTAAGATAACAAACCCATGAAAACACGCCACCGGGAAGCCGATTACTAGTACAGTCGAGATTCCTGTCTGGCCTACGCGGAGACTTATCTGGACATTGCAATGTTCCCCCATGGGCGCCCAGAGAAACCTGAACGGTGTTGGAGAACTGAAACATCACTCCCCGTCCAGCCCATAAATAAGGGCGTGACATCGAAATTAACTACTCTCAATGCCAGGAGTGATGAAATGGCAACATGAATCAGCCCTGACTGAAAATTACACCGACGACTAAGTAGCTGCAGTTGTATGAGAACAGAGAACATGAGACACACACTTTGGCTGCTTGACCAACGTGCTAACCTCAGGTGATACCCCGCTGTAAGTCACCTTGTTACGTTCTGAAAAAAGCTTCCATAGCAAGGAAATCGGCGCGCGCGCCACTTCGTCACACCCCACACTGCGTGCGCAGTCAAGGACCATGAAAGGCCCCCCAGCGCTGGCAAGCGCCACTGGATGCTGTGCTTCGTCACCCCCCCCCCTGCCTGCTGCATCCGACTTGTTCCCCCACCTTGAATGGAGTCGGATCATTAGAGGCAAACTAAGCCGTGTCCCCGAGTAAGCGGAAAAAAGGGAATCAGCCGCTAAACATAAAGAAAGCCTTTCCAGTTCGCAAGCCAAGCCATAGGATAAAACCTTAAGACCCACTGAAAACGTGGGAAAGTGGGGCGCGAACCATGGATTGCGATGGCTAAAAGACACTCCGCTGCGGGCGGCCAAAGGTACAACATAAACGTCTAACGCCTGTGATAGCCGACCTAAAGAGGCAACTCCGCCAGACTGCAGCCTGAACACTTTGTTTGAAATATCAAAAGAAAAGCGGGCGTGCATGTTCCCCGCGAAGAAAGAAAACAAAGCATAATGGGAGAAACACGGGCACCGTAACCCCCTTAAACAAGACATTCCGTAGGAAATGCCCATAAAAATGACCGAACCGGGCCCCTTACCCACATGCGTCGGTCATCAACAAAAAGTGCCCCCAAATTTGCTGCCCACAGACGCCATTCACAACTTGCGCCGGACAAGAGAAACAAGCTGCCCCTGAAAATGGCCGCACTGGGCGCCATTACCCTTATGCGCTGGACATCACACAATGGTGCACCTAAAAATGGCCGCATTCGGCCGCCATTACGCACGTGCGCCGGACATAAAATAGGAAACAACTGCCCGAGACCAGCACCATCCCCGCGCTCGGTCACGGAATCCTACTGCCATTCCCTAACCGCAGCAAGCCTCACTTGGACTGGCGGCAAAGCTAATAGGTCAGCCCTGGGCTGCTCCGAGTTCGAACTCTCCCCCGGAGCCTGTACTTGCCAGACTGGCAAATAGGTGGATAGCTGACCACGCAGAAACGTGCAAAGGAACACAAGGAAAGGAAGGCGTCCAGCACCCCTTCCTGGCCAAACGCTAGTGCACTGATGCTTAGAACTCCTACCCGCAGAGATGCTTATCAAAAGGGGAGGGGGGGAGACCATGCAGGCAGCCACCAGACACCGTGAATACCCCCTACCTCCTCTGCGCTGCCGAGGCCCGTGTCGTCAGCATGCCGGAACCCCCGGCCCCCATCTTACAAGGACATCCAGCGATACACGCACCCGGGCAGAGGGATTACAGTCCATGATCAGCAAACAAGCGCTGCTAGACACCCGGAGAGGGAGTACCCCGCGCCGTGCCCAACACCCAAAACACCCAAAACACACATAAAACACACCTGCCCGTCGTAAGGCAACAAATCCCCTCATTCCCTGCTGCCCTACGAAGGCACACGCCTGGAGGTCAGACAAGGCTGTACAATACTTCCCCCCGTAGGACCATGCGGAAACAGCCGAAACGGAACTTGATTAACAAACCAGAAGGACCAGTGACCACATCCCCATGGCAGAAGATGAACGGGGAGCACCAGCGCCGTGCCCACATCACCACCGAACCGCAGAAATAGCACATAATGTTAATAATGTCAATAATCAACATTTCAAGCCAGCATACCCCAGCTACTATGGCCCGCTAATATGCAGGCGAAGGGGGTCAAACGCTCACCTCGATCCAAGTGCTTCTTGGGCACAACAAACAAACACCCGGTGCTAGATTGCGCCGCAGAACAAAGCCCCCTCGGAGCAGACTGCTCCCATCGCCACCTAAGTGCACCGCCACAAACCTGGGCAGATACTGCATAGGTAACACTGCTAGTAGTGGAGCACTCACCATACACAGCTCCTGAACACGACCGAGGCGACGACGATGAAAACAAAAGGGGGCCCCAACGGCGTCTAATGTGTGTCACCCCGCGAGGACACTACGACGCGTCCGGTGCGGCAAAGAGGCAGAGAAGATGGCGAGGGGGGCTTAAGTACCCCTTACCCTGCCTGCCGCACCGGACGTGCCCACTCAGCTCCTCCTAGCTCCCCTCGGGACTCCGCCTGCCCGGGGGAAGAGAGAGGCTAAAGAGGGGCAGGGGGAAGCCCTCTGTGTCTAAGGGGCCGCCCTCCCAGTCCTCGGGCAGCCGCATTTCTAGCAGCAATGTGTAGGTGGCGAGGGGGCTTTTCATATTTCAGACTCCAGCTGGGCCCTTAACAAAGACCGAATTTAAGGGGCCATCGGGCCTCCTTTTGTTCCAACATCCTAGCTGGGGATACAAGAGTCTAAAAACTAGATGAAAATTCAAGGAAGTGGAAACAAAAGCACACAGCTTGTTATCACTTCACAAACACCTAAGATAGGCATGCTTTTTTAATTGTTCAATCCTTGTATATAAGAGATATGGATGTACTGTAACAATGTCAGAAGTGTTGGTCTGCCCCAGTAGTTACACAAATAATTTAAATACCACTATTTTGATTAATTTTCTTTATTGTACTACTTATCACAATGCAGGGAGTCTGAGAGCTTTACATAACACTTACACATTATACATTGACAATACATCCTATAAATGTGCAAATCAATGAGCAAGATGTGTTATATAAGACAGTGAGGGTTACAAGGTGTAGGAGTCGCATGTCCTTCATGCTTGCTGTGCTATATTAGAAGGATTACAATTCATGAACTCAGAGTAACAAAATGATCTTTGAATTAAAAGCAGCAACTCAACTAGCTATATAAAATAATATATGTCATCTGCATGTTAGAAGATGTGCTTTGCAGGAGACACATGAACCCTCTATCCTACTTTGATTTAAAATGGGGAATAGAGTAAAGACTGGTCCCTCCAGCAAATGCGTTACCCTACAAACTTATTTTACTATTATTAGTATTCCCTGGGATTCACTGGGCACGCAATGATCTCTGCAGCAGGTGGCTTAATCCCGTAAGATATTTTAAAATGAAGACTTTGCAACCAACTAAGCTGAAAAGATGTACTGCTATGTTTCTCCTTGTTGCCAACTTCTTTAACACCATCACTGCTAGGGAGATTTTCCTCATGTGCTGATTCTACTTTTTTCCCATTGTTCATGACGAGCTCAGCTCGTCATAAGCACACGACCAGTGTACTGCATGACGAGCTGAGCTCGTCATGAGCAGCGAAGGGGTTAAAGCTGAGTTTAAAAAAATAATAATATGAAAAATAAGGACCACCTTTTGTGTTGGGATTGCATCACTTATTTGGCAAGATTTGTCAAATCTTATAATGCACTCAAATGGACTCATGATAGACTTACGAAACGTGTTAAGATCTGATGCCACTTCTTGTGATGTCACTTCCTAGGACATCAAGGTTAGTGATATCACTTCCAGTGATGCCATAATGTCATGCTGGGATGTCAAGCATCATGATGCCACTTGCATACTGCCTAACTTCTTTAGTCCCTCCACTTAGAAAAAAATAAAATATAAGCACTCCTATTGCAAGGCCACAAGTTGACGGTGGTTTAGCATGTACAGAGTCCTTCACTATGAAGGGGACTTTGGCTCCCTTAGAGGAAGCTGGTGTGTCATCCTGTGACACAGCACTGTAACTGCTAGCATCTGCAAACACTGTGCATGTGTAATCTGGCTTTAGGGAGGTTCATCATCCCCACTGGCTGCATGAGAGAGGGCCAGTATGTTATTATCCTTGAATTTCTTTATCTGAGAATTAGTAGAACATCACACCGTTAGCGTTTCTATTGCATGAAGAACTGCCACTACGAAGCTAGTTTGTGCTTTGGAACACATAACCTTAACAGCAAGCTTGACTGTTTGAATAAATACACCCAGTACATTTTGTTTACTCTGAATAAAGCTGCAACATCTAATAGTAAGCTTGACACATCAGTCTAAAAATAATGCCCATTTTGGACATCAATTGCACAGTGAAATGAGAGAATCATACATGTGATTTATAAAAATTAAAACAACCCAACAACAATTATCTTTTCACATTTCTGCATGATTAAGTAAACTTGTTTTAACTGAGGAATACCATAATGATAGGACGTCATTGTGAAAACATATACTAATCTCTACTCACAGCCATTTTCTGAGAAATTGAGCCTTGTACATTTCCATTATTACTCGCCTGTTTGTGATGGAAGCAGCATTTGCGCAAGTAGACCATACAATGGCAGTATTGTATCAAATACTTCTTTGCATGCATGTAGCTAGTGACACAGATGACATCAAAGACAAACCCGACGTGAGGTGGAGTGGGCCTGCTTCTTAAGGGGCAAGAGGAATATTGCATGCACTGCTTTCGAAATAAAGAACAACGCCAGCGCCGAAAACCCAAAGCATACATCATAGACAGGTAATTGACCTTTTGCATCTTCGAATATATATCTACATTTAGACGCTCTTGAAAAGGGCACCGCGGAGCAGAGCATCGGGGAAACAAGCACGCGAGTGGTGCGTGCATGCGTGAAAACAAGCCCAGGGGTTGTGTGCGCGCTTGCGCTAAAAGACAATTTTAAAAAAGCACGCGAGTTGTGCACGTGACGGCAAAAGTGAAAGCAGGCTGGCGAGTGGTATGCGATGTGCGCGCACCATGACGAGAGAGGAAAGCCAGATGGTGCCTCTGGTCGTAACTGTGCACATAACCGCACGCTCTATGCCAGACAAAAAGCTGTGGTTGGCTTTTTAAAGCCCAAACTGTAAATGTCTCGCCAGAGTAGCGCATGCGCTGGCTTAGGCGAGACCTAAAAAGGGGGTGACCATGTCAAAAAGGGGCACTTTCTTACAGTTAGGTTTTGGAGAATCATTTAATCAATATTCCATCACACACAAAAAACTATTTTTCATTTTAAACCATTAAAGATCATTAAAAAGGTGATCTCACAAAGCTGGTTGTGTAATAACTTCACAATAAGGAGGTCTAAAAACATCACAATAAGTAGGTCAAATTTCCAAACTTCTATGAGGGGATAAGATTCTGTCTACCTCAGCATCACCACATGCTCTATCCTGATGGGGTTAATGACCCATGAAGACAGACCGGCCACATTAGCTGGCGAAGTGCACAAGATGTTGTAACTATCCACAAAGGATCCAGTCATAGGGTTGCTCTCCTTTCCAAGCACAAGGTTGGCCAAACATGCGATGGAGCTGCCCTTAATCACCTTTGGTGCACCATTAGTGCATGGCCTAACTGCTCTTAAATGTAAGACCGCCAGCTGGCATAGTTTTCCTAGCTAATGTATGTCCTATCAAAATGTCAGACTCCAAGTGGAAAGGTTTGGCCTAAGAGCACAAAACCCTAGAGAATTATGTTTGCAGCCATTTTCCAATTGCCACAATGGGATTCATAAAATTACAGGGTTTGTGACCTACAAATAATTTGAGAAATAATATATTTTCCAACTCACAAAATAGGTTTACAAACCCATACTCAATTTTAAGAAAACAATGTTTATATTGGGCTTTCCAAGGAGTCTGATTAAAGTATTGATGATGTTTTGCTCAAATCACACGAGAGAAACAGAAACATATATAAAGGATGAAGATACTTTTACAACTGGTATATCTATGGGCTTGCTACAGGTGGCTATAGTCATATAACAATTTACTAATGGAAGTACCCACACACTAAACCAAAGCAACCTCTACCATCAGTGAAACCTCTAGTGCAGCCAACCACCCACCATGGGGGAGAAGAGTGGACATATATACACCTATGTCTTTGATGTGAATGCTATCGAAGGTAATAATTGTACACTCATGTGCTGATGTATAGTTTTTGTGTTGACCAGTTCTGCTACACATATGCTTTTGAAATGTATTTCATGTGTTTCTACATATATACCTAGAATAGTGACTATCTACCATACATGTGTTGCTTGCATTCTAATACATGTGCTTCTCCTAGCATATTCTTCCACTGTTTCATCACCCTCCTGCAAATGTGCCTCCTCAGATACCCATTTTTCTTGTTATTCTCCTCCTCCATTTCACACTCAGGGCCCTAATGTACTGCTATGACTTTTAACAATGGCAATGCTTTTGCAACAACTCACTGTGTGCTAGTATGATGCCCCATCTGATTTGTGGAGGTACCTGAAATGTCCATTCGGTAGTTCACAATACATCCTAATCACGTTTCTTGTCTCCTCTTATGGATACTGTTGTACTTGTGCTGCCTTACAGTGCTTGGATGTAGGTAAGGTGTAAATCCCACTTATATAGGCTCTGGGTCCTGTGGAGCAGAACGTGTGCTGTCAACATGTATGGTGATGTGCTGATGCTCACTCTCATACCTTCCATTAGCTATGAGCCATCTATACCCATTTTTATAATTTTTAGGTTGCTGGCATCTGTTTGTTTTTGTGTTCTGTGTGGCTGATGGTGGATGCATGGGCTCATGTAGGCTACCTATGGTGCCGATTACCTTTGGTGAAGCTTGTGATGGTGTAGAGCGAGGTTCTCCAAACGTTTGAAGGGTGCGAGCAACGTCTGATCTATGAAATCCTTCTTGAGCTCCTGCTTAATATTAACTTCAGTGCACTTGAAGAAAGGAAGGAGGGAAAGAAAAAAGACGAGAGGGGGAAAGTAAGAAAGAAAAACTGAAAAGTCAAAGAAATGGAGGGAAGGAAGGAAGGATGACAATGAATAAAGAGAGGAAAAGGAGAGAAGGACGGAAGGCAAGTAAAAAGCGAAATGAGTCAAGGAGGGAAAAAGAAAAGGAGGAGCAAAGGAGAGAAGGAGGAAAGGGAAGAAGGACACAAGAAGAGAAGGAACAATGGTGATACGGAGGCAACAAAAAGAAAGGGAAGAATGAAAGAAAGGAAAAAATGCAGGAGAGAAGGAAAGAGAAAGGAAGAAGGTATGAAGGTGAGAAAGAAGGAAACAAATATGGAAATGAGAGTTAACAAAGAGTCAGAGAGGAGATTTAGAAAAGAGACGAGACAAAGAAGGAAAGACAGAAGCAGATAGAAAGAAATAAACAGCAAGAAGGTGAGAGCAAAAGGAGAGAAGGAAAGGACAATAAGAAAGGGGGGTACAAGAAGTAAGGAAGAAGAATGGAAAGAGGGGGGAAATGATAATTAAGAACGGAAGAAAACGCAAAGAATGGAAGAAAGAGAGGATAAGAGATAGGAAGAAAGAAAGAAGTAAATTAGAAAGGACCGATATGAAGAAAAAGGATGAAAGGGAGAAGGGAGGAAAGAAAAGAAGAAGAAAAGAAAGGAGAGGAAGGAATAAAGCAGGAGAAAATGCGAAAGATTAGAGAAAGAAAGAGGAAACAATCGGAAACAAATGAGAGTAAGAAGAGAAAGAAGGAAAGAGGAAAGAAAGAAAAGAGAAAGAAAGGAACATGACTGGAACGAAGCTTAAATGTAATGCAGCTCTGAAAAATGCATTGAGTTTAATGAAAAAGAAGTTCAAAGAGCTAAAATGTTTCAGTTTGAAGGCTTTCAAATAGGGTGCTGTTGTTTCAAACATTCGTTTGTAGTCAGACTTCTTCCCAGCCAGGGCATTGCATTGTTTATTTAAGAAGAGGGGAGCTGGTGCTGCTCCAATCATCTTTCCGTTATCACAGGCTTGGTACACAGAGTTCTAAAATGCAGCATCAGCAGGAAGGCAGATGAATGCTGCCAAACTTAATTGACACCCAAGTAGTTACTCCAAGGCAGGCTATAAACTACTGGTATCTAGCGATCGACTTGCTAGAGACTCCTGGTGTAGAACTTCTCCTTCACGGTCTCCATGACGTTTGGTGAATCAAGGATAAGTGAGTCTCTTAACTTTCAGGAGCAGTGCTTTAAAATATCTGGGGAGTGAGTGTGAGATTTCAGTCTGGAAGATGCCACAAACCATTGAAGCAACAGTTTGATAAGACAGTGACTAGCAGATGCAGTGAAGCAACTGCTCTTGTGGTGGTACATGCAGCATGGATGTAGCTCTTGAGTGATTCACATATAGACCCGCCTTGTGAATCTACAGCATGTGCAGATGAGTCCATTACTCTGCAGCACAGAGGTGACCTTTAGTAATAATAATAATAATCCACATTTGTAAAGCGCAAAATCACCTGTAAGGGTCTCTAGGCGCTGGGAGCCGTCGGGAAGGTTAAGCAAGCTATTGTCCAGAGTCACATGGTGCTGGGCTAATCTGCCGCCGGTGCCAGGGATCCAACCATGACTCCCAGATTACTGAATCAGTCGCCCTAGCCGCGGCCCCACACCTCTTCCTCAAGTCTGTATATGCACTCACTGGCTCTCCTCCACTCATTCCTTTCAACATGTAAGAGCCTGTGTATTGCTACCACATATCAGGTGTGGCAATTTTGGTTATGTATGATGCATTGTGTACCACCTTATATAGTGTGCACTTCTTTGCACCTAGGTTGGCCTGCGCTATATTTGAACTTTTTTCGCAGTGTTTAAAACTTTTCACTAATTTTACATTTTGAATGCATTTTGAAATCAAAGTGATGTTGCATTTCCTACTCTGAATCTTTGTGAAATGGAGTTGGAATGGAAATATTCAGTGTCATTTTATAAGTTTCCAGTGACTTTCTGCATTGAATTTCCACTTTGCAAATGACGTATGGATCATGCAGTGACTTGCTCTTGTGGTGGTGTTGTGTGTCCTCTCTGGGTGCCATGCAGCAGTAGCGGATGTAACTCCTGGATGAGTTCTAGTAAGACCTGCTTTGTGAATCTGTACCCTGTGTTCATCACTTTGCTGTAGTGCTGGCTTGTTTCCATGAAGAAACGATGCAGACTTATAATTCATTGCTGTGAAGAAAGTGGTGATTTAATTCGATTTTGGTAACAATAAATACTGTGGGCAACGCTATGACTGAGATACAAATGCATACATGTAAATAAATAGGCTGCAAATTGAAAGTAATAATACCAGATCAAGAACCTCCAGCATTCCAGGCTCATTATGCCTCAGGTACCCCCAAAATACCCATGCAGGAATTCAGGAGCTGAATTAGCACTAAAGATGCCATTTAAATGTCGTTTTTATCTTGTCACCTTTGTTGTGCTTCAAAAAAAGAGGTCAAGTGTCAGTCTGTGTGTTCTGACAAATTGCTGCTTATTCTTTTAACATGGAGAATGGGGTTTCCTTTCTATGACTGAAAAGTCAGAGGATTTGGTAAAATGAACTATGTGAAATTCTTGCTGGGGGTACAAGGAATGTGAAAGGAAAAATTGTAGGATGTCGTTTTTAGGTCTCGCACAGGCAGAGCATGCGCTGCCTCTCCGAGGCATTAAGTAATTAGTAATACCAGCGAAACTCCACCCATTGCATTTCTTTTTGTTTTTTCGCTTGTCATTGGTCCAATCTGGCATTGCTTTTCTTACCTCGCTCATTGTTGGCTAGTGGTCCCATCCGTCACTTCCGTTTTCTTTTGTTTCTGCAGGAAGCAGCTTCGACCAACTGAAGTAGACTTACACTGCAGGGTGATATCTTTTGATGTAGGGGCTTCTATGTTGTTTTGTAGGTCTTGCATAGGGATCACCGAGAGCTGCGTGGACATCTGCTGCCCCGAGTGCGCTGAGCGCCTGCAGCCCCACCACGTCCAAGCCGCAACCCCCAGGCCCTCTGTTACTGCTCTGTCCACACCACTCGCAATGCTTTCCCCCTCCTGCTGTCCGTGCTCTCTTGCCCCTCTCTCCCCCCTGCATCCGCGTTCACCCCCACCCGCAGCATTGGAGGGTCCCCATGTGGGGGCACTACACAGCGCAGCACCCCGCGCTTCATTTTAAAGGTGGGTGCTTGTTTAACTCGAGTCCGCACTCGAGGAATTCTAGCTGTAAACATTCTTATTTTTGCACAATCCTGCGCTGGAGGGCGCGGCGCAGAGGGGTGTGTTGTGGATCATGCTGTGGGCGGGCCACAGTGTGGCTCCTTGAGCGAGCGGCACAATAGAGAGAGCAGGAGGTTTACGCTGCCTCCAGGATTCCAAGTGTTTGTTGTGCGACATCGACACTTCCAGAACGTAGATGAAGCTGAAACACAGGCTGTAGCTTTGTGTAACCCTGCAGGACTCGGGTGGTGGCAGCGCCCGCCCTGTCACTGCACGATGTACAGAGTGCAAGGCACTCAATCTCCAGCCATCGCCACCCTGTGCGCCCTCCGCCTTCTCTCGGGCCCCAGGAACCTGTTGCTGCCCGCGGCCTGCTGCACTGGGCTCAGCCTTCAGAGGACCAAGGCCACCCGAGGGGGTCGTTGTCCCTGCTGCAGAGGGCACAAGGATTAAGAGCTACGAGGACCTCCCGGGCTCCTCCCTCCTGCAGAACCTCTACTGGATGTTCGCCAAGGGCTACATCTTGTGCTCCCACAGGCTAAAGGTAATTTCCGGCCCATTCGTGTATTTTAATATTTAAAAAATAGCGCTATTGAATATAGCGCAGAGAATGATACCGCACAGAAAATCTAGCTTTGTGGGAGTAGCGAATGAGGTATGCGTCCTGGTGAAGTTTCTCGAGCGTGGGGTCACTGCAAGGCCTCCTTCTTTGCTAAATAAAAACATTTACATAATGTCAGTGCGCCTCCTATATACCAAGCATACACTTGTGTTACATACGCCTAGAGGCCGTGCTCCCAAATATAGTGCACATTTTTTTCTCGTGTTTTGAAAACAAAATCTGAACTATGTGGAATCCTACCTGGGACGACAAACTTACTTTCTTTAGTATCTACGACGCTCCGGCTCTTATGTTGTTATCCGTTGTCTTTGTCTGTGAGTGTTTGGGAGCCTGGAGTGTCTACCAGCAGGGACCCTATTCCAAAGTGGAGAAAGCACCGGGGACTGAGAGCAGGGCGGTCGTGAGACATGTTAAAATGGGATAGACTTCAGCTGCAGTTCTTTTTTGCGATAGCCGGCAATAGTATGCCTTCTATTTCCATGCTGGCCACAATCCAAATATTGATAGGAGACACGCACTCCCATCTTAGGATGCCTTGTGATGTTCCAAGCAGTGAAAGTGTCAGTCTGGCCTATTTACCCTCAGGGTGGCAACAATAACATAGGCGGGATAATGAGGCCTGTGAAACAGTAAGCAACCTAGTGACGAAGAAGGAGATGGGAGTATAGTATCTTAGAGCATCTTTCCCACCACAAAATATATGAGCTTTATTTTGCATTTTGCAGCGCAACATTACTAATGTTTGCTACAGATGCAGAGATCTAACATGCCTATATGAAATGGCATTTGTGCCAGATTCCCACACTTCCACTTTTGGCAGTCACTGAGAGCATTGTCTTTTGACAGCTGCAAAATGCATGCAACTGAAAAGAAAAAAAGCCTCCCCGTTGAAACACTAAAAAAGCGTTTCACCTTGTGGAATAGAACTTCTATAACTGCCACGCTCTTGCTTCCCTGTTTTAATACTGTTTGTGAGGAAGAACTTTATAAACATAAGTGCCTTAAAAGGATAGCTGAAGGTGTGGAATAAGTGCCTTGCTACATTAGTCTGAGGTCCCCTTTAATCTGACGCTGTTTTCTGACGTCATTGCTACTAGGTGTAGGGATGCTAGTGCTGGCACCGGACTCCGTCAGGCCGCAGATAGGGATAACACTGCCACAGTAATACACAGCATATTTGTATATAACAATGACATTCACACCGTGCTGGCTGTGTCAGACCGGAAGTCCCGAGCGACCCCGGCCCATTTATTTATATCCTTCTGGCCACGCCAGGCCAGAAGGTGATACATAGCTAGTGTTTCCAGGCTCATCCGAGACCCTGAGAAACACTAGAGCGCTACATCATGCTAAACATGCCTGTTTTCCACGTTTGGTTTGGGGGTGGCATGGTGATTAATTGTTTTTCCTGGTGCACTGCTAGTCATGGAGGAAGTGTTTGACAGTGGCCACCTGTGTCCCCAACCCCACCCCCCTCCTATACACACACTCTTGCCTTTCAAGTGCCGGTCTCAGCCAAGACACTGTTCTTCCTAAAGTATTTCGCTCCTGCATTAGACCCCATCTGGCCTTCTAAGTAGCACCAGAAAGGACATCTGGCTGCCCTTACCCCGACCCCCTACCCCTATGAATCTGCAAAACCCAGTATGGTAAGTCATCTGAACAACCACATCACTCATCTAATATTCCTCTTTTCGACACAGTGTGTTGTGGCATCTGTAGAGAATGTTTCTGAGAGCCTCTCCGCCCCTTGTATTAGATAGTTATTTGTTTGTTCCATTAATTGTCCTCACTTGTCCTGACTATACTGCACACATGAAAGAAATACATGGCTCCAAGAAGGATCTGCGAGGGAGCCGCCCAAGAAGTGAAACTAAAACATGCATGCATAAGAGTCTCTTGCACAAGCACACCTTATGCACACATTTCCTGTATAGTCCTAGAAGCAGGGCGTTAGCCAGGAATATAGAGTTTAGTGGGCTTTACCCCCAGTGAATGCAAAAACATAAGAGAAGTAAAGAATAGGCTCACGGGGAATTGTTCGTGGTCATTAGAACAAGGTCAGCATTTAGTTTTTTTTACAAATATGCTTCTAAGAGTCGTTGAGTTTAAGAACATACAATGCCCATTTTACTGTTTTGTTTAATTATGTTTTTATTCTCTCCTGGTAATTTTTATGTAAATGTTTTGCTACGTAAAGCATATTGGTGAAATATCAATGTAACATAGCTCGCAGATTACCCCTACATCTGTCATAATCTGCAAATCACAAGTTCCATGTATGGTCTACATAGCCTTCCATCCTACTGCTTTCACTCTTCTGGGATTAGTTAACTGAGCGCCATTACATTGGGTAAGAGCCGTTATTTACAACAGTTAAAAACCTCTGGAAAATAAAGTACGTTATTATTAAGTCTTAAGTACAAGCCATATATCACAGGCTTGTACATTGGCATGTATAGGAAGCTTCCATTCTAAGGACATATTTGATGCCTGCATACAATTTCAACTTCCATACTGTGCAAATATCAGAGGCTGCAATATCATCTATACAGCTTAGGCATATGTCACTGTACGTTTTTGTTTGAAATAAAAACATACTTTTCACTATACAGAGGGAGCAGACACTACTGATAGACTTTTAATTCCATAGATATGCATATTAAATTGTTGACATTTTAAGCTAAAGGAGACTGACACATTCTACCACAGACATGTACAGCAGGTATCTTGCAGGTGACCACAGCATTACTGGCCTCCTTCGGCCTCCGCTCCTTTTTTGCCTTTCTTTGATTCAATCCTCTAATCCTCTTTAAAACTTTCATTCTTCACTTCATCCACGCCCTGCCGCCTTATGCCCTTGCATCGGGTACTCCTTCATTACTGTCGGTCCCTTCCTCTCTCCTTCCCTTCCTTCACTCCTTTCACTTTTCTTTAACTCCTTCCCTTCATTGCTTACATCACCTCCTCACCACTCCTTGCCTCATGCTCCCTTTCTTTCACCAATTCCTTCTTTTCTCAGCCCTTTCATTTTCTTTCATGACTAGAACCAGTTCTGAACAAAATCATTGTATTTCTATTTTTAAACTATCTTCACTCTGTGAAACCTTCCCTTTTTATCTATATCACACATGAGCACTGTTCTTTTACCCTCCTCCTTTCAAATATCCTTCCTACAACTATTATACACGGTAATATTGCTTACTTTTTTAATATGTCTCTGAATAAAACATACATTTTTGTCTTGAGGAACCATTGGGTGCCAGTGTTCCTTTTCTTTCTACTGAAGGTGCTAATTTCAGAATTCTGAGTGTATTTAGTACCTTGTGCTGATTCTATACATGCCTAAAATAGTATTAAGAATCATTAAACTCTCTGGACCTAATTGCATGATAAATAGTTCTAGGACCATAGGTTTTCTATAATACATGGTACCCAGGTCCGTGGACAGAAGTGGGTTACTCCACTAGTTTACAAAGCGCACTCAAAAGTATTAAAGTATAACAATCATAAACAATTGAAACCTTAGTATTTCAGTTAATCACACAGAAAGAAAGAAAGATTTTTTCTTCAAAAAACATATATTTTTATAATCATTTGCATGTAAATCTCAATTGTTTCAACAGATTAGTCATAGATTCGATTAATGCAAAAAAATTATTGGGATAACAACTTAATAACTCCAGAATGTAATGTTACAATAAGTATTCTGCAGGAAAATACTCTGGTGAAATAGAAATCATAGTTGAGGGTAGGCCCAATGCTTAAAGTATTTTGAGCTTAAATACAAGGAATGTAAATGTGAATTACTTATACATTGTTTTATTTTCGCAGTGCCCCTGAAGAAGGGAATCGCCCCGAAATGCATTGGGCCTACCCTCAACTATGATTTCTATTTCACCAGAGTATTTTCCTGCAGAATACTTATTGTAACATTACATTCTGGAGTTATTAAGTTGTTATCCCAATAATTTTTTTGCATTAATCGAATCTATGACTAATCTGTTGAAACAATTGAGATTTACATGCAAATGATTATAAAAATATATGTTTTTTGAAGAAAAAATCTTTCTTTCTTTCTGTGTGATTAACTGAAATACTAAGGTTTCAATTGTTTATGATTGTTATACTTTAATACTTTTGAGTGCGCTTGGTAAACTAGTGGAGTTTTCCACCGGAGGTTCTTTTGTTACTTTTGGGCTGGCTGCCTTAAAACCAAGCAGCACACTAACATTGTGCTAACATTGTACACATTTTGGTAGATCTGTATTAAATAAGGGAGTGCGCAGATAAGAAAACATTTTTCAGAAGTGGGTTACCCCATTAGTTTATAATGACATAATACCATTCAGCATAATTTCACTGTACCCCACTCAGTTCCAATGCACATAAATCAACTCAACATGCTTCCATTCCACACCACAATATTCAACAAAAAGCCACAAAATACAAATCAGCAACACAATTACATAGCACACCACATACATACAATCCACATCACATAATTTCACATCACACCACAGAATTCAACAACACCCAACATAATCAAAATCCGCTAAATAACACTCCATAACAGAAAACACAGTACCACTTCATTTCTATCCACATAATGCCACTGGACACCTAATACATCAACTCCACAAGACATAAGTATAACATTTTTACATACGCCAATAGCTCTAACTCACTTTCTCTAAATGTTCACTCCACTGCAAACAAACAGACATTGTCATTTACAACGTCAATAGCTCTAACTTTCACAAATGCGAGACCAATTGCATTGCAAATGCTTGTTTTTTTCTAGCAGGCAGCAACATTTCAATACTTGAAAACGAACTGTTCAGATATTTCAGGGTATATTAGCAGTTTTTGTAATTCTGGAGTGTGAGGGAAACAAAGATTTTACTTGGGTCAAAGAAATCAAGACACTTTACTTATTGATGCACAAATGATAAATATTCACTGAAACTCCATTACCCACATTATCCTTTGAGCACTATATTGTTTTATCAGTAACACGGCACACATGTTGAAATGTAGTGACGAGTTCAATGAAAAGAGTGCATAGTGTGCACCTATTTGATGCTTTAGGAATATACTTGTGAGAGGACGCTCCAAAATGCACCACCACCACCTACATGCTACTCCTTAGCTGAATTAATGTGCTACCCTTGTTCTTTGTTTGACGCTTGGATTATTCGCCACATTTCTGACTTCAGTGATGTAACCGCGCTGTCAGCAGCCCCTTTCACAACGTCAGTTCCGGCACCACTGCTCACACTACTCTGTGCACGGAGTTGGAGCTTTCCTTGCTCTGTCTGCACGTGACGCTTCTCGATATTACACAAGCACTAAAAGCCTCTTCTCATTATGAGCACTTGACTCCTCTTGGTGCGTGTGCCTGGAAGCCTCTTTTTATTGTGTGTGCGGTCCAAGCTCTTTTTATAGCGGGTCTCTCATTGCTAAGTGTGCCTTTTACTTTTCTCTACATATGTTGTGCTTTTGTGTCTGTTGAATTTCAACCTCTTTGCTGGTGCGTACTAATTTTTAGTTACATTCTTTTTTATTACGGTGCTACAACTAAACCACACAGACAACAAGTCATCATTATAAAATAATAATACAATACAAATATGATAATATAATTCATACATCACAACAAAATGTTATTGCATTGTGTGCACTGTCCTAACAGTTTGTAGGCGCAAAATATTTTCCTCAGTTTGCATACATTTGCATCTTCTTTTTATGTGTGGATGGCTGAGGCCTTTTTTTATTGAGTTTATTTGAAGTTTCTCTTTACTACGCCTGCACCTTAAGTCTCAGGGTACTGTCTGTGTGCACTTGACACCTCTCTACGTTTCATAGCTTGAATACTCTTTTATTGTGTGCTTTTCAAGCCTTGCCTTGATGTTTCGCCTGATTTATTGTTCTCAACTGGATCGTATTTCTGTGTTTGCGTTTTATCCCTGACTTCCTGGTGTGTTTTTAAAGCCTCACCTGGCTGCAGGGCCGGCTTTAGCGCTGGTGGTGCCCGGTACTACAATCGTTTTTGGCACCCCCGCTCCTCCCATGACCTCCTCCTCGGATTCCCTCACAATAACCCAGCAAAAGAGCCCCTCGTGTCTCCTTAGCCTCTCTCTTACATACCTTTCATTTGTTTTTAAGCACTGGTAAAGGCTGACTTTCTGATCCACTCAGCTATCCACATAAAATACAGATCAGTTCTTTGCAACAGGCATATTAACCCTCTGCGTTACTTTATGGCAAGTCAAAACTACCTCTGATCTCTCTCTCTAGCAGGAACATTAATCACAAGTCATCTTGACATTTCTATTGCTGCCTGGGAGCACAAGGAACTCTGCCGAAGGTACTTTTAAATTGTAGGTTATTTCTAAACACAGAGCCCCCCCTGCAGTCAGTGCCCCCTTTCAGATCAGCGCCCAGTGCCATTGCACCAGTAGCACTGCCCTAAAGCCGGCCCTGCCAGGCTATGGATGAACACCTTGCTGAAGGTCTTAGGGCATGTATATTCTTTGCTCAACATATAATGTCTCTTTCCCTTCTGCATTTCTTTTTGCTAACCTCATTTTTTTGCGTTTATTACAGGAAGCACACATAAGACTATATAAACAGAGCACACAGTACCATCTAGCGCCAATATGCTCCTTGGAGTGAACGCTGCGCTCTATAAATACCTGTTTTATTCATTCATTCATTCATTCATTCATTCATTCATTCATTCATCATTCATTCATTCATCATGTCAAAGGAACCCAGCAGACCAGCGAGAAAGCAGCCGATACCACAATACTTCAAGGTGCAAGTAAATTGTAATAAGATCACCACTTCCCTCAACCCTTCCCATATCTGCGTGGAGAGCCTCATGCGCTACAGATCCGTTCCTCTAATTTGGAGCACCAGACCATTGCCACCCTTCTGTCGACCAGGGAAGGGGGCAGAGGAGAGCAGATTTTTAGTGTACTGAAATGTCACGTTTAGCTATGGTGGTACCGATACCAATGAAAGTGTGTTCCCCTTTGGGGCCACTGTCGCACCAGTATTGTAATAAAAATTCAGAGGCCATAGTGTAGATTATAAGAAGGTTTATTAGATCTTAATTTCAAGTGAATGAATAAAATGAAAGACATTTCTAGAGCGCGAGGGTACCTGGGGGCATCCCAACACTAAAAAGCGCGGCCACTTTGAGTTCGGGTGGAGTTAGGGAAACAGAAAGGTCTTTAGCTGCTTTGAAACGTCAGGTAATTTGGTTCAAGGCGGATCCAGGTGGGTAAGCGATTCCATTATTTATCAGCATTATACGCGAGGCGGCGCCCTCCGCTTTGTGTTTTCCTTATTTGTGGGACTGCTCCCAGCTGCTTGTTATCTGATCTTAAAGACCTAAGGGAGCGATAGGGATGAATGATGGCCCTAATGATCGGTGGGCCTTTGCCTGAGAAGGCTTTGTGTATAATACACATAGCCTTGAATTGGATTCTTTCCTGAATCGGTAGCCAATGGAGCGATGTGAGCGCAGGTTTAGCTGAAGTGCGTTTGGAGGTATTTCTAAGCAGACGTGCCACGCAGTTTTGCACGATCTGCAATTTTAGTTTTTTGGGGGGATGGTGGTAAGTGGGGCTCTCAGGTATAAAGCATTTGCTTAGTCCAGGCGGGACAAAATCAGTGCCTGGACCAGCACTCTTCCAGCAGAAAAGGGAGGCAAGGGGAGGATCTTTCTGAGCATTCTTAAAATCACATAGCAGCAAGCTGCTACCTTGCATGCTTACTCCTTATAATCAAGATTGTGATCCAGCCAAACACCATCTCTTAATTTGATCTTTTGGGGGAGGTGGTGGGCCCAAACAGCTAGGCCATAGAGAGTCTATTCTCAATGTTGTGTGATTACCCAGGAGCATCAGCACTGTCTTAGCTCCTTTGAGTTTTAGACTCAAGCTATTCATCCAGCTAGAAACTGGATGGATGGATTGATAGCTAAGCCCCACCAGGACACCATCCTTGCTGCTCAGCCCATATCTTCAACTGATACTCCTTCCAACACAAACACTCTCAACATTCTACATGACCTTACACACTGACTGAGCAACAGGGACTTGGAAGGCTAGGGAGGATGAATTAAGTTACAACAGCCACCAACATTACCTAGGATGCCTAGTAAGGTGATGCTGGGGGAGCAATCAATCTGTAGTTCCACTATCCTGGAAAGCGTACAGAAAATCTTGGTCCAGTAATGCATTATGCTGGAGCATTCCCGGAATATGTGAAAGAAGCCACAGCTGTCACTAGGCTCATTCAATAGCTGCATCAGGTTCCAGCTTCGAAGTATGAGGTGCTGTGGGATAGGGATCCCCAGGGTCAGGCTGGCCTATAGGGCAATCTGGCAGTCCCAGAAAGGCCGAAATCACGGTCAGAGTTTTGACTGGTTGACCGGCTGTGGGCCTGTTTTAGGATGTGGTGGGTCTGTCTTTACACTTGATTACCCTAGTACCAAACTTTGCCTGCAGTAAGCACACATGCATGTAGTCATGTAGTCTCCCATACCATACACAATACTTGTACAGTGTGTCTAAAGCTCAAAACAGTCCTCATTTGCAAATTACTACTTTTTTAGCTATCTGATTTGCTAATGAGGGCCCATTATAAGATGCTGTCCAAACCCATTTTCTGTTCACTTCCAACCCAGGGACACCCCGAATAAAATGTTGTTGTTTTTTTCTTGACACATACAGGTAAGCATGAGAACAAATATGAGGTCAATAGTGTGCACATGTGTGAAATATGTTCATGTATTTGATTTTCCCCAGGCACCTGAAAAATAGGATAATATATAATACAATCTCTTCAGCAACTAAAGGTGAGGAATGCTGAAGAAGCACAGTTATTATATAGGAGAGCCAAATGCACTCAAAATACTTTTAGCATTAACATATTTTATTTGTATTGATAGTAACACTGAAATTCAGGCTCCAATACCATATACACAAATTCATAAACATTTAGATACCAGTTTATAACCATTGGCGTTTTTTCTTAAAAGGATTGGTTCAATTGAACATCATCAAAACAGCCTAAATGTATTGAATATTTAGAAACAATTATGATTTTGGTTTATGTGTTGCTGGGTTTTGTATGGTAGCCACTATTGACTCTTCCCTTTCATTTTAGATAATTTTTCAGCAAATGTAATTGTTAAGTATAGATATTTGAATCTTATGTTAGCGGAAGCGAGCATCACTTAGTTCTGCTGCACAGATGTCTACCAACATCACATACATAGTATTATCGAAAATTTGCATGATGTTTGCCAAAAGCATATTTAGTGATACATCTTTTGGAAGCTTATGCATACTGATGTGATGTGTTTAAATTAAAATATAAACAGGGAACACTATCGAGCAAGGCCGGGACAGCTGACACCTACTGCAAATAGGGTGCTTGCCATCCATCTTTCATAAGTCTCTATCATCCTCATTCCTAGACTGTGAAAGTGGCCTGGTAGAGATGACAGCTCGCCCTGTGGTCTCTTCACCATCGAGATCAGCTATGAAACTGGAGGGATGATTGTTTAATAGTGTATGTAGTGTTTTGGTGTGTGGCTAGGTGGGAATTTATGCAGTTCTATGTTTTAAACTGGTTTGCATGGGTTTCATAGCATGTCTGCCAAACTCTGAATTAGTCTCCAAACTCTGCAGATTTCTAAATACTTCTAAAAGTAATTGTGAAATAAAAATGTGGATTTAAGAAACATTGTAAGTTGTGAGTAAAGGGAGAAGTGGATCTGACATGAACAATATTGTGAACTCTTATTTTGTGGATACCAGTGATCCTTTAGTTAGCATATAGTGCACATCTCTTGGATAAAGAAGAATCACTGCCAAGAATCCTCCCATTCTTTCATATTTTTGTGTGCTTGCTTCAGTTTTCATTTTCTTTCTGGATCGTGACACCCTCTGTATTTATGTACACCAACTGCCACCAACCTGTTTCTATTGGACAATAATCTTTCTTTCTATGAAACACATTTCCACTTCATAAAGTTTCTCTCTGTGTTAATTTGTCTTATGTTCCCTTACAGCCCATTAGCGCCTGATGCTATTAGTTTGCAGGCCTCATTTCAATTTTAACTGTAAAATAACCTAAAATGTAACAATAAAACTCTCTGTGAACTTACTTGATAGAATTTCATGTTAAAATGTGGAGAGTTTTATTCTGATAAAATGGTTCAGTTTTTACATCAAAAAGTAAATTTATTCTGTTGGAATATTAAACTGACCCAAATCACGGTCAAACAAAGGGGCCCATTAGAATGTCGGGCGGATTGCCCCGGCCAGGCTGGTGGTGGTAGCCCCCGCCAGCCTGGTGGGGGCAATCGCCCGACATCCTGACCTGAATTCCCCCCGCCATATTAGAATGGCGGGGGGACCGCGGCGGACGGAAAGACCGTCTGCCGCTTTTCCGCCCCAATCACCTTGCGGCCAGGGCGGAAAAGGATTAATATGGTGGTGGTGTCTAATAGACACCGCCAGCCATATTAGGATGGCCCAAATCGGATGCCTTTTCGTGGCGGCGATGCCGCCACGGAAAGGCATGCGGTCTTCACTCTGGGGGCCCCCTGCGGGCCCCCAGAGTGAAGGAGAGGTAGGGGGTGCACAAGGGGGGTACCACATAAACAAAGAGGCAGGCACCGCGCGGTGCCTGCCACTTTGTTTATGCAAATGCTGTAATGCCTTTTTAGCATTGTGGCGGGCGTTGCTGAGAGCACCGCCCGCCACAATGCTAAAAATGCAGGATGTGCCCGCCACTGTGGCGGGCACATCTTAATACCCCCCACTGGACCCCCGCCCATATGGTGGGCGGTCCCATTCCCTGCTAGGTTGGCAGGCGGACAAAGTCCGCCCATCATCTTAATAGGCCCCTAAATGCTCAGTTTGTGTCTTTGATCGATCTCTACTAAAGAAGCCAATTTATTGAAAGCAGTGACACTGGATACCTTTAAATAAAGGGTAAATACAGAACTAGTCCGGGAACTAAATTTTGCTGGAAATAATCTCCTAAATGTTTCTTATGTACCGATCTAGTTCCCTCTGATGCATGCCAATGTAGTCTTCCAAACGGGGCAGCTTAGTACAACAAGTGCAGCTTCTAAAACAAACACTGCCAAAAACATCAAACGCATTAATCATGTTTAACTGGATGCAGCAAGAGCATTCGCCTAGCTATATATCATGGTATATTAAATGCATTGCAAAGTCTGCTCTGGGTACAAAACCACAAAGGGAGGTTTCAAACATTCACCTCCATTTCCCTATGCTGGAAATGCTTTGAACAAAAAGACAATCTTTTTCGTCTGGATTACTATTGACATTGTTAGCTTTGTGCATGAGGCAAGGAATAAGATAACATTTTCAGTGAAAGCTGTACAAGGTGTCGAAATACAATGAAATGACTGTCCCATTTGTAAACACAACTTTTCCGATTTCGTTAAAAAAAGGAGAAGTTGACATTTTGGTTGTGATGACACAGATCTTAAAAAGCCCTAACATTTTACAGTTCCGATATTTCTAGGACCTTACCCCCAGATTCATCAAAGTCCTCTTTTGCGAGTCCTTAATAGCGATTATTCAGGAATCGCTATTAAAGACTCGCAAAACGGGATGCATGTAGAAATCGCAATTTATTTAGCGATTTCTAATGCTTCCTTATTTGCGAATCGCTAATTGCTAACCGCAAATAAGGAATGGCTTTCCCATTCATTCCTATGGACCTCAAGGCCCATAGGAATGAATGGGGAGTCATTTCTTATTTGCGATTAGCAATTAGCAATTCGCAAATAAGGAAGCGATTTCAAGTGTGCCAGGGTGTCCAAAGGACACCCTGTAGCACCCCTGAAATGCAAATGTACACTGCTGTTGCGCAAACACATGTCCAAAGGACATGTGTGTGTGTTACACTTCGCGGTAAATAGCGGCCCCATATTGCGAATTCGCAATTTTAAAAAGGTTCATGAATAGCATTTAAGGAATCTCTAATTGAGATTCCTTAAATGCGATTCTTCGCAATTTAGCGATTTCTATAATTTCGATTTTTGCATTTGGAATGATGAATCCCAAATGCAAAAATAGCGCTCGCAAAGGGCCAGATTCTCAGAATCTGGCCCTTTGCGAGCTGATTTTGGCTTCATGAATCTACCTGTGTGTCCCAATGTACACTTTTACACGTATATCACAGATGACGCCACAGCTGATGGAATCCCATACATCTCTAATTACATCAACAAACACCTCACACATAATGTAAAGCACCTGAAGATAAACAGCTGCAGCTGGGGAGCAATGTGATTTGCCACGATCTTGATTCTGATGTCATGTCTATGCATCGAAAATTAGGTATATGTTTAATTAACTCTCACTACATAGATATGTATTCGGCATACATTTCCTTTAGGGTTCTTTTAGAGTTCAAGCACATCCACACCGTGTTGAACCTTCATAGACGTAAATCATATTTTCACCTAAAGTATTTCAACGCGTCTTGGATTGGATTGCTTTGTTAAGTTCGTCTCAATCCATATGACTCACTGACAGCATTGTTGATCTTTAAATCTGAAATGTTTTAGTAGGTTTTCAAGAAAAAAATATATTGTACATACCAAGAGAAAATACATCAGTCCATTGAAATAAGGAATACAACCATAAATTGCTTTTCTGTCTAAAGATCTAAGGAAGGTCAGGCAAAATAACTTTACATTTTATGGCATCATGACAAATGATATACAGCACATAGACCAAGTTGCAGCCAGATATAGCAGGGCAGCCATAAGGAATTATAGTTCTAAGTACTGTTCCACAGCTTCACGTTATCGACTCAGCCATGCAAACCAAACGAAAGAGGATCTTGTATTAAAAACGTAGGGGTTTATTTATGAACCCTTTGTGACACTTTTGCACCGCATTTGCGTCACTTTGTTGATGCACTGGTGGCGTAAATAATGTGTCACGTTCTGCCATATGTACAAAGTGATGCATCTAGACCAGGGGTACTCATAGTACGGCCCGCGGGCCGCCAGCGGCCCGGCAAGGATTCCCTGGCTGCCCGCGGACCTTGCAGACATTATTTACATTTTCTTTAAAGTGTGTCAGTAGACACTGCAGAGGGAGGGAGAGGGAAAGAGGGAGGGAGACAGAGGGAGGAAGAGGGAGGGAGAGGGAAAGAGGGAGAGAGACAGAGGGTGACAGAGGGAGGGAGACAGAGGGTGACATAGGGAGGGAGAGGAAGGGATACAGAGAGAGAGAGAGATACCGAGAGAGAAACAGAGAGAGAGACAGAGGGAGACAGAGAGAGGGAGGCAGAGGTGGAGAGAAAGGGAGGGAGACGAAGACAGAGGAAGGGAAGGGGAGGGAGACAGAGGGGATTGGAGGGAGGGAGAGGAAGGGAGACAGAGAGAGAGAGAGAGAGAGAGACAGAGACAGAGACAGAGAGGGGGAGACGGAGAGAGGGAGGCAGACAGAGGGAGGGAGACAGAGCGAGGGAGAGGGAGGGAGACAGACAGAGGGAGACAGAGAGAGGGAGACATGTAGAGATGGAGACAGATAGGAAGGGAGACTGAGAGAGAGGGAGACAGAGAGCGAGGGAGACAGATAGAAAGGGAGACTGAGAGAGAGGGAGACAGAGAGCGAGGGAGACAGGGAGAGAGGGAGACGGGGAGGGAGACAGAGAAGGAGGGAGACAGAGAGGGGGAGACAGAGAGAGGGAGACAGAGAGAGGGAGAGAGACAGAGGGAGGGAGGGAGACAGAGGGAGGGAGACGGAGGGAGGGAGCGAGATAGAGAGAGAGAGAGAGAGAGAGAGAGATGTGTGTATGCCGGGTCTGGTGTGTCAGTGGACAAAGGCGTCTGCTGCAGGGACCTGTGTTCAGCCTTATGGTCACAGTTTTTTCCCTTCTTTAGCCCCGCCCCCTCACACACTGACCCCGCCTCCACTGGTGCGGCCCTCGGTCACAAACCACACTGTAAATTTGGCCCCCGAGACAAAGTTTGTGAGTACCCATGATCTAGACAGATGTGCCACTTTGTAAACCCCTGCGTCAGGTATGTATGCAGGGTGGGCATTCCCTCGCAAGAAAGCCTCGTAAAAGTGATTTCACTGCGCTACTTCTAGGACACCACTGCATCAAAAACCTTATGCCTGCCTCATAGCAGGCATAAGGGTGACACAGTGCAATAGGTATAGGCCTTCCCCATGTATTGCTGGAGGTGCGTCATGCTTACGACACAACTCGAGCAATGCATTAGTTTTGTGCCAACACATACGTCAGGATTCCTGATGCATATCTCAATCCTTGCGAAATGGAGCGCATACAGTAAATATGGCACATCTATGGTGCCGTAAGGGGGGTGCAGTGAAAAGTGTTGCATTGCTCTTTTATTGCAGCGACGCAACACTTTTCATAAATGAGGTCCCTAGACTTCTACAAAAGCAATGCCTATATTTTTTGAGATTCTATCATGTTGCTTACACAAGGCTTCCATATTGCTGAAAAAATGTCCACACTGTATGCACTTGCGCTAACATAACAGGCAAGAGATACCATTGAGTGAGGTAACTGCCTGTAAAGCGCCTGCACGCCTTGTGAAACAGGAATTTGCTTACATTAGGGAGATGCTGGTACAGTGCATGCACAGAATGTTTAGACTTTCTTTTTAACCTTTAGCTTCCCCTTGTTCTTGTTTCATTGCCCCATTCATCCCTGCTAACACTTTTTCATTTTGCCTGGTGCAATACTGACCTTTATCTTTTTTTATTCTTATTCATCCCTTTTATTTTTCAGTCTTTGTTTTTTGTATTTTTAAAGTATCTAATTTTCAATATTTCTCAAATTAACTATATTTTTTTGTTACAAGGGAATTGAAAGTCATTCAGAGACTTACACCACAGCTTGTCTGTAAAGGAGATTGCAACAATAATGAGTTACATGTCCAAGCATCTCCCTTGCTTGTTAGAAGCCAGGGAAGGCCTATAAGCTCCCAGAGAAGCATCTTCGGTGTATGCAGCACAAAACCAGCATCTCATGTTAAACTGCTCAAAGCTCACAATGTTGGGCAGACATTAAATGGGAGGGGGCCCTGTTGTTACACCTCAGACTAGAGGCTGATGCACACATATTACATCATTTTTAATATTTGTTTGTAAAAACTGTAATATTTGTAAGAATTTTGGATACTGGTTGAGTGGGGTGAAACCTTACTAAAGCAACAACCACAATCCCTGTTAGGGTGAACCACAAAATTCACTAAATTAGCATGCGCTTAACCCTCTGGTAGCTTGGCACTAAAGCAGTCAGGTTTAAGTTAGAGGCATAGTGTAAAGTAATTATGTAGCACACAAACAGTATTAAAGTGAAAAACAGCACAAACCGATTTGGAAGAATAGTGTGAAATGTAATAAATAAAATGAGACTGAAACAACAAAGTCCAATCAGTAGATTCAGAGATATACAATCTAAAGGTTTAGATGAAAATAGTGCCAAGAAGCAGAAAGAGCTAACTATGGATATCTGGTCAGGCTAGACCGGGACAAAGTCACAAAGTCAAGCCGATCGCCATGGCGTGCAGGTCAGATACAGGGACCAAATTTATACCCGCTGATAAAAGTTACCTTCCCAGAGTACATTGTGCAGGGGTTAAAACTTTAGAATTTCACAGGAGGAGCTCAAGTGATGTCGGACAAGGGCCCGCGACCTGAAGAAGAGCTTTGGGTTATGTGTAGTACAGATAGATTAGGGGGAGAATGGGGCAGGCTGGGAGAGAGCAGAGAGACTGCGAGGGAAAGCAAACAGACTTTGGGTGAGAGGAGCACATGGAGACAAAGTCAGGATGACACTGACAAGAGCACCTACAAATCTGTCCTCAAATGCTACCATCAGCAAACCAGAGCCACCAAACATTCACACTCATCGACCACATAGAAATCAGCACCAACAGAGCCAAGGAAACCTTTGCCATAGAGAAAGACTTCACCTTTCCAGCAGCAAGCACCACCAGCACAACCCTATATCAGGAACTTTCAGCTGCCCCTTGTCTTTAGCAACAGGATCACTAACATCTCTGACAACATCAAGCCCCAAGCGGACCCTTCTACCCCAACAGCCATCCTGCCGATCTCAACAATCATTTAGGGGACCATCCTGACCACCTGGCCCACCATCGCAACTCAAGAAACCATAACAACCATGCAGTCTATATACTCCAGAGCACCCTCGGACCTTGCTTTCACAACCTCTTCATCAAAAGACTGGACCCCATCAGCCCAGACCCCACCTTGATCCAGAACAACTCATTCATCACAACCATCTACCAGGATGCCTACAAACATAGCACAGTACTTGCCCTCATCAAGAAGCCCTCAGCAGACCCGAAGATGATAGCCAATTACTGACCTATCTCCCTGCTACCCGATCCGGGAAAAGATGATTAAGAAACCTCTAGCCACTCACCTCAATGACAACTGCCTACTCTACACCACACAATTCAGATTCGAGCCCAACCACAGTACAGAGATTGCACTCATCATCGCCACAGACGATATCCAACATCCTCACTCTGGGCCTTTCGGCAGACTTTGACACCTCTCACTGTATCCTTATCCAACAACTGCACAAAGCCAGCATCCAAGGACTTGGATTTTGCTGGATTTGCTCCTTCCTGACATGCCAGAACATAGTCCATCAGTCTGGCCCCCTATATCTCAAACTCTGGCAATATTTCCTGCGGAGTTCCACAAGGCTCCTCACACAGCCCCACCCTCTTCTGTCCCCAAAGTTTACTAGCGTCTTTGAAAGATGATGGGCTGAGTCTGTGTGACTGGATTTGTGTACCAAGCAGGCCACTTTGAATAAGCTTCTTGCCTCGATGGGGAGCCAATTGTGTTCCCAGATAATTTGAGTGATGTGGTTAATACGTCATAGGGGTTTAAGTTTGCTTTTTGCAATGGAATTATGGGCTCTAAATCACTTGTCAAGTGATGTTTGATAAAATGCCAGGACTGCCTGACAATGTCATAAATGACATGGCACCACTTGGCAGTTTTGTTAAGGTCTGACAGAAAGCTCCTGAGGGCTTGCACAATAATTTGTTGGTGGGACAGCAGAGGAGTTCTAATGTATGGTAGAGGTTGCCTAATGTTCTCCAAGGGTTCTTAGGACATGCTGGCGCAATCAATCGGTATCTAAAACTTGGCAAAAATGGCTCTTGGAATAAGGAACATGGGTTAAGAAGGTTGCCATTGTCTAAAAGTTGTTATAAAGACTATAGAATTGCTTTGAGCCCTGACATCCACAGAGGTAGTCAAAAGCTGCAAAGGAGGTCTAATGAACTGTAGAGACTAGCAAATAGAGGGGTGAGAATCAGAAAAGATCAGATGAATAATAGCTAAGGTGCTCAGGGAAGCAACAGTTAAGGTCAGAGAGAGAGAGTCAACAGAGGGTCTCAAAGGACTAGCAGTGATTTCTGATGGCACTGGGGCCAGCAATGATGGGCTGAGCTCTTGAGTGGTCTCTAGAGCCCCTGCTGAGATTAAAGAGAATGGGAAAGTGGGCATAAGAGCTTGAAAGGCCTAGAGAGGAGTTATATTGAAAAGATATGGCACATGTAGGTTATTACCTGCTAGAATAATCTGCTAAACTCTGCTGGCTCACAGAAGAGACATATAACCCTGATAGAGTTGGCCATATGTGTTTTAGGGTAGACGGAGGGGTTGGAGGGGCTCTGGTCATTGCTAGAAAGTTACTATTGACTGGCAAATAATAGGTAGAAAGAGCATGAAGGCTGGCAAGGTGGCTCCAATGACTAGTAGAAGAGATCAGCAGGCTGAATAAGCATGAGCGAATTTTGCGGATCTCGCGTTCGCGAATTTTGCGGATTTGCGGATTCGCAATCCGCAAAATCCGCGAATTCCCGCGAATTTGCGGATTTTTTTTTTTTGTGTTCGCCCGTGTTTCTGCCAGTTCGCGAGGGTTTTGTACACTTTCGCAAATTGCGAACTTACCTGTCGGGTCGCAAGTTTCGCGAACTTGTTGTTTCTACGTGTCCAGCCTGTTTGGGACACTCTTCTTCATCACTGCCACTCTCTGTCACCACTGCCACTCTCTGACTACTCATGCCACCCTCTGGCCCACCCATGCCACCCTCTGTTTCATCACCACACCCTCTGGTTGTCCAGTGTACATTATTTTCGGCAAAGCAAAGCACACCTTCCCTGCCTCAAGTGACCTGAATTAATTTGGGGCTGATTAATGTGTCACAGAATATTTTTTTAGCTGGCACCTGCTTCCTTAGTGCGCCCTGATTAGTGATCTTTTGCACTTGCTAAGTGCTTTCATTGTTGCAAAATTAGTTACAACACCTGCCCTGCCCCAACTGACAATAATGAATTAGGGGCTAATTAATGTGTCACTGAAAGAATTTAAAGTTCCAGCCTGGCACCTGCTTGTCTGCTCCTTTAGCTGTAAATCAGGACCTTTGTGGCATACAGTTAAGGTCAGAGCAGGGTCACACAAAATAGTTGCAAGCAGGCAACCGAATTCTGGAGGGCCCCCTCAGGAAGCACTACAAAGAATCGTTACAAATCATGAGGTTGACCTTTTGCACCTGCTCATTGCTTTTGCTTTTGCTGAAATCGTTTTTCGGTTTTTTTCGCGCTATTCGCGGGGCGCGGCGTCGTGCGAAACCGACCGCGGAAGCCGCCAATTCGTGCGAATGAGCATTTTATTTTTTTGCGGCTTGTTGTTTCGCGAGTTTTTTTTTGCAGCGCAACACGCGAATTTACCCCAAGGTCGAGTACGGGCGCGGCCATTTTGTTTCCGTGACGTATTTCCGTTTCCGCCTGCTATGTATAATCTCGCGCAGTAAGCGCATTGCGAGTAGAGGTTCGCACGAGATCGCGCGGGAAATCTACAGGTTCGCACGAGATCGCGAGGAAAATCTTGCGCGAACTTTCTTTCGCGCTCGTGAACGGGCGCCGGCCATCTTGTTTTTCATTCATTTCCTGTGTCTGGGCATGGTGTTTAATCCTCTTGGTATCTTTGCCATCCTTTGCTTGTTTTCAGTTTTTTTTTTACGATTTTGCTTCTTATCTATCCCTCTCTTTTCCTAGCTGTATATTTTTGTCTTTTCTGCTATTTTCTTTACTTTTAAACTACTTTTTTAAACTCTTTTCTTTTCTTCTTCCCTATCCTATTCTTTCTTAATTTTCTACTTCTTCTTACCTTACCTGCCCAGACCATGGTCAAGCCAGGCGCCGTGAAGCTGCCCAGGCACTTGAGGGCCGCAGCGGCGGCGGGGAGTAGTGCTGGACCCAGTGGCAGGACAGCATGCGGGAGATTGAGGGGGGAGCAGGTGACGCGACGGGAGATATTCAGCCCGGAGGAAGTGGGCGCGCTGGTCTACTTCGTCCAGCGCCGCCTGCCCAGGACCATCGCGGGAGGCGGCAGGATCGCGGCCGGCGGCTACAACATGCGGGAGCGCCGGAAGCGGTGGGAGAAGGTGTGCTGGGCCATATCCCACCTCTACGGGGTCCAGCGCACCTACAGCCAGGTCACCCATCGCTGGACGGACCTCCTGGACCGCGAGCGCGACCTGCTGGACCAGCTCGGCTTGGAGATCCCCGGGCTTGGTGAGTAGTAGTAGCCATTTAATCACTCACTACTATGATGTTTTCTCCTGCTCTGTGTTGTTGTATTGCAAATATTTGTTTTTTACATGGAGCAAGCCAATAATGCCGCTGATGACGATTACATTGTAGTTAAATTATATTTCAAAATCTTCTGTGCATTTCAGGTGCACTGCTCTCCTTCTCAGTGGCGTTGCTACTATGCTTATTTGTTTTCTATTTCGTGGTCTCATTGGCCTGAGTAACTATTATGTATGAGTGTACTTTACAGAACTGCGTAATGCTAGACACTAGGGGGCAGATTACATTTACAAGCCCCTTGCGCCACGTTTACGTTGCCTTGCGTGACGCAACAGCGGCGTAAACGTGCCGCATCCCTGCGAGTCATTTACAGCATGACGCATCTAGGGAGATGCGTCACGTTATAAAGCCATGGGCCTGCACCACAATGGGTGCGTTCCTAGTACGCAGGGTGGGCGGTCCAGCGGCTGTGCGCCTCGCAAAATTGCCTGCGTGAAATGTACAAGATTTAACGCAGGCACTTCTGCGACGCTGCTACGTCAATTCAATTCCTTATGTCTGCTCGAAGCAGGCGAAAGGACTGACACAGCATGTTAAGTATTGGGTGGCCCTGAGCATTACTGGAGTTGCATTGCGTTGGCGACGTGACTCCAGCGATGCGCCGCTCTTACGTGACGAGATGCGTCACGCAAGTGCCTACCCTTGCGCCAGGGCGCGCCGCATTGTAAATGAGGCACATCTGCCGTGTCGCAAGGGTAGTTTTGCTTGACGCATTTGATCTGGCGCATCTCTGGAGATGCGCCAGAACGCGTAAGTAAGTATGCCCCTAAGGGGCAGAATTGCAATTACCGTCGCATCCCTGCAAAGTAGCAGGGATGCGCCATTAATTGTGCGGCCCGCTACCACCACCAAACATGGTGCGCCGTATTTGCAATGCGGCGCACCATGGGCCCAAAACGTCACCGAAGCTTTACTGCTGGAGTTGCGTCGCAACGATGGCGCAGCTCCATCAATGCTCTGGGGTACCCTATCTCCCCAATGCTGGGTCAAGCCGTACGTCTGCTTCAAGCAGGTGCAGGGTTTGTGTGACGCATCATTGTCCTAAAGGTGACTGATTGATATTTTGTAGATTTCCCTCAGCCACTATTAGGATGTGTTCCAGCGCAGGAATGCCCTCCCTTGCGCCGGAACGCCACCTGATGGCGCAGGGCTTTATAACGGGATGCATCTCCCAAATGCGTCACGTTGTTATAATATTATACGCCGCACCATGGCGCCCTTTTTTGTTTAGCTGCTGCGTCACAAAAGTCACGCAAGAACGGCGCAAAAGAGCCGCAAGGGCTTAAATCTGCCCCTTCCTTTGTAACCCTGACAATAAGAAAAATAGTGGCGGTGGATTGATAGTTTGACTATTTAAATGACTGGTAATGTAGCAGGCAACTGTTAGTGTTGTCACTGATCTGACTGAAATCACAATGGAGTTTGTCTGTCACTTTGCATCTTGCCTGCGGACTGCTGCCTGCCAGTCCTAGGTGAACGTTTCAGTACTTTGTTTAGTGAGTTACGTGACTTTCGAAGTCACAGGTCCGCAAATAAATGAAAAGTAACCATAATCAATATAATTTCGCGGAAATATTTTGTTATTGTTCTTTTGAAATGTTTGATTTGGTTGACATTGACAAGCAACAATCATCCATGTTTTCTGTTCTTTCTTTCATGTTGTACGTCAGCTCACCCCAGGGGCGAGAGGAGGACACAGGAGCAGCAGGCGGCGGATGCTGTTCAACAGGGCCAGGATCGGGCAGGCGAGGGCTCCTCTGCTGGCCCCAGTAAGTTTTCATTTTAGACTAGTACCTATTTTTCCTAGCGTTCCTCATTTGACTTTTTTCAAAATTGTCTTTGCTCTTCTTGTAGACTGTATCTAAATTCTTATCCTGCCTCTACTATGACTCCCTGTGGTATTACTAGATTATTCTTATTAGTCTGTCTGTGTAGCTAACTAAGATTGCACGGTTGGCGAAACTCCCATGATTCTAGTCAGCAATAGCTCTATCAACTTAGTGCAGTCCTCTGGGATTGTCCATAATGTCTTTTGAAGTGTTCTATCTGGACTCATGCTTGCAAAAATTGCAAAACCTTTCGCTCAGTCACTCTAGTCTGGACCAAAAAACACAGATTGTATTTAAGTTTAAAAGCTTTATTAAAGTAAACACATTTATTAAAATCAAGTCATAATAAAACTAAACGTTTAACTGATAATGGAAAAGTGGTTAGTGCTGACGATTAATTGAAGACATTTCTTGTGGTCGAGCCGAGCTCTCACCTGGTTTCAACTTGATCTTGTTGTTAGAAGTCCATCTTCTGTCTGTGTGGAGAAAAATGGTGCGTGTTAAAAAAACAGCCTTCATCAGTTGTGCCAAAAAGTGCAGCAAGACAACCTTCCCTGGAAAAAGGGACATTTTTTTTAACTTTAACGTAGACAGTCACAAATTACATTGTTTTCACATGTCTTCATTCCTAGACCAAATACTAGTGACTAGTGAGTGCTTTATTCTAACATTCTTAAATGTACTTTGTAGGTGGAACATCTGGTGGCGGGGCCAGTGTGGAGGTGGTGGTGCTCGACACGGAGGCGGAGGGCGATTCTTCAGGGGAGGAGGCGGCGGCGGCGGCTGTGAGAGTTGAGACGGTGGTGGTGGCGGCCAGAGGTAAGCTCTTATATATTCCTTACTTATTGAGATTGAAGACTAGCTGGGAAGGCAAGAATATGAGATGCATGGCTGGGTGAATGATGAAGCAATGATGGGTGGAAGGACAACAGCCTGGGTGGGTGACACAGAAACTGTATGTGTCCATATACCTGGATCATGCTACTATCTGACTCTTAGATAGCATATGTGTATCTAGAGCAGGGGTACTCCTAGTACGGCCCGCGGGCCGGTGGTGGCCCGGCAAGCCTTCCTTGGCGGTGCGCAGACCTTGCAGACAATCACTGCTCCCCCGGCCCCCACAGAGCAGAGGCTTTTTTGTATTTCACCTGTTAGCGCCCCTGCATCTCCACTCTGACAATCACTGCTCCCCCGGCCCCCACAGAGCAGAGTGGAGATGCAAGGCCACAAAGAGGTGAAATAGAACAAAGCCTCTGCTCTGTGGGGCCGGGCAAGCAGTCATTGTCAGGGTGGAGAAGCAGGGGCGCTAAAACAAACAAAGCCTCAATAATATGTTAATGGTCTTTTAAAGACCTGTTAAGTACTTTGGTGTTGTTGTCTGTGTGTGCGCGTTGAGGAAGCGGTCTCAACCCGGGCTGAAGGCTGACACAGATAGACACACACACAGTGAGATGACAGAGGGGGAGGGAGAGGGAGGGCAGGAGGGAGAGAGAGATAGAGGGAGGGCAGGAGGGAGAGCAGGAGGGAGAGAGATGTATGTAAATGCTGGGTCTGGTGGCTCAGTGGATGAGGGCATCTGCTGCAGGGACCTGTGTGTGCAACCTCATGGTCACAAGTTATCGTTTTGCTTTAGCCCCGCCCCCTCTGACTCCGCCCCCACCAGTGCGGCCCTCGGCCCCAAACTACACTGTAAATGTAGCCCCTGAGAGAAAGTTTGTGAGTACCCATGATCTAGAGAGAGTAGACGGTCAGTGGATGAACTAAGTGTAACTTTGAAGAGCATGTAACACTGCACCCGCACGTCCGTTCCAGTGTAGGAAAGGCAAGGAAAAGAACTTTTAATTTTGTCCAAATACTACCATAAATAGTAGCAGTAGTTTGTATTGCAAGCACTGCATAGATCCGGTTATTATGGTGGCCACTCCCTACCTCTCTTAATAAGTTTAGTAGTACTCAGTCATTCATGTGTGGATGTATCACTGGTCACTCAATAAAAAGCAAAGCACCTAAAGTCATCCCATATATAAGCAAAAACATCCCATGTGAAGTGATAGATAATCAGATTATTTATCTTCTTCAATTTTCCATTTCTAGTACTCATTTCCACTGTAGGGTGAAAGTTAAATTAATTAAGCAGTAGCCCTTGAGTTGTAACAGAGTATTCTCAGTGCCACCCGTAATAGAAAAGTAAGAGCTTTACCACCTGCATGTACTGGACGGGTACAGTAACGCAACGGCAACGCAAGTCTAGGTCACTCCTCATGGCGTGCGTCTCTTTTTCTCGGGTGCAAGTTTACTGCGCTGGCATTATGCCGGCTTGCAGAAAATAACGTACCAATTTTCCACAACAAGAGATAAGAAGAACAATAAGACTGGTGTACTTTCATAGTCGACTCCAATGGAAGTCCACAGTGCTCGTAGAATTTGTTCCTTAAACTCCCACTCATGTTAGAGCAAGGATGAAGAAGTGTGAGGTTAGATAGATACTGGCCTCAATAGTTATGTAATGCGCTTGCAAGTTGCTAGTTGTACTGCAACACAAATTTCTGCTGAATGATTGAGTTAATCTTAAAGAGCATTGGTTACAGACTATGTCTTTCTTTCTTCATATAGGTTCTCCTTCCAAACGAACAAGGAGGAAGGAGCTGGCTAGAGCGGCCCGGCAACGGAGGATCGAGGCCACTGTTGCGGAATATCGGCGGCTGGTGGCCCTGGAGGACGTGGAAAGTGTGCAGTCGACAACTACAACAACGTCGTCTGCATTGGCCTCCGTGGCCCCACGGGCTGCCACCCAGCACAGTGGTCCACCCAGACTGAGCCGGGCTGCCAAAGGCAAACCCCACCGCCGAGCAGCAAGGCCAACAGCTGCCTCTCACAGGCATTGCACCTGCAAGGCAGTGAAGGCACGCCTGCGCCGCACTACCCTGATGGTGTCCCGCCTTCAGCAGGAGCTCGCCTTGCTCCGCGAGGAGCATGATGCCCTGGCCCAAAAAGTTAACAGCATCCACCCATAGTGTCCCTTGCCCCTTTTTTAGAGACTTTTGGGGGGTGGGAATTGGGAGTTGGGTTTTTGGGGACTTTTGAAGGACAATCGTTGGGGTTAGGGAGGGTCTTGCGGGAGATTATTTTGTTAGGGATATAAATATACTTTTTCAAACTTTATCTGAGCATACCTGTTTTTTACTGCTTGCCTGGTGGGTGGGGGTTTAACGTTGACTGTTTTCCTGAAAGTTTAGTTCCATTTTCTTCCTTTAAGTGTAAATGCCCAAATGTTTTCAACACTAAGTGCCTCTCACAGACTAAGTGAAGTGAATCCAAGAGTCCTAGGACTTTAGTAGTACTACCTTCAGTCTCTCGTCTCTCGTACTAATACTCCATTATACCCCCAAACCACCAAACGCTTATCTTACCTGTAATTTGTGTTTGAAAGTAGGGCTAGACCCAGGGCTGGCTCCACGGGAAACACCGAATAACGTTGGCAATCTTGGTCGGATAAAATTTCCTCATAGCGGTGGTACTAGTGGTGTGACACAGTGGCAGTTGCATGCCTATGAAAAAAAAGATAATGAAATCTGGTTTGTCCTCCTGAGCAATTCAACGGTACAACTGAGAATATAGCAGGTGACAGAAGTACAGTAGAGCAGTGCCACATTGTAGCCTAACAAATGGTAAAGTATAACTACTAATTCGGTTGAAGTTCTTTCACATTAGCAATGGTTCTTTGTCAAGCAGAGTAAGAATATATCCTCGGATTTCTTCACCAGCCTGTTGCTAACACCTTATCCTCCCCACCCAGCAAGTGTGTGGATTTATTGCTGTAATAATAATTTAGTCACACATCAATCAAAACCACACAGCCCGGGGGAAGAGGGTTAGGGTTTGAAAAATGGATGGGTACGGGGGTTTTTGGGAAAGGTTTTGGGAGACAAGAAAAAATAGCACAGCATAGACAAACTATTGTGAACATAAACAAATCTTTGGGTACAAACCTATCCATCAATCTTTGAAAGTGCATGCACTACTGCATGCATGTCAGTGAAAAGTAAGTAGTACATTCGACAACTGTGGAAAGAAAGAATGCGACAGTACAGGGCCTGTGTGGAATTATTGATAACGATATTCAACATAAGGTCTCTGTAGCCAGATACCCGAGAGCCTTGCTGGTCACTATAAATCCATTCACAACAACACTCAATGGGGTTGGTCTGGAAGGTGTCAGGTTTACTCCCCGTGATCCAGTCGATGCAAATATGGTTCCACCTCCAAATGTCACCAACACCCAGAAGTGTAAACACAGGGTGTTCGAGGCATTAGGCGGGGGAGAAAAATAACAAACTAAAATAAAAAATGTGGGATGGGTAAAGGTAGGGTCAGCAGGGAAAGGATACCTGTAACAGAAGACAAGACAGGCATCAGTGAAGTGCTGTCCTAACATACAAGGGTACTCTCATATAGTCTCACTAAATAACCAAGGAAGTAGACAAGTACCTGAGCACCAAGAAAACATGACCTTGGATAGGAAATACTATAGCCCTTCTGCCACAATCTGTGAGGAAGGCCTAAGAAACACATAAACATATAGTTAACGAACACACTCCTGTCGCACCAAACACACTCGCGTTATACTAAGACATCAAACCCACTACTCACAACATACCACAAACATGGTAGAGGACTCAATGTACAAAGGGGGTTCCAAATAGTCAAAGCAAAGATGTATGGTCCAACAAAAAGGAAGAGGGAAACGGTAGTGTGTAGGAAGCAAGAACTACAACACTGCGCTCTCTAAGTAATGACCCAGTAGAGAATCTTTGGTGAAGGTCAAACAGAAAAACGTAGTTGCTGTTGCGACCACCACTGAATTCTGCCAACAACACACCCCACGGTGCACTACACAAAGAGAACTGGGGTAGCCTGTAGTTACCTCACTACATGCCCAGTTATGGAGGTCCTTTGAAATACACAGTTATACAACGGAGACGCGTAGTTGTCCTTACTACCGCGCTCTGTTTTAATAGTACAAAAACGATCCCCGATGTGAACGCTAACACGTGGTATAGACCGCCACTGTGCTCCGCCACACACAATTCAACCAAACAGGAATTCATCAAAGCTAGAATTCTGTTAGAAAACAGTCACAGAACCTCCCTTAACAATCCGTTCAGGCAGTAATCAGCTGACCGCACGGGCGGCCGAAGAGTTTAGAGCGGCTTTACCTGAAGACGCGTGAAGTCCGTCTACCGCCAAGGACAGAACACGGAAGCACTCCCCACTGAGCCTCAGGGGGGGGGGGGGAAGGTGATAGTCCACAGGAGACACGATAGAAAAGCATGCAGAGCGTCCGCTCTCATGCCGGTGCAGAACAGAAACCAGAATAACGCGCAACAGGAAGCGCGTCTGTTCCCCAGATAAACTTCCTGCAAGTCTCCCGCCTACTCATGGGAAATGTAGTTTCATAGTACGGTAGGCGCTTAGGGGCTGCGTAACCTGACAGAAGGTATAGTAGATAGAAAAGGAGAAATTGCTTTTTTTCTAGGTGTCCCCTCACTCACCAGGGTTGCCCCTTGGTGACATGCTTCATCATTGGGGCCATCCCAGTCCTCTACGGCCTGGGGCGTGCTGCGACTTGCGAATTACGTAGGAGCACTTACAAATGACTATGTGTGGTGCAGATGTGATAGTGGAGTGGACTAAGTGATGTGTTAAGGGATCAATTTAGAAGCCTAGAGAGAGCCAAGAAATGCAGTCACAGTCAGAGAAAAAGGCAAGGGATACTGTATCTATGTGGTTGTAGTGGTCCTGTTGGAAGTGGTAAGTAAGTTGCCTGCAGATAAAAAATCCTCCTATTAGCGGCACTCCTCCATTGCAGCCGACGCTTCGTCCATCGATGTTGGTCACCAGAAGACACCCTGTAAAAAAAAGCACAGCATAGACAAACAATTGAACATAAACAATTCTTTGGGTACAAACCTATCCATCAATCTTTGAAAGTGCATGCACTACTGCATGCATGTCAGTGAAAAGTAAGTAGTACATTCGACAACTGTGGAAGAAAGAATGCAGCAGTAAAGGGCCTATGTGTAAATTATTGATAACGATATTCAACATAGGGTCTCTGTAGCCAGATACCCGAGAGCCTTGCTGGTCACTATAAATCCATTCACAACAACACTCAGTGGGGTTGGTCTGGAAGGTATAGTAGATAGAAAAGGAGAAATTGCTTTTTTTCTAGGTGTCCCCTCACTCACCAGGGTTGCCCCTTGGTGACATGCTTCATCATTGGGGCCATCCCAGTCCTCTACGGCCTGGGGCGTGCTGCGACTTGCGAATTACGTAGGAGCACTTACAAATGACTATGTGTGGTGCAGATGTGATAGTGGAGTGGACTAAGTGATGTGTTAAGGGATCAATGTAGAAGCCGAGAGAGAGCCAAGAAATGCAGTCACAGTCAGAGAAAAAGGCAAGGGATACTGTATCTATGTGGTTGTAGTGGTCCTGTTGGAAGTGGTAAGTAAGTTGCCTGCAGAAAAAAAATCCTCCTATTAGCGGCACTCCTCCATTGCAGCCGACGCCTCGTCCATCGATGTTGGTCACCAGAAGACACCCTGTCCACTGCCTGCCTGATGCTGAATTGTGGCTCGCTACTGTGAAGCCTGACTCCATCCTTTTTTCCCCATTGCAGAGACTGAAACCTGGCCTGTAATTATTCAACGAAAAACAGGAAGTGATATAATATTACAACACCACTGATAAATAAATATAAGGTATGTAGGCTGTGGAGTGCAAAATGTCACAATTTGATTTTCCTAGTAGACAGTACAATATTTTTGAAAGTGCGTACTCTGAGTCACCTTTTGAAGGATAAATAAGTATGGGCAAATTAATGTAGCGGATCTTGCCCCTCAAGCTAGGTGTACTGTAAACTGTGTTTTAGAACAAAATTAGATCTTCCTAGCAGTGCTCCCACCCAGACCCTTACTAAAGCCAGTCGCAAAAATGTAGAAGACCCCCAATCAAATCTCAAAAAACGAGGCCTAGCAGAAAACTGGTGACAAAACTTACTTTGAAAGTAAAAGTAGGCCGAAGTACCCCCTTCCTAATTACCCATTACCCACCGTGGATTGCATTCAAACCACTTGCAAGCAACCAAGCAAAAGTAGCCATAGCCAGCATCGCTCCAAGACTCGAAATCCCCCCCACTCAAACACATGCAATAGAAATACTGCTAACCCTAACGAACCCTAAGTTAAGAATAGTGGCAAAGGCTTTCTTTAACTATGCCAAATCCCCCCTTTCCCACCATGGATTTTCTTCAAATGACTTGCAACCAAAATTACACATTCTCACGAGTGCTCTAAGACCCCAGAACTCAGTTGGAAAAATCTAGAACACCCCGAAACACATGCAATCCTGCTGCTAGGGCTAACCCTAACGAACCCTAAGTTACAAAAAGTGCCAAAACTAAAGGCTTTTCCGCGCGGATTTTGTCCCAACCACTTCTACCCGGTATTAGACCTTCCCAGGAATGCCCCAAGACCCGGCAACCCACCCGCCAAGAAGCATAACACCCCCAAACAGGCCAAAAGCAAAATCTCATACTTGCAATATTTCTGGGCCTTCGGTCCAAACGCGCTGCGTAGCTAGGCCATAAGTCGGGGTTGGCACGACGGATTTCCTGAAAAGCAAATGCAATCAAGATTAGAGTGTCCCAGCAGTGCTCCCAGACCACGAAACTCACCCACAAACACCAGGAAGCCCCCCAAACAGGCCCCCGAAAACGCTACATAGAGCAAAATGTCAGAAATAGCCAAAAAAAAATCGGCCTGGATTTTGTCACAACCACTTCTACCCGGTATTAGACCTTCCCAGGAATGCCCCAAGACCCGGCAACCCACCCGCCAAGAAGCATAACACCCCCAAACAGGCCAAAAGCAAAATCTCATACTTGCAATATTTCTGGGCCTTCGGTCCAAACGCGCTGCGTAGCTAGGCCATAAGTCGGGGTTGGCACGACGGATTTCCTGAAAAGCAAATGCAATCAAGATTAGAGTGTCCCAGCAATGCTCCCAGACCACGAAACTCACCCACAAACAGACGGAACCCCCCCTAAGAGCACCTCAAAGGCAAGCAAGTCATCAAAAACACAAAAAAAATTCCGCCTGGGATTTGGTCCAAAACACTTTTATCCGGTATTAGAGCTTCCCAGCAATGGCCCCAGAGCCGTCAACCCAGGAGAAAACGAGTAGAAGACCCCCAAACAGCCAAAGAGCAAAAGTACAAAAATGGGGACTTAGTCAATTTTTCACAAATTTCCCAAATCACTCCGCGCGCGCTCTGCAGCTAGGCCCTAAGTCCCCTCTGCCACCATGGATTTGCTTCAAACCTCTTGCAAAGTAAAGTATATATAGCCAGCAGTGCTCCCAGACCACGAAACTCACCCACAAACACCAGGAAGCCCCCAAACAGGCCCCCGAAAACGCTACATAGAGCAAAATGTCAGAAATAGCCAAAAAAAAAATCGGCCTGGATTTTGTCCCAACCACTTCTACCCGGTATTAGACCTTCCCAGGAATGCCCCAAGACCCGGCAACCCACCCGCCAAGAAGCATAACACCCCCAAACAGGCCAAAAGCAAAATCTCATACTTGCAATATTTCTGGGCCTTCGGTCCAAACGCGCTGCGTAGCTAGGCCATAAGTCGGGGTTGGCACGACGGATTTCCTGAAAAGCAAATGCAATCAAGATTAGAGTGTCCCAGCAGTGCTCCCAGACCACGAAACTCACCCACAAACACCAGGAAGCCCCCCAAACAGGCCCCCGAAAACGCTACATAGAGCAAAATGTCAGAAATAGCCAAAAAAAAATCGGCCTGGATTTTGTCCCAACCACTTCTACCCGGTATTAGACCTTCCCAGGAATGCCCCAAGACCCGGCAACCCACCCGCCAAGAAGCATAACACCCCCAAACAGGCCAAAAGCAAAATCTCATACTTGCAATATTTCTGGGCCTTCGGTCCAAACGCGCTGCGTAGCTAGGCCATAAGTCGGGGTTGGCACGACGGATTTCCTGAAAAGCAAATGCAATCAAGATTAGAGTGTCCCAGCAATGCTCCCAGACCACGAAACTCACCCACAAACAGACGGAACCCCCCCTAAGAGCACCTCAAAGGCAAGCAAGTCATCAAAAACACAAAAAAAATTCCGCCTGGGATTTGGTCCAAAGTAAACCACTTTTAGTGCTTCCCAGCAATAGCCCCAGACCCGTCAACTCACCTGCAAAGAGGTAGAACAACACCCCCACAAGTGCTGAGTCTTTCTTCATTGGGCGTAAACCAGCCCTCTGCTTTGATGGAAATAGGAGTCTGGAGGAGGAGGATAGAGGAGCATGTTCTTCTGAACTTGTGAACCTGAGGAATGCAGACTGCGGCACCTTCAAATAAATTAGCAAACAAGTGAAGACAGTTCTGCTGATGGGCTTGTTTTTGTGATTGTCTGATTAAAGTTTGAATTATATTAACTGTGCACAACAAAGAAAGACAGACACACAGGAATAAAAGTGAATAAGGATGAAAAAGAAAGTTATTGATTCGTTGTCTCATTTTCAGGGCTCGAAGTCGCTATCACGGTCCAGGAATAAGAATAAGGCTTCGTCATCATACTCTGCGAATTCAGGCAGGGTGAGGTCAGTGTCACCTGACAGAGTAGAAATTCCCTCATCTATGTTGCTGGCCACCTCCTCTTCATCCGGCACGCTCTCTCGTACTCTGAAATCTGGTGGTATGAGGTGCTGATTCATCTTGATCATTGTTAACCTCTCCACATTTTTGGGTGAGAGGCGGCTCCGTTTGGGAGTTACAATCCCACCAGCCGCACTGAAAACCCGTTCAGAAGACACACTTGCGAGTGGGCAAGACAAGTAGTTTAAAGCCAGGTTGGTGAGCTGTGGCCACAATTCTTTTTTCCCATGCCAATACGCCAATGGGTCAGAATTAACATAGACCTCTGTTGAGTCATTCAGATAGTCCTTCACCATCGACTCAAGGTCCTCATCCAAGGTACCTCCACTTTGCTTAGCTCTTGCTGTGCCTCTGACCTTTTGAGAACCAAACCCACGCAGAGCTAGCCAATCCTCTTCAGCCTCCAATGTTTCTGTTGTCTTTCGTGCAGATGATCCGGTTGCCGGTGTCTTTAACGGCTGAGAGGTCACTTGTGCCACAGCCACAGGTGCAGAAGTGGATTGTTTTGACTGGGGATGGCCTGCTGATGTACTGCCATTTCCTTCAATTTCCAGCCGTTCTGTTTCAAACTTCTTGGCTGACAAGGCTAGCCAACGTTTGTACTTTGGAACATTTTCATCATCAAAAGGAAAGACTGCTTGGCCTGCCAGCGCCTTTTTGTAGCGTGGATCCAGAATAGTAGCACAAATGTAATGCTGTTCTGAGTGGATCTTTTTAAGACGTTCATCACCTTGTAGGAGCTCTAATAATTGCTCAGCCAGAAGCAAAGAGTCTTGCTTTTTGTCATCTTTTCCAAACACAGAACACACCTCCTTCAGTTGGTCCTCCAGCATGTACAACAATGGGATAGCTTTTCCCAAATTAGAGTCCTCCTTGCTGACTGCACGCGTGAAGACCTCAAAAGGACGAAGCATGTGTGTCAGGCTTTCAACTATGTTCCATTGCGGCCCACCCATCCTCAGCTCCTCTATACCCTCTTTCAAGAAATATTGATCGAGTTCCGTATACTGCTCATACAGACGCTCAAGCATGTAGAAGGTTGAGTTCCAACGTGTTACCACCTCCTGGATGAGTGCTTTCACTGGCATTTGACATTGATATAGCATGCTCCTCAGCTGCTTCCGGGCCTTAAAAGAATGACTGAAATGCTTGCAAATTTTTCGGCAGGTCTCCAATACACTGTACGCTGCACTGCGTTTATTACCCAAGAATTTTTGGACAACCAGGTTTATACAGTGCGCCAAACACGGCACTCTGAAATAGTAACCGTCCCTCATGGCCTTAACTATATTGGCGCCATTGTCCGTGGAAACATAACCAACCTTGCGTTTTAGTGGGGACAGACAGTTAAGGACCTTTGTGTTAAAGACATCCAAAATGTTTTCTGCTGTGTGACGTTTCTCCAAACCAAACATGGCTAGTGTTGCATGTTTCCGAGCACCTTTAAAAACAATGTTAGTGTCAACACCTGAGTTTAGCTTTGCTTTAGCCCCTGAAAAAGAGACCCAGTGTGCAGTGATGCACATGTAATCAGCGCCTGCGCCACTGGTCCACATGTCTGTTGTCAGATGTATAGTGTGAACAGCACTCTTCTGCAAAGCTGCCCCAATCACCTTCAGAACATCTTCATGTAGTGCTGGAACCGCAACTCGGGCAAAATAGAACCGGCTAGGAACCTTCCATTTAGGGCAGAGCGCTGTCACTAATTCTAGAAAACCAACCCCTTCTACAAAAGAAAAAGGGAGAAGGTCCAGAGCTAGCATTTTAGCCAGCTTAGTGTTATACAGACGGGTCATTGGGTGGTTGCGTTCATATTGCGCTTCTGTAAACAACATCTTTTTAATGTTGCCCTGGACCAAGGATTTACGGGATGATGATGATCTCTTCGACCCAGTTACGCTCGCTGATGAACTTTTCCGCATTGATGTCTCACTCTCTCCCACACTCTTAGTGTGGCTCCCATGGGGTGTGCTGCTGACATGGGAACTGGGTGTAAGTGAAGTGTTTGAATCGTCTTCTACCTCCTCGTCATCAGCAGATGAAAAATCAACGTTTTCATTACGTGCAATTCCGGCTTTCTTGACCGCCTCTAGGTGCGGAAACCATTGGACAGGGTGCGCTCTCTCAAGATGACCTCTCTGGCCTCCGGTACCATAGTTAGAACCAAGCTTACCACGACTAAATCGAAGCTTACAAAGGCTACAAATGGCTACGTTTTCCTTTTTTGGGCAAACACTAAAGAAGTCCCAAACTGGAGACTTGAAATGTCTTCGGGGGCCGGAGGAGGCGGCGATACTGGTGGTGGTGGTCCTGCTGCTAATGCCAGATGAAGTGGAGGATGTGGATTGCCGAACTTCAGTACGTTTTGCACTTTCACCACCACGAATTGAGGTCGAGGACGAGGTGGGTACCTTCTTGCGAAGAAATATGGAAGCGGTAGGTTTTGGTGTACTACTTAACTCCAAATCTAATGATTCCATTTCCATTGCCTCCTCGCCGACATCATCATCACGCTCAGCAGCTTCTCGGGATAGGGTCAAAATGTCTCTTTGCTGCATGCCCGGTGGGGCTGCAGTGACCTTTGTGATGACTGGCTCGTCGTCATCGTGAGAGGCTTCATCACCAGCAGTATCTGTCACTTCTTGTTGAGCCTCATCACACTCCATAGGTTTGAGTTTTTGGACGACCTTCCTTTTACGCTTAGGTACCGGTGTCAGATCATGGTGTGCCTCACTGTCAGACCGCAGTTGTGGTTCCCAAGACAGATCACTTGCATCAGAAGGAGGTGGGCTTGAAGAAGATGTAGACACCCCCCTTGATCTTTTCCTTGCTAGGGATGTGGAAGACAATGAATGATCATCAGGAGGAGTGGCTTCCAATGATACCTCGGCTTCATTGTCGATTTCCAAATGTGCCCCTACTTCGGGAGGAACAACTATTGTGGGCACTTGTGAACCTCCATGCACCTTTGCTTGCGCATCTCCTTTTGCTGCCTCTCCTTCCACATGTACTTGGGCGTGTACTTGCACATGGTGTTGTTGTTGCGGCTGTGGTTGTTCAACACTTGTCAGATGAGTTACAACAACCTGTGTTGATTCAGGGACATTGCTGCTACTTTCTTGCGATGAGCCAACATCACTGGTCGATGGTGATTGGAGAAGTACACTGACTGCCTCTGAAGCACTCAAGGGCTTTGACTTAAGTTGGCGTGGTGGTGGAGGCACTGAACCCAATGGAGCAGGGGTGCTGCTCCCAGCTTGGTCCCCAGCAGATCCTGCTGCTGCAGGCGTACTTTTTTTTTTGCTCCCAAAAAAAGTGGCGGGTGGCACACCAGCCTCCTTGGTAACTTGCTTCTTCTGCTCCTTACTAGCAACTTTCTTGCTAGAGGAGCTACGGAGAACTTTCTTTGGGGGCGGGGCCATCTTCTTCAGAGCAGGTCAGACAGCAGGCCGCAGTTGCACGAATTGTAGAGTTGTCTGAGGCCAGACGTGACGTCGCGTGACGTTATGCTGCACACACACACCGCTGCAGGACTTCTTCCAGGCACTGGTGGTTCTCTTGAGTCTTGTGCACCTAAAAAAAAAGGAAGACAGAGGAACATCAGTTCAGTTATAGAGCACCAAAAAATCGAAAAACACTGCAAAATCAGCACAATCCCAATCCATCCATGCCCTCCATAATGTTTAAATTCAAGACAACCCACAGAAAGACTAGGCCCATGCAAGACTCACTACCCCTGGGCATAAATAAAGGTTGAAAAGTAGGCAAAATGGTTGGAGGCCTAACAACAAAGCCTGCATTTAAAATGGCCACTTGCCTGCCAGCACATGGCCAGTGCCTGTAGCTGCACTCAAAATGGCCACCAGCCACATGGCATGTCCCTCCCCATGAACACCCCCAAAAATCGAAAAACACTGCAAAATCAGCACAATCCCATTCAATCCATGGCCTCCATGATGTTTAAATTCAAGACAACCCACAGAAATACTAGGCCCATGCAAGACTCACTACCCCTGGGCATAGATAAAGGTTGAAAAGTAGGCAAAATGGTTGGAGGCCTAACAACAAAGCCTGCATTCAAAATGGCCACTTGCCTGCCAGCACATGGCCAGTGCCTGTAGCTGCACTCAAAATGGCCACCAGCCACATGGCATGTCCCTCCCCATGAACACCCCCAAAAATCGAAAAACACTGCAAAATCAGCACAATCCCATTCCATCCATGGCCTCCATGATGTTTAAATTCAAGACAGCCCACAGAAAGACTAGGCCCATGCTAGACTCAAATACCCCTGGTGAAAAGGCCACAAGTACAGGCCCAAAAAACGAAAATCACTGAAAAATCTGCACAATCCCATTCCATCCATGGCCTCCATGATGTTTAAATTCAAGACAACCCACAGAAAGACTAGGCCCATGCAAGACTCACTACCCCTGGGCATAAATAAAGGTTGAAAAGTAGGCAAAATGGTTGGAGGCCTAACAACAAAGCCTGCATTTAAAATGGCCACTTGCCTGCCAGCACATGGCCAGTGCCTGTAGCTGCACTCAAAATGGCCACCAGCCACATGGCATGTCCCTCCCCATGAACACCCCCAAAAATCGAAAAACACTGCAAAATCAGCACAATCCCATTCCATCCATGGCCTCCATGATGTTTAAATTCAAGACAGCCCACAGAAAGACTAGGCCCATGCTAGACTCAAATACCCCTGGTGAAAAGGCCACAAGTACAGGCCCAAAAAACGAAAATCACTGAAAAATCTGCACAATCCCATTCCATCCATGGCCTCCATGATGTTTAAATTCAAGACAGCCCACAGAAAGACTAGGCCCATGCTAGACTCAAATACCCCTAGTGAAAAGGCCACAAGTACAGGCCCAAAAAACGAAAATCACTGAAAAATCTGCACAATCCCATTCCATCCATGGCCTCCATGATGCTTAAATTCAAGACAACCCACAGAAAGACTAGGCCCATGCAAGACTCACTACCCCTGGGCATAAATAAAGGTTGAAAAGTAGGCAAAATGGTTGGAGGCCTAACAACAAAGCCTGCATTTAAAATGGCCACTTGCCTGCCAGCACATGGCCAGTGCCTGTAGCTGCACTCAAAATGGCCACCAGCCACATGGCATGTCCCTCCCCATGAACACCCCCAAAAATCGAAAAACACTGCAAAATCAACACAATCCCATTCCATCCATGGCCTCCATGATGTTTAAATTCAAGACAGCCCACAGAAAGACTAGGCCCATGCTAGACTCAAATACCCCTGGTGAAAAGGCCACAAGTACAGGCCCAAAAAACGAAAATCACTGAAAAATCTGCACAATCCCATTCCATCCATGGCCTCCATGATGTTTAAATTCAAGACAACCCACAGAAAGACTAGGCCCATGCAAGACTCACTACCCCTGGGCATAAATAAAGGTTGAAAAGTAGGCAAAATGGTTGGAGGCCTAACAACAAAGCCTGCATTTAAAATGGCCACTTGCCTGCCAGCACATGGCCAGTGCCTGTAGCTGCACTCAAAATGGCCACCAGCCACATGGCATGTCCCTCCCCATGAACACCCCCAAAAATCGAAAAACACTGCAAAATCAGCACAATCCCATTCAATCCATGGCCTCCATGATGTTTAAATTCAAGACAACCCACAGAAAGACTAGGCCCATGCTAGACTCAAATACCCCTGGTGAAAAGGCCACAAGTACAGGCCCAAAAAACGAAAATCACTGAAAAATCTGCACAATCCCATTCCATCCATGCCCTCCATGATGTTTAAATTCAAGACAGCCCACAGAAAGACTAGGCCCATGCACCACTCACTACCCCTGGTCAAGGCCCCAACAACAGGTCAAAAATCAAAAAACACAAAATTTTACACAAAAAAAAAATCGAAAAACACAGAAAAATCAGCACAATCCCAATTCATCTATGGCCTCCATGATGTTTAAGTTCAAGACAACCCACAGAAAGAATCAGTCCACCCACCACTGAGTACCCCTGGGCAAAAGGCCCCAAAACAGCCCAAAAATCGAAAATTCCAAAATTTTAGTTGCAGCAACTGTAATGCCCCAAACAAACTTACTTGTAAAATTTCTAATCCAACAGTGATCCAAAGAAAGTCAAAAAGGCCTCAAATCCAAAGATCCAGCAGCATCCACAAAAAGTAATCCTTCCAGGTCCACATCCAAATGAAAAGTGACCAGGAGATGGACAAAGCACTGGGAGGAGCCTGCTGAACAGGAACAGGAAGTTGAAGACTATGGGGCACTTCCTTCCTCCCACCCCCCTGCCCCCCTCCCCAAAATGGACTCCTCGCTAAAAAAGTGCAGGCAAATGTCAAACTAAGGAGTTATTCACATAAAAATCATCATTTCTAGAAGGTTTATGCTGCTTGCTGGTGGATTTCTTGTGCAGAATTGCAAATTTATATTTTTGCTCGCCGCATCTCAAATCTCGCAATTGCGAAGTACCGCGAGACGTGATCTCGCCGTACTCGCGTTGACAAACTATCGCTGGCAAGCCGCGATGACGTAATCGCGCTCGCCAATTCCCGCGGGATCACACAGCAAGATCCAAAATGGCGCAGCACTCGCAAACTATCGAAAAAAACAACTCGGCAAACGATGATAAACGCCGCGCGCCGCAAAAATTGTATCACCAACGCCGCGCGCCGCCAAAAAAATCCGCTGCGTGCGAATTTGCGGATTTTGCGGGAAATCCGCAAATCTCGCGGATTGCGGATTTCCCGAAAATCCGCAAAATCCGCGAGCGTAACGGATTTTCCGCCCATGCTTAAGGCTGAAAGAGAGATTATGAAGCAGCCCTTAGGGCTGTAAAATCCAGTACATAACTTCTGAAATCTCTGAGAGATGACACAGGAGATCAAGGGATAATGAAGACTGACAGCAGGCTGACAATCGAAAGAGGGGCAACAGTGCTGGGAGAGAGGGGTACACTCCTGATATTAGGGGATCTCAATTTCCGTTTTGAGGACCAGGACGATCAAGCCAATATAACGTTAGGAGATGATATGGAAGCCATCAATCTCATACAAAAGGTGTCCTGTCCTACACATATGGACAGCCACACCCTTGATCTAATATTTGCTAATATACATATGAGCAGTGTTGATGTTACTGTCCCTCTCCAATGGTCCGACTGCTATTTATTACAATTTACCATCCTTACAGATATGAAGTATCCTCTTTCGCCTAAACTATCAGTCTCTAAATTTAGAGCATGAAGGCAGGTCAATAGCAGGAGCTTCAGGGATACCCTACACTTGCCAATCATTGAGGGCATAGTTTACAACATCAACATGACAGTCAAGTAATTTAATGATGGCATTGCAGGAGCATTAAACACTATAGCCCAATGCAGATTTACAGGCATGTTTAAACGAAAACCAGAGGTCAAATGATACACACTGGATGTGAGAGAGAATAAATGACATTGAAGCGGTTAGAACATTTATGGCATTGAATAAAACTAGAGACTGACAAGATTATGTTCAAACCCAGTTTAGGTTCAATCACAAAAATATCCACTCAACCCATCAAAACTCATTTACTATGCAGATGAAGGTGAATAAGCATTCTTCATGCACAATCCCAAGCTGTCCAGCTGTCGCCTTCCCTATGTTCCATACTGTCCAACATTGTTAAGATCTACTCAAACGTTGATCCTCAGCCAAACATAGACTCATTGCTCCACCCTCAAGAATGCCCCCCTCTAAGTCAGGAGAGTTTGTTTACTCATTTTGATTCCATCACTACTCTGGAAGTGGAAAACGTATGCAATCTGGTTCTAAAGAAGATTTGTGTCCTCATCACATTATCTTGCATAATGGCCCCTGTTTCTGTGCTTACTTGACAGATTTATTTAACCTGTCTATTTACTCGGCAGACACATGGCCATCTGAAAGTATGCAAACCTGCACCCGCTGCTTAAAAAGGCCATAGTAATCGAGAAATTTATTAACACTCAACTATCTCTTTATTATGTTTAGGAAAATACTCTGCTAGACTCCTCTCAATCCGGCATCATGGCAGATAACGGAAACCGCCCTGGTGTTTGCGGCACACAATATCAGGTTAGGTCTGGGCAAGGCAGGCTAGTCCGCCTTATCCTACTTGACCTTTCCAGTGGCATTTAATATGATTTTGTATGGTACCTTGATTAGAAGACTACATTGCTGTGACTTTTAATCTAAAGCCCTGAAATGGTTTGTGCTCTGTCTATTGTCAGGAACTCAAACCATCCATCAGCATCCATTTAAGTCTATTCCTGCTCAATCGACTGTGTTGTCCGACATGGGTCATCCCTTAGTCCTACACACATTTATATAACCCCTTTTGCAGCTATGGTGAGAATTTACGGCCACAACATTATATTCTATATGTATGACAATCCATATAGACTATCCGCAGTTGGTCATATATACTGAGGACAATGCCGAAGCAATGTGACATCGATTCCTGGACTGTCTTAATAAAGTGGCCAAATGAATGAAGAACAACTGCCTAAAACTGAAAAGAGAGAAGATCAAGGTAATCTTTGGCAGGGAAAATTCCAACCTGTGGGACATGTGGTGACATGGTAATCTTGGTTTGGCTTCTAATACCAAAAAAAGCAGCTAGAAATCTGAGCAGTTTTGTGGAAAGCATTTAGCAGTCAGTGGGACCTGCTATGGATTTTGTGCATTATGTTCAAATTCTTTACTTGGATTCCAATGCAGTGAAAACAAATATCATGCAGGGTTTTATAACAAGTCAATTTGGCTTTGACAATGCCTTGTCTGTAGGCATGGTCGACTATCTTTTTACTTGACTTCAAACTTTCCAGAATGCTGCAGATCACCTGGTTTGCTATCGCCCTGCTACATCTCTGTCAATGAGTATGCTCTGGACTCCCCACTGGCTACCTGTTTGCAAATGGACGGTCTTTAAGTTACTACACCACACACCTAGAGCCCTTTATTTGTCTGGTACCTCACACAGATGAAGGAGAATTTGGTTCTACAAACTGACAAGAGCCTTAGGATCTGCTAATCAGGCTACAGCAGAAACTTGCAGAATTATTCGTGCTAGACCAGGGGACCAGGTGACCGCTCTCTTTCCTACCAGACGACCTACCATTGGCACTTCCTTCCTTGGAACATCCGTATTGATACGAGCCTTCCGTTGTTGAGAGAAAGACTAAAGACATTGATGTCTTAGCTGCCTATTTTAGCAAGACCTCAACATTAGTCCCTTGTAAAGCGTTGCAACTTGTCTGAACCAGAATACTTTTCTGGGGTTGATGCCACTCACTACAAATGCTGTTAACATAACAATGAGCCCCACCTGATGAAAATGTTGGATTAGCTCTGTGGCTGTAAGAGGAGCTGTCAGGAGATGGGCTCTGAGGGATGAAGCTAGTTGACATCTACCAAACACTTCAAATTATTTGACAAGCCTTAAGTGGTATTTGGGGCTATAAAGCCTGACAGAAGGAGTTAGAGGGGTCTTAAGGCTAGAAAACTCAAAGGGGTTTTTAGTTGTGGGAATTGAGGGGCCATCTGAATAATCAGAGAACTTGCAAACATGGGTAATATGGAGTCTGGGCCCCTGTAAAATAATGTTAAGGTAATCCTAGTGCTGGCAAGGTATCATGAGTCCATTAGTATGAAAAATGGATTCTGAAGACAACAGTTGGTGGTTAAGAGCCAGAAGAGGGGGTCTTGGATCTGTGAAGGAGACATGGGGTCATTATTCATCTATTAGGGCTTGCACAGGGGTTTAAATTAGTTTGAGGGTCAGATGATCTGTGTCAGTGGTACATTGTGGGCTTTGAAGGCTGGCTTAGCAGGTAACATGAGGAACAGCAGACATGGGTTCAGAGATCTGGTGAGGTGAAGGCTGGCAGATGCTCTCAAAGGAGCACTTAGGATTGATGTCAGTAGCTGTGATGGCGATCAATCTCTAGCAGGAGTGGGACTAAGAGGCTCTGAAAGCCTGCAAAGGAGTTTGCAATGGATGTTTGCAGTGGGCCTTGGAGCTGAGGGGTTCAGAGGCACAGCAATGGTGGCACTGAGGGCATAGGAAATAAGAAGTAGTCTGAGCAATCAACAATACTAGTGAAAAAGAGGGGTCCAAAGGAGATTTAAAGGTTTACATTGCTGACATTGAGGATAGGTGAGGTTTGAGGTCCACAGAGCTGCACTCAGCATTGCTACAAGGACAGTAAATCATGGAGTTCTAAGAACCAGCAGCCAAACAGCGTGACTCAGAAGGCACAGCAAAAGGGCTCAGAGCACATGCAAAGAAGGGGTTTTGAGGGCAGTCGGGTTGGGATAGAGGTGCAATAATGGGTGATGGTGAGGAGGGAAGGATATTCTTGAATGAGGCAGTGTATCTGGATAAGACATTTCATAGAATCATTGATGTGGCTTTTAATTTGGAGGTGTCTGGAAAAGGCCAGTGCGGAGGTGGTCTCTTTGCTGTGTACTAACCACATGACTCAACCCTTTTTAATCTACTTCTGTAAAAACAAGGGGCCTCATTTATGAAAAGTGATCGCTGAGTGAAAACAGTGATGTGCCACTTTTCATTGCGCCCTCCTTGCGACATGCTGGGTGCATCATATATACAGTAGGCCGCATCATGTCGCAAGGAGTTACAGATGCGTCAGTATTTCTGACGTATCTGTAGGCGCAAAAATGACGCATTGCTGGAGTGTGTCACAAAAGGGATGCAACTTCATTGATGGGTCATTAACATGGGCAAGTCCCATTTCAAATGTGCCTGCATCAGTCTTACGCATGCTGTGAGGCAGGCGTAAGATATTGACACATTTGGGTCCTAGAAGTGATGCAGTGAATTTGCATAGATTTCATTGCGTCACTTCTACGAGGCTTACTTGCGTCAGAACGCCCACCCTGCATACATTATACCTGGCGCAGTTACAATGTGGCGCAGGGGTTTACAAAGTGAGTCTCTTTGTAAATATGACGCAACATGGTGCATTTTTACGCTGCTGGTGCGTCACAAAAAATAACTCACCGTAGGCGCAAAAGTGATGCAAGGGCTTATAAATAAGCCCCCTGGTGTTCAGGGTAGTGAAGGAGACAGATAACTATGGGTATAGACTGACGACCCATAGCTTCAAATGAAAGTTTCTTATTTAACTGTGGGTCCGGATTAGAGGAAAGTAGGTGACACTCCAAGAGTAATACTCCAAAAGGAAGTAGTCGACAATCCCAAATTGACACCTTTTCCAATTAATTTACTGAATAATAATACAATAGTTTGCAACCAGGAGCAAAATGGGGGAAGGGGTAACTGGCAAACACACTAGTTCGGAATGGCACCAACAGCAGCCTGAGATCATCACAGAACCCCTGCTTGGTAATCTTCGACATGAGAGACAGAAATAATATGAGACTAGCAAACTCTCAATATATCAAACTCATGGCATTTATTGGTGGCATTTATTGCTTACCTTTCAATAATGAGGACACATCATAACTGGCTCCAGTTCAACCTGGAATCCGTCCTGCAGGCAAACATGTCAATGAAGGAACTGGGGACCATCAAGATGGAGTGAAGGCAGATGCTTAGCCAAATGAAGATTGGCTATGGTTTGGAAGTCTACCTCAGCCCCCCACAAACAAGAGTGTCTCACTGATCTCCACTAAGCGCTAGGGGCAGAACATGAGTTAACCTGCATTGCCACACTAGGCCACTCTTTCAGCCGTCCAACACCCCCAGACTGCATGAAATTCCTTGAGGCCATCAAATTAAAATTAAAATTACCCAGCACCGACACCAGACCATCGACTTCCTAGGACCTTCGCACAATTTCCAACACATGTGGTGGCCTTGACTTTGAGCTCTCTTCTTGTGTAGGAGCCCTCCCCCTAGTGATCCTCCTTCTTAATATATCTGTGCACTAGGGCATTACAGAGCAGCCCTTCCCCCGCACGCACTCAAAACCAACATGCATTCTCCCAGACCTCCATTACAAGTGGGACACCGTGTATCTGTATCAAAACCTACACTTTTGTTCTTATTTTGTTACTGTGCACCTAAATACGGTGGAGATGATGTTGACACTCTTCCCCTTACCATCGATGTAGATATATTTACCAGGGTACTAATAACATACTGATGTGGAGAAGTGTGGCTCACTGGTTAGAGGAGGCATACCCTGAAGCAGAGGTCAGCCCGGGACCAGGGTTCAATTCCCGACGCGGCAGGGTCTTGAGCCCAATTGTCCACGGACTCGATAATTCTAGCTTCGGTGCCCACTCTAATCATGGGTTCACACTCTGCAACTCTGGGCATTAAGCTTGCTTAATCTCCACAACGGCCCCCCGCGGCGGGATGCCTGGCCTTCACCTTTGGGGATGCCCAGTACGGGTTATCTCACAGGGAAAGGCCAGGACGGGTTCCCAATGCAAGCGCCGAGATGCCCAAGGGTAAGTCGAGCGCTATATAAGATTTCACAAAAAAAATATATATATATGTTGATGAAAATTGTGTAACACCCACTGTCATTGGATGTCACATTTATAATGCAATAAAGAATATTACACAAAAAAAGCTGTGCTGGGCTGTTCATACTAGATCAAGTTTAGACTGATTTGCATATTTCTAGATCCAAACTGAGGTGACGGTGTGCAAAATCAGGATGAACTGGGATGCAGACTAAAGTAATTACCAGTGGCTGAGATTAATTTAAGCATTCCATCCATCACTGTTTTGTATACTTAAGTGTGACGCCCTATATGAGACAGGGTGACCCAGACATGGGTCTTGTGAGCATTGTGCCACCGAAACCAAGCGATACCCGACTGATGAGACCTAATAAGGGGGAAGCAGTCTTGAATTGCTTTTGTTCCAGATTAGGGAGAACTTGCATGGCAGGTCTGGCCGGGGAACATCCTTCACAACGCGGTCAAAACACTGCGGTGCTATTACGATGCGTCTTTTACAAAACAAGTACCACGACTTGCGCTGGAGGGCGCTCTAGACTAAGGAATAGTAGATTTACTATTTCAACACCTTCCCTACTGTACGTAGGCTGGAGTTGGAATAGTAAATCTTACTATTCCTAAGTCCAGCACCCTACAGCGCAAGTCGTGGTAACGACTTGCGTTGTAAAAGATGCGTTGTGATGTACCCCAATCAATTTGATCGTGTTGTAACATCATACAACCATCTGGCCGGATGTTCATATTGGAGCAAGGTCAAAACTGGGTTGCATATGTCATGTTCCAAACTGAGGTGGCATGGTGTGCCAGATAACAATGTACTGGCACGTCAGCTGAGTAATTACCGGTGCCTGAGATTCAGCAGTTAATCCATCACCTTTTGTATACTTTAGTTAAACACACTTGACATGTGTTAATTGGATTTTGGTGTAATGCAACCCAATGTACTTCCATGCACTATGATCACTTGATTTTTCACCATTTGTACCATTACGTCTAATAATTGGTTCATACTAAAGTGTATTTGATTGAAGAAGACATTGTGACTGCCGTATTTGTTAGTAGGTCTTGGCCTAGGTCTGCAAGCCAATGGGGACCTAGAATCCTGTAACTAGAGTCCAAGTAGGACACAGTTCAGGTTTTTCAGAGACCAGTTTACAACCCATCTTTGTAATAGCAGGTGACTTTAACACCACTTTTGAGCCCCTCGACCAAGATGATAGTAATCTCAGTGACGAGGAAGATGCTCAATGTAACATTCCTTCATTAGAGTTGCCCCCTATCAGGAAATGGACAGAGGCAGCATTACAACTTAAAGCACTATGCATGGAGCGGAGCATCAGGGCAGTTAATGGGAGAACTCCCTCAGACGGACCAGGCTCCCACACTTTTTGTAATGGCCAGAGAAGGAGTCGTATTGACTACTTCCTTATCAACATGGAACATTGGTTGTTCCTCATAGATATAGAGCTGTGTGAGAGAATCGAAAGTGATCATAACCTCCTCATACTAAAGATGTTGGCCCCAGGCTTTGTAATGGCTCAGCCACAGGCAGCTCAATGCACAACAGCAAATGTCCTGTATTGTAACAATATGAGGTGGGTCAAATGGGACAGAATCTTGGATAATGACCAATTGCTCGCACTAATAAGGGCAGATGTTGCTTTCACTCTAGCCGAGCACCAATTTGCCACCACACAGGATAAATTAAACGTGTTCATAAGTCCATGAAGACTTTTTTAGCAAAATAGGCACACTTTCTAAAGCCCCACAGACATCACAGTAAGGCAATAAAAAAGAATGCTAACTGGTACAACAAGGCCTGTAGAGAAGTTTTCAAGTCAGTGGCTATAGCAATAAAAACAAAAGATATGTGTAAAATCAAACAAGCGCAATTGAGCTATAGAACCATTCAGCTAAAAGTCAAGAAAGACTGGGACGAAGAAAGATGGCACAATCTCTATCAGGCCACTAAAGAGACAAACCCTCAAAAGTAATGGCAATTAGTTAAATGGGGTAGCGGCGGGCAAGTGCCAATTCCACAAAACCATGTAGCATCAGATTTGTGGGTCACATACTTTGAGGCACAATTTGCTGCAGAAGAAGAGGGGTAATAGATGAACTGTTTCAAACCCCCAAACCTTACAGAGTTTTGTTTTTTGATATCGGGGTGGTCACATCGGCATTGAGAGCAGTACCAAGAGTAAGAGCCCTGGGTCTCGACAGCATACCAGCAGACCTATTCCTGTACGATAGCGATATTTGGCAAAGGTACATACAGCAGCTAGCAAATGCAATAGCTAGTGGAGCTTCAATACCCGAATCCTGGTGCGGTGTAGAAATCCTACCCATCTACAAAAAAGACGATCAATCCAGCCCCAGCAACTACAGTCCAATCAGTCTTATGGACTCAATACAAAAAATTATAGCAAGGTTAGTGTTGAGTAGAATATAGAATTGGATCGCAGAAAATGATATACTAACCTCGTTTTCAACAGTATTTTGTGCCCATGTTAGCACTATCGATCAGGTTTTACGTTTCATTTGAATCTACTGGTGAGTTGTAATGATAGCAGGAGGTACCATTTATGCCGCTTTTGTGGACCTTAATTCAATATGGTTTCCCATAACAAACTGGGGGCGGTTTTAAAGGATTTAGGGATGCCACTTGACCTACTATCTCTAGTTGTGAGACTACACAAGGCTAATTACGTCCAAGTGCGCTGAGGCTCACAGGGCAATATCACAGATCGGTGCCCCGTATCCAAAGGGGTTCGTCAAGGGTGTGTCATGGCACCAATACTATTCCCGTTATTCCTAAATCGGGTCGTCAACTGCTTTTCCTCCCACCGACAGACACTCCCTCACTTGCAGGTATGAAAGTACCGATACTTATGTTTGCAGATGACACACTTGTCATCTCGAAAAACCCAAAGCGGGCTGCAGAGAGCGCTGTCGCGCTTTGAAGATTTCTGCAAGGATCGTGGCCTTGTGTTAAACGCACACAAAACAAAATGCATGGTCCTTCACAAACATAGAACAATAAGGGCAGGGTACATTTAAACAAGGAACAACTCGAACAGACTGATGCTTTTAATTATCTAGGGATCAGTCTAGGAAGAAAATTAAACTGGAAACCCCAGATTGTAATTATGGCACTGCCAGTTGGCAGGAGCACTGCAAAGAGAGCATAAGCTCTCGCAAACTAAGGCGATAGGCCCAGCATTGCCGATCTACGATATCAAAGTTATGGCCTCGACACTATATGGTGCTGAACTCTTAGGCTTCGACAACCTGACAGCGCTAGTCCTAGCTCAGAATACATTTGTGAGAGGCCTCATAGTTTTCCCGCAAAACACTCCATCAAAGCCCATTTATTACGACCTAGGAGGCAACCGTCTGGATGAGGCGGCAAGGTTTCGACCTATAGCATTTTGGTGCAGATTATGGTCCATTCCAGAGCTACCTCATTATGCAAAAGCGCAAAAGGACGTCAGAGAAGCCAACACCTCCTGCAAGACAACCTGGCTTCAAAGAGCACATTGGTCAATATGGACCTGAGCCACTTAGGGAATGATCCAGCAGGCCATTGGTTCCCTTCTAAAAAAGAATTAAAGGAGCTTTATTGGTCTATGGTCATCACAAATAGTATACGTACCATTGAGAATACAACAGTGACTGGTATCTTCATGGAGGTCAAGCTCATAACTGGCTCAATACCACAGATAGCAAATACCATTTATGTATAGAGCTGGAGGAGACAGTCCCACACATTGGAGCCGATTCACAGACCTAACTTAAGGCAAAATCTTAAACTTACAACTTTTGGTATTCACAGAATGTATTTAGAAGTAGTAAAGTTAGGATTTTGTCTTAAGTTTGACTTAAGACAAACTTAAGACAGACTTAAGACAGACTTAAGACAGACATAAGACAAACTTAATACAAAATCCTAACTTAAGTGTCTTAAGTCTGTCTTAAGTCTGTCTTAAGTTTGTCTTAAGTCAAACTTAAGACAAAATCCTAACTTTACTACTACTAAATGCCTTCTTTGAATACCAAAAGTAGTAAGTTTAGGATTTGGTCTTAAGTTAGTTCTATGAATTGGGCCCATCCTTTTTGACTGTCCCGCTTATAAGGCTCCTCGGGGCAAATGGTTAAAACCTTTATGTATTAATCTGGGCAAAAGGTCTAGTGCTACAGTGCTTACAATATTGAAGTCAAATACCAATGAGCTCTGTGTGATATCCATTGCTAAATTTATAAGTTGGATGTGGCAAATCCGCGCCAAACTCCTAAAGAAGTTGGCGGCAATGCAAAGTAGTAGCTCACAGTAAGAAGAAGTTGCTATTATTCTGACAGGCCCCAGACAACCTCTTGGTAAAAATTGGCCCAACACCTAATCGTAATTATGGATAGGTTAGCCGTAGCAATGGCAAATATAAGTGACATAGCCCTGTTTAGGAATTTACTTTTTTTGATAGTTATGGTACCATAGACTTACATACGTACCCACCCCCTGGTTCCACTGGCTGGAGTGTTATTTTGTTTTATCATCATTATTTTTTTTACATAAAACTGAGTTATCTGCAAATTCAATTGCAACAGAATAAGATTAAGTATATAATGGTTTTATGAGTTACTTTTTACTGATAAGGTTTGTACCTTTTATGATCTTGTACTGAAACCATTTCAATGCTACTGTACAATGAAAGGTGCTGAGGCGTTAATGGACGTCTCATTTATTTAAATGGTTTTACTTCATATAATACTGTGAATGCCTTTTATGATCTGTGCAATCGAAATAAAGATTAGGAACTGAACTGAACTTAACCCATCTGGTATAAAACCTTTGCAAATACTGTATATGTAGAAGTGTCTTGACCTGGGGTACCTACATTTAGGGGTCCATATCTCAGAAACCAGCAGTTGCAGGGGAACCCAAAGGACTGGGAGCACCAACTGAACACAAAAGACTTTAAGAATTCCCATTGGAAACTGGCCTAATTAAAATGAGGATATCTCCAAAACCCTATGGACAAGGGGTATGGTTCTAGGTTGAGTATACTAGGAGTATAAAAGCATCAAGGAATTGGGCCCAGATTTACAAAACTGTCATGCAACACAGCACAGCACCCTAAGTTGCTGTGCTGTATTGCAAGAGAGGGATAGAGGAAAGCGCCACATCTACAGAGTTATTGCACTACCCTCCTCTATCCCTAGCACAGAATTATGCGGCATGAATGTCCAAAAAACACACCATTGTGCCATAATGCAGAGGATCTTGCGCGAGTCTAGTGTAGGTTTATACTGAAGGATACCCTTCCAGTACAAAATACAATGCTTAGACTGACTTTACAACTTTCCATACTTTGTAATTGTGCTGCACAGTGCAGCACCCACGCAAAGTCGGAGAAGAAAGGAGAAAGAAAAGCATGTCTCCTTATATGCCTGCTTTCAAGTGGAGTTAACCTTCAGCACAAAACCCTGTCTAATGTTGTTAGCACAAAGAGTTTGCATCAAGAAGGATGGGTGGTAGCTTGGGAACGCCAATGTACCACCCGTGGAACACCCCCTTGATGCACAATAATGCAAAGCAGATCTTCACGCTGGGATGCATTACTTTTTATTCCAAACCATGCAAAAACAAATTTGCATTTGTTTGTAAATACCCAAAAAGTTTTGCATAGGGTCTGCGTTAAAAGAGTAATGCAAACCTGATGCAAAACCTTAGCAAATCTGAGCCTGTGACGCTTAGATGGGTTCAGTTCTTTTTGCCATCATCGGAGCACATATTCAGATTGCTTGTCCTTGAGACAGTCCTAGTGTGCCAGCGGTCAAGGTCAGTTCTACTCTCAGAACACCTATACATTTTTATATATTATATAGACTGCAGGTAACCAGATGTGGCTGGCATGGCTCGCGGGTGGGGCAGTGGGTTGCAAGGAAGGGGTGTGGGGGGAGGGGTCGCACGGGAGGCCGCAATTACAGAAGGAAGGGAAAAAAAAAACTCACTTACCTTGCTGCCGTCGGGTCCCGTCTCTGCTCCTGATCTCCAGCTTCCGACACATGAACAGGAAACAGGCACCAGGGCTCCCTCCCCTAAGTCAATCACAACGCTGCAATGCAGCGTTTTGATTGGTCTGAGCACCGTGACATGGCGCTCAGCCAGGGGCTGGAGGGGTGTGTATGCTCTCCATGCAGGCTGTAATGCAGCCTGCATGGACAAGGGGAAAGTGTGCATGACTGGTTGGGCAGCCCGAGAGGGCCGACCAAACAGTCATTGCACACTTAGGAGTGGGCAAACCACTCCTGCACTGCCCTGCTCGCAGAGCAGCCCCACCCCCCGGCCGCCCCCAAAGTAGCACAAAACACATAAATTATAATAACTGAAAGTTGTTATCATTTTATGTTTTTGCTTTTCACACTGCTTGAAAGCAGTGAGGCGATGCTCCTCCGCCATAGCGGAGGAGCCGCCACTGCAGGTAACAATCAGTGCCAGGAATCTAGACTTGTCCAAAGGCTGAGGAGGAGTAACTGCCCACAATGGGTCAACTGTCAGCTTTGTGTCTCCCAAATACTGAAGGCAATTGTTGCCTTCATTTTCATATTTTCTATAATTTAGTGGCTCACATGAGCCACTACTTAAGCCAATCAAGGATGTGCTTTTCTTCAGATTCAAAGTTCTCTATCATTCATGGTGAAGTATATAGTCCTTCTTTTTGTCAACTATTACATGCTTCTAGGACAGGAAGCCCAAAGTCTGACTGGTCTGGTCATGATGGTCTTTTGATCAAAGCTAAGCATAATTAGAAGAGATGGGCACAAGTACAAATGAAAGCCAGAGACATGGAAGGAAGGAGGTGGTCAATCTTTCAGGGTAAAACATTAGGAGTGTTGTTAGGGGGATGCCTGAACACAGTGATGCACATGCAGCTGTCCCCTTCCTGAAGACAGGGAGAGTGCAGAAGGTGGAACATTTCGTGCCTCCATGCATAGGTTATTCTTAATGCATAACAGTATTCACTCTTTTCCAATAAACATGTACACCCAAAAAATACACATGTCCCACGCAAAAACAAGCAAAAGAGCAAGTTAATGGGGATGGGACAGACCATCAACTGGAAGACCCATTAGGTAGTCTCCCCAAATGTATACCGGTAAAAAGTGATGTGCAACCTGGGATGAAGGAAAAACTGCCACCCTCATTCAATTTGTGGGTTTATCACAGTAATATGTGGAGTACCTGCAGGAAACATATATATTTGTAATTCTGTGGAGGAAAAAATAGGGTATATCTGAAAGCATACATGAGAGAATGAAAGGGCCACACAGCTTTTTCCAAGTCAGTCAGAGGACACAACAATTTTGTTCTTGGAAAATTGGTTACAGCCAGCACCACAGGGAAAGGGCTGGAATTCACTGTATTTATACGGTGCATTCCTGTCCTTTTCCTTTGTGCTGGTGCCATTTTGGTAGACTAGCACCAGCGGAGACACCCTTGCACTATTGTGCAAGGGTGTCTGTGTTGTAGGCAGGATAGATTTTTGAGCAGGAAAAGCCACCTTCCTGCACAAAACAATCCTGAGAGACTTTTTCCTCTTTCTATGTGTGCTGCAGAATGAGGAAAAATAAAGGAATTTCTCCTCATTACTCCCAGTGCTTGATTTGCAAAATAATAAGTGCCAGGGCTCTGACCAGGAGGCCACTGCTGCTTGCACCACACATCGCCCATGTCATCGCTACCAAAACAACTACTAACCATCTCTCTCGCCTGCAAGTGCAACAGTTCAGATGATTCCAGGTCCCTAAAGCTAAAGGATTGGCTGGGGAGGCAGATATTAGTAATTTTGAAAGTATATTGTATTCATAAACATCAGTTGTTCTGCTCATCTTTAAATTAGATGAGCCACGTTACCATGTGGCAGACTGTCATAACTGTGGTGTTGACAATTAAGTGCCGGTGCCGAGCACTGAGCACCGGAAACCACTGCTTCAAATTTAGCACTGGTTACACCTCTCCTGGGGAGGAGTATCTTTTTGGCTCATTCCCATGTTTACAAGGTCTTGTAAATCTGGAAATGCATCAAAATCCATGGGAGTTTAGTGGGAACACCCACGCAATGCTCATGGAATGCCTAGCCAGGGCAGAGTAATGCAAAGCGATTTGCGCTGCATTGCTCCATATCTTTGGATCATTTAACACTAAGGAGGGGAGAGGGGTTCAAGGGGGAGTGTTTTAGGATCTTGACTTCCTGTTAAACACCTAACCATCCTTCACATTTTTTAATCCTGACCCTGAAACCCATGAATAAAGTACCTACAGGTATCCAGTAGCCAGTTGTAACGAGCACTACCTAACTGCACTTTATGTCTATCACTCACCCAGTCCCTAAGGACAACACTTATTGGTGTGATCACTGTTTGTCACTTCTGTGTTGATCTGTATTTGTCTTTAGTGTTTCTTTGTTTCCCCCTCCCTATGCTCCGCCCCTTGCGGGGCTACGCGGGGGCGTATTGTAAGCAGACCCGATGATGAAGCATGTCACACACATTGTGTGTGAGTGAGGGCAGTTTTTCCCAAAATTTAGATTTTTTTCCAAGCCCCGTGTCTTTGTCTGTTTTGGGTTTCTTTCTCCCCACCCCTCTATGTGTTTATATTTCCATATTTCTGGAGCCACTCAAAGCCACACAAAGAGTCTTTGCATGGCTTAAGGTTTGCGTCACTCGTGCACCATGTTGCGTGGTGCAAGAGTGATGCAAACTGAGTCAAAAATATGGCTTTTTGCTCCCGTAAACCTTGTCCACTAAACCTTTAGTTCCCGTAAAGAGATCACCCCTGGGCTGACAGCAATCTCTAAATATGATCGTCATTTGGCCATTAGGGTGGTGGACGTAATGTCCTCTGCCACTCTGACTTACCCCTAAACCCTAACTCAGGCCCTTAGTCTGCACTGCGAAGTGCACTGCGGCTGCATACATCTGTTAGATATTAAAAGCACCAACATGTTTAAATGGAAGGTAACACATTGTTGAAATCTACGCCAGTCTCATTTTTCAGGCATGTTAGATTCATAAAGAAGGTAACAGAGCATGAAATAGAAACCAACAGCGTGTTACTGGTTTGTGAAATTGAACCTGTTTGTGCTATACACTTTATGGTCTGGAGCACACCGTCAAGTAACAGCACGTGCAGCTAAATTAGACAATGAGCAAGCAAATGCTGGGATTCTATGTGATTGCTAAGCACAGAAAACAGTGTTAATGGATCAATTGGTAATGAAGCGCCATTATTGTAGGTTTTGCAATGACGGAATCCATACAACAAGTGTACCATAAGGTGTTGGATGCAGCCCGTCACAATAAGTAATCCATGCAAAGATCCAAGTTCATGTCCTGATGAAAACTGTCGTGACTTGTAGCAAAAATCTCTTGACCAGAGAACAAAACAGCCGACACATGTTTCGCCGATATGTCTTTATTAAGGCGTGGAACCAGTAGCCTAAAACTCAAAAATTTTAAGGAACCAAAAAAAAATATTTTTTTCCAATAGGAATATACCCATTGCAGATGGTAAGGCAGTATTGGTAACAAGGTATTGCGAAATGAAAGTAATGGAAGAAGTATTCTTAAAATATAATTAATGTTACGACCTGTCTGCCCTCCACAGTAACGGTCGGTGGATACTGTGGGGCAGATTTATGTTAACTGGCGCATCCCCAGGGATGCGCCAGTTAACGTGCGACACAGTGCGCCACAGCTCCGCCACCCATGTTGCGCCGCATTTATAATGCGGCGCACCATGGTGCAAAAAAGGCACAGATGCGTGACGCATCTGTGCCAGAAATGTGGCGCATTGCTGGAGTTGCGTCGCGACGCAGCTCCAGCAAGGCTCGGGGGTACACCATCTGCACAATGCTGCGTCAAGACCTACGCCTGCTTCAAGCAGGCACAGAATTTTGACGCAGCATTGCCCTGAAAGTGACTGAGTGAAATCTCATAGATTTCACTCAGCCACTTTCAGGAGGCGTTCCTGCTCAGGAACGCCCCCCCTGAGCAGGAACGCTTCCTTATGGCGCAGTGCTTTACAACGTGACGCATCTCCTAGATGCGTCACGTTGTAAATAGGGTGCATTGTTTGCGCCGCAGTTACGTCAAATAAAGTGACACAATTGTGGCGCAAAGAGGCGCAACGGCCTCATAAATCTGCCCCTTTGCTCTTTGGTTTTCTTTTGCCTTCTTATGGTCACACTTTCGGATCCTACACATATTTCTTCACTCTAGTCATGCATGCATATTTATTTGAGTTTTTGCATTTTATTCAAATGGTTTCAATTTTAATAGAGAATATAGTTTTGATGATATTGCAGGTGCGCTTGGGGTGAGTGGACACCACTGTCTGTTTTATTTGTTAAAACATTTTAAATACACTTATATACCTGAACCAAATTACACGTACTGTTTTACTTTTCTGCTTTGCACTACAGTTTGTCCAGTCGATATATGCGCGGTAAAAAGAGAAAAAGCAGCATGCAGGTGTTTATTAAATGGGACATGTGTTAAGCTGTTATACAAATTCTGCAGGTCCGTTGATGACATATTTCCTTGCTCTCTATAATTATCTTTTTCAAGTGTATCTCAAACCTTGGGTGTTTCAGGCTTGTAAAGAGTTTCACAAATATCAGGTGTTAGTTTCTTTTTAAAGTGTTTTTAGTTCTCTGGTGTTACATGCCTCACGGGATTTCCTCCAATCTCGGCTGTTACACCATACGGAAGATGGCAAGTGTTACTCATTTCTCCGCTTCTAAACGTTTCTCAAGTACGTTTTTTTAAAAATCGCGTTAGATAATTCAGAAGTGCTTCTAAAATGTTAGACATTAATTGAGTTTGGAAGTATGGTTTTATTTCCGGTGTTTACTAGAACGATATATCACCACATGGCTGTTCTGGAGCCCTTTATTCCAGCTTTGATTGTACCGTGCTTTGGGTCTTTTTTCTGTGTGAGGTACCCGATTCTTTGGGGAGAGTATGTACCAGTGCTTAATTTGAGCCTGTGGTTTCAGGTGTTCCGCATCACCACTTAATTGGTTTCCGGTGCTGGCACCGCACTTAATTGTCAACACTGCACTTATGGCAGTCTGCCACATGGTGGCGCTGCTCATCTAATTTAGAGATGAGTATAACACTGGCGTTTATGAATACAATGCACATTCAAAATTATTAATACCCGCCTTCACAACCATTCCTTTAGCTTTAGGGACCTGAAATAATCTGCTTTCAGACGAGAGAGAAGGTTAATAGTTGCTTTGGCAGTGATGACAGTGCCGGCCCCTGGGGGGAAGTAGCTCGACCAGGCGTGGGTCGTGATGGCCCGCACCCCGAGGACCGCGTCGGCGGGGGTCACGGCAGTGGTGGTGGCATGTTTGGATGAGCCACCACCGTCTAAACGAGATACGTTGGGTAGGGGGGGGAAAAATCTGAGCCGGGGAAGCGCTGGGGCCGGCGCAAGAGCCTGCCAGCGCGCTTTGCTGGATGGCATGGCCGCGCCCAGCAGGACTCCGGGAGCAGAGGGGCGGGGGAGGAATTCCTTGTGCGGCAGCACATTGCCGCATGTGAAACGCCCTTGTGTCCCTCTGGAGAGGGTCTTGCATTCCGGGAGCAGGCCGGGCCGGTTGCTGGGGCTGGAATTTTTAATGAGTCTGCCTCGGAGGGAGGGGAGGGGGACAAGTGGGGGGACCCGGTGGGGGAGGAATTTTCCCTGCATTTGTCAGGAAGTGAGTGCCAAGAGGGGGACAAAGGGTGCTGGGATGGTATTCCCATGGACCTTAATTGGGAGGGGATGAGAGCACCTGCGCCACGGGTGGGGGGCGAGCACACGAACTGCGGTTTCACACTCTGCCACCAAAGGGAGCGCTTGGGTCAGCATGACAGGGCCAGCTCCGCATAATGAGCTGGACATGGCAGGCCAGGGTCCCACACCAGTATTGACCAGGTAGAGAGGCAGGTCCCTGGAAGAAAAGATAAGGGCCCAGTAGGCTGATCCAGGACACAGAACAGAAGTGGCAGGACTTTTGTGCCGCCAGGGAGGGAGAAGTTGGTGGGGACGGGGAGGTGGAAGGGGCCCCCACCCCCACATCTGAGGAAGAGGCTAGGGCCAAGGGTCAGGCAGGCAAGTGGGTGTGGGTGGAGGAGGCGAGGCACCACAGGACGGGGTTAGGGACAGTCAAGACGGCGCAGAGACCCTATGGCGCTGGGGCCTCCTCAGGTTGGAGCAGCCTGGAGGAGCGGGGCGCAAACCAGCGGTGGAGGCTGGTAGACATGTGGGTGGGCCGGTGGGCACAAAACAGCTCTGAGACGTCGGCCAGAAGCAGTAGGGGGGTCCGCGGCGGCCTACCCTCCAATGAGGGATCGGACAACAACAGTAGCAGCCGGTAGTAGTGTGCCTGGTATGAAAGGGAAAGGTTTGAAGAGAGCGGTGGTGAGGTGTTGTGGGTGCCTGCTGAGGTGGAGGCGGAAGTGCAACTGGATTACGATGAAGAGAGCGATGAGTTGGAAGAAGGGGAAGTGCGTGAGGATGAAGAATAGACACGGGCAACTGTGGGCCCATTGGGGATGGCAACAGGAAAAGTTGGTGTCTTACAGGTGCCACCGGCCAGCACCAGCAGGAGCAAGACAGCGTGACAGAAGAAGGTGGGCGCCAAAGGCAAGGACCGGGAGGCACATGCTAACTTGTCAGGTGAGGGTGATTAGTGGGCAGCTTGGGACATGGACCCCAAAGGGGGGGCGATAGAAAGTCTGCCTGGCAGTGGGTGTGGAGGAGGGGTCAGTGAGGGACATGGGAGAGCCAGCTAGCAAACCAGCAGTGCCTGCAGTGGGGGAAACGAGCCTGGGATGAGGCAGTTGGTGGTGGCAAGTGTCCAGACGGACAAGACTGATGGGCAAGAGGGGAAGGATGACAAGGGCAATGACAAACATCACAAAAAGCTGCCATACATGCGTCTGGCTATGCCAGTGGGGTCTCACTGGTCCGAAAAGACAAGGATCAGGATTTGGAAGCATGAATACGTGGACGTATTTCAACTGTTACATAGAGAGATTCAGGCCAAGGAGGGTTCGAAGGAGGAGGAGTGGGAACTGACAAGGGCACCTCGGGTGCCAGTCAACATGGAAAACTGGCCCTCCGCTTTTCTTATTTATGCCAGCATATATTGCGAGAAACATCTAGATAGGGCAATCGCGTTACTGAAATAGATGCATATCATCCGAAAAGCACAGATGCATTTTTGTGGTTTTGCATGGCTAAGTTATGGGGCGGGAGGACACATTGGTCACACAGGGAGTGTGGGTCCATCACCTAAACCAGGGGGAAGTACCACGGGAGCTTGTTGGAATTTCAACAAAGGCTGCTGCACCAGATACCCATGCAAGTTTAAGCACGAATGCTCAAAATGTGGGGGACGCCACCTGCTCATGCAGCATTTCACGTTAGCCACGCCATCCGAATAGTGGTGGGCAACAAAGGGCAGAGGACAGTCTGGGCCAAAGGGCTCCTACTCCGGTTAGGGTTGAGGCCATGGGTCCGTGGCTCTCAATGTACCCAGATAGAGAGGCTGCGTTACAGATTCAATGAGGTTTTATGGAAGGTTTTCAGGTGGGTTACCAAGGACCCCGGGAACAGAGGTTGGCTGAGAATTTAGGGGTTGCCAGAAGTAGTTGCAGGTAAATTGAGGAAAGAAGTGGAGGAAGGGAGGATAGCGGGCCCATTTGAATATTGGCCCATGGAAGATCTAATCACTTCACCACTTCGGGTGGTCCCTAAAAAGGAGCCAGGAGAGTTTAGGTTGATTCACCACCTATCTTGGCCCAAAGGGAGGCCCGTTATACGACTTCAATGCCGAGGAGGACTCGAGGGTGCTGTATGCTTCTGTGGATGATGCAATCCGACTAGTGCAGTTGTGCGGGCGGGGGGCGGGGATGGCAAAATGTAATGTAAAATCGGCCTTTTGCCTCCTTCCCATACACCCCACGGATTTCTCGTTGCTGGGGATGCAGTTTGAAGGGGCCATTTTTTTCGAAAAAGGCTTGCCCATGGGATACAGGATTTCTTGTGCGTTGTTTGAGACCTTCAGCACATTTCTGCAGTGGTCGTTTACGAGGAGTGGTGGCCATCGGTAAGTGTCTCATTACCTGGATGACTTTCCATTCGTCGGGAGGGGCCAGTCCGGTGAGTATGGGAGGGCGGTAGACAGTTTCAGGTTTTGGCACAAAAGTTTGGGATCCCCCTTGCGCCAGAGAAAACAGCTGAGCCCAGCTGCATTTTGATGTCCTGGGCATTGAGTTGGACTCTGTCCTGTGGGTAGTCAGGTTGCCCATGGGGAAGGTGACAGACATGCAAGGATTCCTGCTACATGTGATTGGGGAGACAATGATTGACTTACGGAGAGTGCAACCATTTATGGGATTTCTGAATTTCGCTTGTCGGATGGTAAGAGCCGGGAGAATATCTTGCCACCGCCTGGGCATGGCCATGTCTGGGGCGGTGCATCCACACCACAGAGTCAGGATTTCTATGGGTGTTAGGGTGGACCTGAGGGTGTGGCAGAGGTTTCTGTCAGATTTTAATGGTGTGTCAATGGATTTTGTGGACAACAGGACTATTTGGAAGGTGCAATTGTTTTCTGACGCTGAGGGGCGCTTCAGGTTTCGGGGCCTTCTGGGACGGGAGGTGGTGCGCGGAGCAATGGCCAGAGCACTGCTTGCGGAAAGGGAGGAGCATAGCTTTTTAAAAATGTTTTCCCTTGTTAGTGGCTTTGGCCGTTTGGGGCCCGGAATTTCGGAATAGGTCAGTGCTGTTCCATGTCGACAACATGACAGTGGTTGAACTGGTGAATAAGCAGAAGGCTGGTTTTGCGACTGTTGCAAAGTTTTATGCTGCAATGCCTACGTCTGAATGTAATCTTCAGCGCGAAACATGTTCCAGGTGCAAGCAATGACATTGGGATGCATTGTCTCGTTCCCAGTGGCAGGGTTTCCGACGTTTGGCTCCGGGAGTGGATGCTTGAAAGACAGAGCTGCTGGATGGCATCTGGGCCTGGGGGTAGTGAGAGTGGTGGGCCTGGTCGAAAACTCCATAGCAGACTCTACGAGGCGCAGCTACAGGCTGGCTTGGGCTGAATTTGGCGCATTTCTGGGCCATACCAGTGAGACACAGCACATGTCATGGCAGGAAAGTGAACAGGGAGTTATACGTTTTGTTTTGAGTTGCATTGATAAAGGTTTGTCTCCAACTACGATTGAGGGTAAACTGGCGGGATATCTTTTTACAGCAAATTGTATATGGGTTTTGATCCTGCGAAGGATGAGTTACTAAGTAAGTAGTTGAGAGGTTGGGGACGGGAGCGGGGGAGGGCTCGGGGGGGGGGGGACACCGAGGGAGGCGATCACCTTTGATTTTTTACAGAGTTTGTTGGATGAGTTGTCCAACTGTTGCTATGATGAGTACGAGGTCTCGGTGTTTCGTTTGTGTATGGTATGGATGTTTTTTGGGGATTTTTGGGTCTCAGAGTTGGTGGGTAAGAGAGGAAAGGCTGGAAGACGGTATGAGGAGGTGCAAATGGATGGGGCACGTCTGGGCATTTGGCTGGGACGATCTAAAACGGACCAGGTTGGGAGAGGCAAATGGGTATGGTTGATTGAAAGTTGCTGTTTGGTGGGGTGTCCGCTGCAAGAATGGCGAGGTTTCCTACGGCAAGCCCTGGGTGCATCCAGCGTGATTTTTTGTCATGCATCTCAGGAGCGTTTGACTGCTTTTCAGTTGTTGGCAGTGCTGCGGATGCCTTTGAATCGCTTGGGTAGGAACCCTGCAAGGTTTGGTACGCATTCCTTTAGCATTGGAACGGCGACAGCGGGGGTGCGCCTGGGGTGGTCTTGGGACAGGATACGTCAGATCGGGCGATGGAGGTCCAGGGGCTGCGAGCGCTATGTGCGCAAATGAGTAAGGGTTGGCAGTTGGGGGGTACAGGTTTATGGGGAAAAGAGGGGGAGTCGCTATGCTTTTCGTGCACTAACACTTGTTTCCTTATCGCAGGTTGCGTGGGGGGCCCAGGGACCAAGACAGTTACCTGGATCGTTGGACATGCATTTGTACATTGGGCAGCAAAGTATGCAGATTGGCAGGTCTATGGTCATAACCTGGGTCTCAGAAACAGCCATCATGAGGTGCATTGGGGGGAAAAGGAGGGATGCGCTGGCTGACAAAATCGATCTCTTTGAAGAGGTTGTCAGGATATGTTGGTATTGCATCTGGGCTAGAATGACTTAATCAGGCTGTCGGGTTTGGCTCTTTTACATTTGATGCAGAGGGATTTGGATGTTATGAAGAGCAATCTCGCCGGCACGTGCATTGTTTGGACTGAATATGTGTCGCAGAAAGATTGGAGAGGGGTTCTGAAGCCGGCCGCTGTCGAGAAGGCTCGTAGGAAGCTAAACAGGGCCATGAGAGTTTTTTGCAGCACAAGGGGCATCAAGGTGATTGCACTTGAATGGTTCCGGCTGGAAGAGCACTGCTGTTTCCAGATGATGGAGTGTAGCTTTCACGGATGGGCAGCGCTTATTATATGATGGAGATGAGGGATGTTATTAGTAAGCTGTGGAACGAATCCATTTGATGTTGCAGGGATTGAGGGGTGAAAGTTGCACTACAGGAAGGGGGCAGCTAACCGCCCTACGGGGATTCCCTCGTTGGCAGTATTTTGGAGGGGTGGGGAGTCAATTACAGGCATACTCTCCCCTCTGGGAGGGGGATACATTTGCATGATGGGGGTGCGGGATGCAAGAGTGCGACGGCTGGAGATGATGTTGAGGAGGTTGAAAGATAAGTGAGGAAGTGAATGGAATGAGGGAGGAGGTCGCAGAGTGAAACCGGAAGAGAGTAACAGGAGTGTGGGAATGGATGGTGGATGAAATGTTTGAGGTATGGGATTGTTTAGAAGTGTTATAAGTTTAATGATGTCTTTTGGTTAAAGTATTGTGTTGTCAAGTCAAGTCAAGTCAAAATTTGTATAGCGCAATACTCACCCAGAGGGCCTCAAGGCGCTTGGGGGGGGGGGGGGTTCGCTACTTATCAAATAGCCAAGTTTTGAGTTGTTTTCTGAAGGAGAGGTGGTTCTGTCTAAGGCGGAGGTGGGTGGGGAGAGAATTCCAGGTTTTGGCCGCTAAGTAGGAGAATGATCTTCCTCCCATGGTGGCTCTTCGGATGCGTGGAATTGTGGCGAGGGCTTGATTGGACGATCGTAGTTGGCGGGTGGGGGTGTAAAAGGTCAGGCGCGTGTTGAGCTATCTAGGTCCTAGGTCGTAGAGGGCTTTGTGTGGGTGGGTGAGGAGACGGAACGTTATTCTCTTGTTGACGGGGAGCCAGTGAAGGTCTCTCAGGTGACCGGATATGTGATTGTGGCGGGGTATGTCTAGAATGAGTCGGGCGGAGGCATTCTAAATACGTTGGAGTTTTTTCTGTAATTTGGCTGTGGTTCCGGCATAGAGGGTGTTTCCGTAGTCCAGTCGGCTTGTGACAAGTGCTTGGGTGACCGTCTTTCTTGTTTCGTGGGGATCCATCGGAAGATCTTTCGGAGCATGCGTAAGATGTTAAAGCATGATGATGAGATGGCGTTGACTTGTCTGGTCATCGAGAGGGAGGACTCTAGAATGAATCCCAGGTTGCGAGCATGGTCCGTTGGTTTGGGTGCGCTGCCCTGGGCCGGTGGCCACCATGAGTCGTCCCATCCAGAGGGGGATGATCCTAGGATTAGGACTTCCATCTTGTCTGAATTCAGTTTTAATCGGCTGTTCTTCATCCATTCGGCTACGTCTTTCATCCCTTCGTGTAGGTTGGTTTTGGCGGTGTTTGGGTCTTTGGTGAGGGAGAGGATCAGCTGGGTGTCGTCGGCGTAGGAGATGATGTTGAGGTTGTGTTGGCGTGCGATGGATGCGAGGGGTCTCATGTAGACGTTGAAGAAGGTGGGGCTGAGAGATGATCCTTGTGGTACGCCGCAGATGACTTTGGTGGCCTCTGATCTGAAAGGGGGGAGGCGGACTCTCTGGGTTCTTCCGGCGAGGAACGAGATGATCCAATCCAATGCGTTTCCTTGTATCCCAACGTTACTGAGGCGTTGTACAAGGATGCTGTGACAGACCGTATCAAACGCTGCGGAGAGGTCCAGGAGCATGGAGTGTATTTATTGTGCAATGCCGGCCACCGGGGGAATTAGGGTCGACAGACCAGTCTCCCCCCGGGGTCTTCGTGCATTGGGAGGAAGGACAAGGTGTATTGGGGTGAGGGGGTTGGGCTAGGGGTGGGGTTTAGGCCAATGGCCTATAGGGGGCAGGAGAGGAGGTTTCATCCTCTTCCTGCATTCCAGCCTCATTGGGGAAGGGTGTTAAGAATTTTGGACCACGCTCCCACCCTACAAGTTTCAGGAGTGGGGACTGGGATTTTCGCCTTGGGTATTGCGTGCCAGTTTAAGAAAGGTTGCTAGGATGTGTTAGCAGTATTTTGGAGGGGTGGGGAGTCAATGACAGGCATCCTCTCCCCTCCGGGGAGGGGGCTACAGGTGCATGATGGGGTGCAGGATGCAAGAGTGCGACGGCTGGAGATGATGGAGAGGAGGTTGAAAAATAAGTGAGGAAGTGAATGGAATTAGGGAGGAGGTCGCAGAGTAAAACGGGAAGAGAGTAACAGGAATGTGGGAATGGATGTTGGATAAAAGGTTTGAGGTGTGGGATTGTTTATAAGTGTCATAGGTTTAATGATGTTTTTTGTTTTTGTGTAGTCAACCTTGTCCTAATAAATGGCCTTTTACGCTAACATACAGCATGGAGTGTATTTATTGAGGGAGGGCAATGGGTGGTGAAAGCTTCAGTGGCCACCTGGTCAGAGCCCTGGCACATATTATTTTGCAAATTAAGCACTGTACTGTACCCTGTGCTACACAGAAAGGACACGTGGTCTGAGGATAAGGCGTCATTCAGGTGTGCTGTGGAAGAGAGGTGGATACAGTGGGTATGAACTGAGCACCTGAACGATTGTAGAAGGGGGAAGTAGCCATTTTCTAAAAGATGGAATCAATAGAGACTTGATTGTAGCTCTAAGGTGTACTTGTTGTGACCACGTGCCCCGAAGAGGGAGCCTGCCTAAATATAATTTTAAACGTAAAGTGTCTCTATCTTGTTGAATGCATTCTACGGTGATGCAGCAATAGATGTTGCCTGTAACTTGAATGAATACTGAACACTTCTAAATCCAATTGTTTCTATATCCTTAACCCCCCATGAAATTACCTGTCTAACGAAACCCCTGACATAGGGTTAAGGAACTATACCTTGACCGGGTTTCAAGTTTCCAGGGATTGCTCAGCGAGTTCTCTGCTGGACAAAGATCTACAGAAATCAATACAGCAATATATGGGAGAATGAGTTTCTCTCCTCCAGTGCAGCATCCAGTCTGCATGGGTTTCATAAGCTGCTCGAGCATCGTTCTGGTATCCAGCTCCGGAGGGACTAAAGCATGAACCAACTGTGGTTTTTAAGACTGAAATCCATGCCAAATTAGGCAGTGAGCTACCTCATGTACTATGGCTATTCAGGCAGCAAAAAAGGGTCACTCAAATCCTCAATTAATCTATGCATCATATAAACACATTCTTAGATGACATCACACATCCTTATATAGAAGACTGGAATTTTTAAATATATTTCTCATTATTTGAGTTACGGACATCCACATCAGTACGATGATAACATATGGATTAGTATTTGCCAGGTGAGCGATTCACCGGTAATGACAAGCAATGCCTAGAGAAATGAGGAATAACCTCTGCACCAATTGCTGCAGGTTTTTCTTTTTTTCTTGGCTATTTTTGCTCAAGGACTTTGGCAGTATCTGCTGAAAATATGCATAAGAAATAGCAACCAGAGTTGTGGTTGAAATTGACAGCTTGTCACTTCAGTATAGACAGCTTTTCTGTTTACTACCCTCTACAGTTGATGGCAGGTCTTATACTATCGCTATTAAAAAGAATTATTAATCAATATTGCCCAATCAACTACTGTCCCTTCTTGTCTACAGTCTTGGAACACTTATGCTTCAACCCTTGAACATCATTTCTTACCTCCCTAAACCTAGTAGTTGATGTAGCGTCCTCCCCACCCGGTAGCATGTAAATTACTACGCCACACATGGAGCTCTGTAGTGCACGTCATTATTCTTCAGACTGCAACTGTTAATTGATTTCCAATATGTCACCAACTTTATTTATCCAAACACTAGGGCACTAGGTAGTGCCCCAAACCACGGCACTGTAGCTGCTGCTTGTTGCAGAATTATTCCACTTTTGTCTTTAACTGTTTTTTTAGTGCAAAAATACACTTATTTAACTTTATTTAACCACACCTAGACACACCCGAATGCTTACGTTTGTCCTACGGAATCTTTTGGGGACCTGAAGGGTCCCGCTATACATATGTACAAGACTCTACGTCCCCGCTTTGTTAAATGAAAAGATAAACATTTCAAATATATATACCCATAGCTCCTCAATGAGTCACCAAGATGCTTGAATTAGCCTTCCAGAGCTCATCGTGTGAGGTTGCAGGGGTGAAGAAGAGATGCCTGCACCGGGTGCAGGTGATGCAGAGTCAGGTGTATGAGTTACACTTTCCATACTCTCGGGTGGACAGACCTCAGTACAGATATCTGGAGCTGATGAACAACTAGGAAGGAGTTTGAAGTGGGACAAGCTTCTGGTAATGAATTTAAGGGACATTGAGCGGTCACATATGTCCTTTGCTCGTCATACCCCACAAAAGGTCGGCATCGAACGAAGCATCAGATTTGCTCTTTTCTTTTTTGCTTGACCAAGACTTGGTCTCCCTTTTTGAAGATCGTGTCTTGAGTACCTCGGCATTCATCAGCATAGGTTTTTATCTTGCATTTGTTTAAAGAACGCGTTTTGGGTATCCCACCAGCATCGGTCAACCTCGTCTGAGTCCTCTGTGGCTGTTTCGTTCCCATGGCGCCCCTAAACTTCAAGGTGGCTGGGCTTTAACCTGTTGTGGAGTGGAGAGTGGATTTGTACGCGCGAAGGATCAAACACAGAACAGATCCGAGGTCACTTTCTTCCAGCACAGCACACTGGACCACTCTCTTTAGGGTGACCATGAAACATTAGACAACCACGTTCACCTGGGGCCAGAGAGGTGTGTGCTTTTGTGATGCTTGATATTCATGCTTGTAAGAAAATCGTGAAACTCTCCACTGCTGAAAGGTAAGCCATTGTCAGACTTAAGAATGTTGCAAAAACATCATTAAATACCCCAATGACTTTATCATGTTATGCCATGTTATGTTATCGGATTTGGAGAGCGCATGGCTGCCCCAGCGACGGGGCGTCTCAGCGCTAGATCCGCAGATACCAGCCGAAGAGCGAGGGAGAAGCAGAGGATTAATAAGGGAAGAGTCATGTCATGAGTAGTTGACGTCATGTGTTCCATGAGGGAAATCTTGTTTTTTAATCACTTACTAAGATATTGTCATGTTTTGTAGCTCTTCCTTGACAATCTACACTTACCTGTTTTTCACCCTACTAAAGGGACCATTGATTAAAAAAGTTAACAATACCCTGTAGGTGGCTTTAATACACTCTTCACCACACACACAACATTGAATCCCCACTCATTATTATAGCTTACAAGAAAAGATCTCCACGAAAGAGCCCTTTCGTAGGGCCTGTGAGGCTTTACAGCTCCTGCCCTATCAGGAGGTGTGCCCGGTGATGAAGCATGACACCCACATGGGTGTGTGAGGGCAATATCTTCCAATGAGAAAGATCCCCTCATTTTTCATATATTCCATCAGTACATCTTCTTCAACGGAGTAGCTACCCTAGCCACCTCTTTTTCATCAATTATTGCCATGAGAGGATGGACATTATTGAGGGATCAGAAGAAATCAACAGCAATCCGCTCCCAAGAGTGTTTTGGAAGATCAGAAATGGTTACTGGGTGATGCTTTGTTTTGTGGACAAAACATTACACAAGTGACAGACCTTTAGTTCTCTCTTGACTCTTTCATCAAGGTGAGGAAACCACACTTAGTCTCAGGGGACTCTCTTAGTTGTGGCAATGCCAGGATGACCCTCATGAGACAGTTCAATATCTTGCTGGCTCAGGCTCTCAGAAATGACAATCCTCATAATATAATGCATTCTTGCGGAACACAAATATCTTCTTTTAGATTTTTGAACTGTTGATAGAAAAAGTCATCCATTAGAGGTCAAGTATGTTTCCTCCAGGATTGTTGTGAAATAATGTCATTGAGAATAATAATATCTTGATCTGTTTTTGTTGAAATCAGAACTTGTTCTACTGATAGAGCATGCTGGAATTGATTATGAAGTACACATAGGCCTCAGTCGCTTTAGACACTGTATCAAGACACTGAAAAATCAATCATGAGAAGTAGTTAGTGGGATTTTGGATTTTTCTCAGGCTGGTGCACAATAGTGTATCCATACTCTTGCAGTCTCAACCTCCACCTCTTAGTTTGAGGAGTCATCTTGGCTTATGGATTCCCCAAAATGGCGAGCAACGCCTGGTGGTCAGTGACAAAGGTGAAATGTTTTCCGTATAGAAACATATGGAAATGTTCAGAAGTCCACACCACAGCTAGGTTTTCTTTTTTAGGTGGGAAATAAGCACGTTCAGTTTTTTATATACTTGTGCTCGCATAAGCCACAATGTGGATCTGTGCATTTTCACGACCTTTGTGCTGACCCAGGATCGCACCCAATCCCAACAAGCTTGCATCAACCACAATCTTAGTATGCAATTTGGATCAATAAAGGCAATTTCAGTAACATTCTCAATTACATTTTTGATTTTCTTGAAGCTGTGATCACATTCATACTGTAGAAAAATAGACATATTGATGTACATAAGCAACGTTCATTTCCCTTTTCCCACTCCTCTTCCTGCGCATATCCTAAATACCGTAAAGCATTTAACTACATCCTACTGCCGGCAAAGGCCTGTACCCGTGTATACATGACAGCCATTTTAGGCACCCTGGCCCTTTTTGCCCGCCTAAGATTAGAATCACTGGCTCCCCTTCCGCGTGTATTCAAAATCTCTCTCTCCCTCACATGCATAAACCATGAAGCCCTCTCCCTCTGCACGACCCCGCTGTGAAAGGCGACTCTCCCCCTTGACTCGCACAAAACCCCCTATTCCATCTTGGAGAGGCATCCTTTGCCTTAGCAGACATAGCCCTCCCCCAGCTGCACCTGACTGCCCCCGCTCTCATGTACGGGTCATAAGATCTCTCTCGCTCTCTGTGTGACTCTGTCCTTGTGTCCACCCTGGCTACCCCTCCCTTCTCCTCACGTAAACAAGTCATAAACCCTCTTCTTACGCAGAGCCCTGTCCTTGAGGGTCACGGCCGCGCCTGACCAGCACCTCCTTCCCTTCCATGAATGCCCCTCTGTTGACAAGCCTTCCCTCCGCACTCAATTGTCCACGCGGCATTAATACCACTCCTTTGATGACCCTTTTTCCCCCGAGTCCGGCTGACCACATATGTCCGAGGCCATCGCCTGAGCCAGGAGATACCATTTACTGCCCTTATTGTATGAAGTCACTCCTCTTCAAAGGATCCTCTATTGGTCTTAGCCACCCCCACCCCTTGGGCTATGATCAGGCGTACACATCCTGCAAAACACTCAGTTGCGTGATTGACCTCCCCTCTTATCAGCAGGTCAAGGGCCCCCATTGTGAATGTATATGGGTAGGATCACCACGAGGATTATGGGGATGTCTTTCCTTTTGCGTCACACCGTCCTGATTGTGTTATCATGTGTTCTGTAGAGTATAAAAAGCCAGAGTCTCAGCTCACTTGTTAGAGCACCTCCCGAAAGACACTGTGTTTCGTGTCCGAAATGACTGGCTCTCCTCATGAGTAATAAACTCTGCTCTTGATTCCTGCTTCCAGCGCCCGTCTCTTTATTTTGGTAATTACTCAACATGGGAACTAAGGCGGCTTGCGCCAGCAGCCTGGGCATCGATAGGAAGATGGTTTGCAATTTTCCACAATTGGCGCCCAACGCGGGGCCCATCAGTGACATAGGGTTCGGTAAGAGAGATCCAGACGAAGAAGTGAACGTCTAAATGATCGGGGCATGCCTGCCTTGAGAGGGCCCTCGCCCGGCGGCCGATCGACAGAACTTCACCAATTCTGAACGGACCTCTCTTCGAGTGACCTATTGTCCTGACTGGAATCCCACAGGAATGCTACATGGAGTAAGAGAACGATCGGGCGCTGGAGGAGGAAGTCGAAGAACTATCCGTATGGTCCGGTCCGGGTAAGATTAAGTAGGGTGTTTTTACGCCTGATTGGTAGGGTGGCTCTGTCCACCTGATTGATTGATTGTTTGTATTGAAAACCGGTATTTGTATACTGGCATTGTTGGTATTGGTTCATTTAGCTCTGAGGGCTACTTGACATATTGGTTCTCTTTTGAGAACGAGACATTCTCTGTTTGCAAACAGCGGCGAATAGGAACGTCGTCCCTCTTTGCAGATAGAGAAGGGTAGGTAATGTAGACTTTTGTCCCCGGTATTAAGCCGTCATGCCTACCTTTCTCCCCACTGGATTGTTTGAAGTCGATTAATAATCGATTGTTGTTCTTTTGAGATCTTCCCTGTCTACAAACTGAGACGAGTAGAAATATTCTGTCTTCCTTTTTGGATAGCGAAGGGCAGGTAATGCAGACTTTTGTCCCCGTTGTAATCCGTCATGCCTGTTTTTCTCCCCACTGATTGATTGAAAACCTGGACATTGTTGTTCCAGGCATTGTTTCGTTTGAGGTATTTTCCGCCTGCAAACAACGTGGAATAGAGATATTCTATCTAGTCTTTGCAAGCAGAAAAGGGTAGGTTATGCCCCTTTGTGAATTCGTCAGTCCTACCCACTCCCCACTGGTTGGTTATTGTGGGGTAGCTCGCATGGTCCGCCCAGGAGACTACTCTTATGGAGGACATATGCTCTCTACTCATGGGCCATTTAGTAGAAATAGACCGACTGGTCCGTCCAGGAGGCTACCCTGGTAAATGGAAGTACATCGCTCGGTCCGTCCAGGATGATACCCTAATGAAGGAATATATGTTCCCCTTTTTGATCGATAATCTCGTTCCACCCCGGACCATTTATTGGAGGGGACTCGTCTGGTCCGTCCAGATGTACCACCCCCCCCCCCAGTGAAAAGGACACATAAAAATATGAAGTGATCACCGTTCCCTACTAACAGAAAGCTTTAGCTCGAAACACGCTAAGGAAGAGAAAGAAAAATAAAAAGGAAATCAGGCTAAGTCAGTAACCCCCTGATGAGCTTTTGACTTCACTAAAAATAAGAAACATTAGAAATAGTTCGTAACAAGAAATATAAAATGGAGAAACAGTTCGTAACAAGAAATATAAAATGGCGAAAAGTTTGACAGCAAAAATAGCCACGAGGCAGCTAGGCTTCACTGCCTGTTCCTGCTCCCAACATGCCTGCCTCATTGCCCGCCACGCCCAAATAACGGTCACATGAAATAGAAACAATCAAATAGGTACCTACCCCCATTCCGGAAAACTCCCGAAGTGCAACAGGTCCGCAGTTACGCCCATCCGGAAGGCGAGGCCTCGAGGTACGAGGGTCCCGCCTGACCACGATCGGGAGGAGATGATGTTGGGCAGGCGGTCCAAAGAATGGCAGAGTCCTCTCCTTCTCTCCTCTTCCGCTGCCCTGCAGGCCACGGGGGGGGGGGGGGCTGTCTTGCCTCAGCCACCGACCACCCCCCCCCTTCTGTCTCTCGCCTGGTCTGACCCACGAAGAAGGCAGAAGCCGAAGGCGAGAACGGCGGCGAATCAAGTAGTCCCGCCACATTTCGAATTCGCCGCATGCCATCGCCTGTTTGTCAAAGGCCGAAGCCAAGGCGAAAACGGCGGCAAATCAAGTAGTCCTGCCACATGCCAAATTCACCGCATGCCGCCGCCTGCATAGGCACAGGTAGTCCCGCCACATGTCAAGGAAAAGGGGGGGGCTGTCTTGCCTCAGCCACCGACCACCCCCCCCCCCCATCATCAATGGCTGGCATGGCCGATATCGAAGACGACGGAGCCGAGGAACGGCGCGGGGTCGCTGGAAGGGGGAGGCGGCGCGAACGACCCTCCCCCACCTCCCTCCAGGTGGAGGCTTCCAGCGACACCCCAATGCTCTTACTTAAAGAGGGTCAACATCATAAAGCGGTCTTCTGCCCAGGACGGGCACTCGCTCCATATCGCCTCTCCTCGACCTTGAAGATTCTATAAGAGCCGGGGGGCCCCCGACCCCCTGCATGGGTGCCCCCGCCCCCTTCACCGGGAACCACGACATCGGTGCAACTCCTGCCGGCGCCAGCCTCGGATTAGAACTGGCTAAAATGCAGCCACGGCACAGACTTGTTCAGTTCCGGAGGAACACCAGGATGACCCGGTAGGAAAATTGTTGCCGCCCTTCCCACTCTTTGACTCATGGTCCATATTGTTAGACTGTTAACCTTATAGCACGAAACTTTTTGAATTCCCAACGGAAGGCTCTGGGCCAACCATGCAAGACTAGAGACATCCTGACTGTGCTGGAACTCGCCTGACCCCACCCAAAATGGCGCCGACACAAAATGAGAGTTTTTGAATGAACTTTATTGTACCATGACCTTGCAACTTTTTAACCCCGAGATATATATATATATAACGTTTTGGATAATGAAAGTAGATATGAAGGATATTGAGCATGTGCTTGGACAATGAATTGACTTAGGGTGGGTACTGATTATGAGTTGGAAAATGAATTGGTGTAATTTAGATAAAGAATGAGTATTGGATAATGAATTATGAATTGATTAATAATGAATTTTTGACATGCATCATGTCTGCTCTGTAAGGTAATTTCAATACGATTTTATTTGCACTGCTGCACTTTATGAAATGAACTGCTACCAACTCCGTTTATTAAAAGTATTTTGAAGGAGAAAGCATGGTCGTTGCAGTTGCATTAATAAGTTTTGTAATGCCTTACTACTGCGAGCGAAGATTAAGTATGATGATGGATGTAGATCAAAAGGGATCAGATATTTGGCAGCTACCTTATGTGCCACAAGCAACCGGAAAAGTGTTTTCAGATACCCTTAAAAATGACACCACAGAAAATGCCTTCTGACCGTCACCCTTGCACCCGATAAAGACGGTTACGACCAGGTAGCTCATGTAGATGCTCAGATCGTCAATGATTATCTATATGACACCACTGGTCCCTCTGGGCTGAAATGCCGAAGGGGCAAGGGAATGCGGTACGAGGAGATAGGGCGAGTATATGGTAGGTAAAACATTTTCGAACTACTGCATGATGATGTGCTTTGAATGCTGCCCCCCCCCCTACCCCTTCTTTTCCTCCCTTCTGCAGGTCACGTCAGAACGTCGACTGAAGTATGGAAGAGCGACGGTCGGACCACCGACGAAAAAGGGAAAAGGGGAAATCTGTGTTTAGTCGTTATAACAGATAAACTTTTTAAAGACGTAGGCTTAACATGACTGTTCCTCCTTAGGACATAGCGACTGAGAGGATGGACTGACATAGAAACTGGACAAGTACTGAATGACGAAAAATTGACTAGAAATGACGTGCTAAATAATGTAACTGGACGTTTGACTAGGTAGGGAAAGGACAAAGAAAAATTATACAGGTAAGGGTTGCCACGGCACCACCCGTCTAGGAAGTTAGAAATATTGCTGATGTTCAAAATGCACTACCCCCTTTCTCACACTCTTATAGATATAGCCAAGCTGCCCGACTATTCTCCCGATCAATGCTTGCCGTTGCCTCAGCCTGGAGAACTTCCCACCACAGGAGGGAACAGAAAAATGGCCTAAGATCCAACCATGGGTAACTAGCACGACCAGGTTAATCACTGATCGACCAGCCGAGGTGTGAGTATTGGTAATTGGGAACGCTCGCAGGCGTGACAAGCGAGAAGGGAAGGGGGGGAAGGGTAGAAAGAGCAAGCACATAGATAAAACAGGATAGTAAAGATACGTAGGATATACGGATAAAAACAGATGTTGTAGGCTAACAATTGTTTCCTGTCTTGTCGTGAATGTCTTATATATGTGTAATACATGTGCCGTCCTCCCTGTCTGAGTTTGTGTATAATGTACGGATTTATGTCTTCCCTCTGTCTGTATCTGCATGTTACCTAACCTTTGCCGTTCCGTGTTGTGAGCGCACTAAATGACCTATTTTTGTACACGTCTCTCTCTCTCTCTCTCTCTCTCTCTCTCTCTCTCTCTCTCTCCCTACATGTCATACGTGTACCGAATGGCTCGTTTAGATTGCTGGCGACTCTCACTCTCTATGAGAGTCTGCCTATTCTCTCTCTTTCATTTGTAAAATTGTGCCCCACCGGCATCAGTCTGATTTGATATATATTAAACGCAAAGGTGTTCAGCGAAAATTGGCCGAAACTTAAAATAATTGTATCTCGCCATATTACTGCCTCTCCTTTCTGCAAAAATGAATGAACTTGAATTGGCTGAGAAGGAAAGGACAGGTAAGACGACTAAAGTCCCCCAAAATCTGGCCACTTATAGGGGAACTGTATGTCAATGGCACCTTATGTCTGTTCTTCAGAGGCGAACGCCAACGACCAGATTGAACTCCCAACGCCCGGATTGCCCCACCCCCTTTTTTTTGCACCCAAGCGCAAGCGCCCGAAGCATCCCCGCCCCATTTTTTTTTCGGTAAACCCCAATTGCTGTCCCGAATATAAACTTGATACACATGAGGAGTTGTTGACCCTCGAGAAGACCCTGTTTTGCCTGACTTTCGATAATAGCACCCCCGCCCTGTTCAAAAGGGATAGCCAGTCCTGATGGGAAATGTTCTGTAAAATGCTGAATATGATGTAATGCACAGTTGATGGGAACTTCACTTGATTTATAAATAAGACGATGAATAGACCTGCCATGAGCCCAGTAGGAATACTGACACGTGCACTGCTTGGTAATGGACCTCTGACTGTGACCAATGAGCGTATAATTGAGGGAGGAATTCAGCATGCATAGATATCTTCTTTTGCCATTTCACTGAAACATTGTCTTGTACCTATTCAAAGATTCACGATCACCGAAGGAGATGGGTCGGAAGTGACGTACAGCCTGGCTGCGGATCTTGGGACTCGTGTGACCTCGACCAAAGGTGGAGCCGTAGAAAAACAGGATACGGGACGAGACCGCAATTTCAACGTGGAAAATGAAAAACGGTGGGCCACCTTGAAGCCCTCCGTCTGCTGAACCCACGCGTGCCTGGAGTCTCCGTCCCCCTTCTTTGGGCCCGATTGACGGGCCTGCCTGCTTGTTATCCTTTGCTCCCTTGGTCCCTTTTGCGTGTCCCAGGAACTCTGACCCAGCTCCACCCTCTCCCCTATCGACTATTTGAACCACACACACCCTCTTCTCCACGTGACTTTTTTGCCAAAAGGAACGAACTGCATTCCACTGGGAATAGGGTGCTGCCATAGAACTGTGGGCGCCGAGCATAAGGCGCCGCCAACCGGATTGTTTAGGGAACAGGACTGTGGTCTAACAGCAGAAGACTGACCGCACCCTGCAACGCGAAAGGATAGAACAGAGCTGGACCCATAGCTCCACCGCCGGTGCTCAACAGCGCCAACGAAAGTACTTGGACTAGAGCCTACCAGTGATGGCTCACTGACAAAAAGACACTGGGACGAAGAAATATTGTATTTAAGCTGAATTCCGCTCTCATCAACCTGGTCAAAACTGTTCATTGGTTACATTTTTAGTCAGAGACATTTATGCTATGTAGTGCTTTGAAATGATAGGAACTCGACAAATGCAATCTCCTATGTGCTGTAATCTGCCAAACACATCAACTGTCCATGATTATATACCATATGCTAATATTGACAATGCTAATTCTGCGACCGTCCCTGTTTATATGTACCATCATCGATTACGAAAATGAACTTTTGCTATGTAAAAAGGGGCGACTGTAGAAAAATAGACATATTGATGTACATAAGCAACGTTCATTTCCCTTTTCCCACTCCTCTTCCTGCGCATATCCTAAATACCGTAAAGCATTTAACTACATCCTACTGCCGGCAAAGGCCTGTACCCGTGTATACATGACAGCCATTTTAGGCACCCTGGCCCTTTTTTCCCGCCTAAGATTAGAATCACTGGCTCCCCTTCCGCGTGTATTCAAAATCTCTCTCCCCCTCACATGCATAAACCATGAAGCCCTCTCCCTCTGCACGACCCCGCTGTGAAAGGCGACTCTCCCCCTTGACTCGCACAAAACCCCCTATTCCATCTTGGAGAGGCATCCTTTGCCTTAGCAGACATAGCCCTCCCCCAGCTGCACCTGACTGCCCCCGCTCTCATGTACGGGTCATAAGATCTCTCTCGCTCTCTGTGTGACTCTGTCCTTGTGTCCACCCTGGCTACCCCTCCCTTCTCCTCACGTAAACAAGTTATAAACCCTCTTCTTACGCAGAGCCCTGTCCTTGAGGGTCACGGCCGCGCCTGACCAGCACCTCCTTCCCTTCCATGAATGCCCCTCTGTTGACAAGCCTTCCCTCCGCACTCAATTGTCCACGCGGCATTAATACCACTCCTTTGATGACCCTTTTTCCCCCGAGTCCGGCTGACCACATATGTCCGAGGCCATCGCCTGAGCCAGGAGATACCATTTACTGCCCTTATTGTATGAAGTCACTCCTCTTCAAAGGATCCTCTATTGGTCTTAGCCACCCCCACCCCTTGGGCTATGATCAGGCGTACACATCCTGCAAAACACTCAGTTGCGTGATTGACCTCCCCTCTTATCAGCAGGTCAAGGGCCCCCATTGTGAATGTATATGGGTAGGATCACCACGAGGATTATGGGGATGTCTTTCCTTTTGCGTCACACCGTCCTGATTGTGTTATCATGTGTTCTGTAGAGTATAAAAAGCCAGAGTCTCAGCTCACTTGTTAGAGCACCTCCCGAAAGACACTGTGTTTCGTGTCCGAAATGACTGGCTCTCCTCATGAGTAATAAACTCTGCTCTTGATTCCTGCTTCCAGCGCCCGTCTCTTTATTTTGGTAATTACTCAACATGGGAACTAAGGCGGCTTGCGCCAGCAGCCTGGGCATCGATAGGAAGATGGTTTGCAATTTTCCACAATATGACCACCTAAACACAGCCTTTTTGTGAAGTCTCCCAATGGTGCACTGATTATGGTAAAATCACGATTGTACCTGGAACAGTAACTGGCCATGCCATGGAAGGACTGCAGCATGGTCACATCCTATGAGGTACTATTGAATGATAAAGCTTGTGCTTTAGTTGGGTCTGGTGTCATTCCCCCTTCAGAGAAACATGTCAAAGAATTTGAGCATTGTTTTATGAAACTCACACTTTTCTGCATTCAATGTGAGACATGCATCAGCAAGTAAACAGCAGATTTGAGTTAGGGCTTTGTCATGTTCCATTTGAGTGGCCCCAAGCACCAGTTTATCATCACTGTAATTGAAGGCATGTGTGACAAGATGTATTATGTGAAGGATGGCATCCTGAAATATTTTGGCAGCTGAGGATACGCCAAAGTTTAATTGTTTATATCTGAACAAACCAACATGGGTCAAAAAGGTTGTAATGTACCTGCAATTTTCTCCCACTTCTTGTTGATGATACCCTTTGTTTAGTTCGAGGCGGGAAAAGACTTTGGCATCATTCAGCTGTGTAATGATATCTGCAATGTGTGGGCCTGGATGCCATTCTCACTCAATTGCCTTGTTGTCCTGGCTCATATCAACACAGATGCACATGGCACCTCTACTTCCTTTCTACAACTATGGGTGAGACCCTGGCGTTTGACCAGTGGAACTTTAAATGATGTCATGCTTTAACAGCATTTGCAGCTTCCTGTAAGTGAAGAGCTATTCGAGGATGTTGTTGAGCAAGTGGAGAAGTGTGGCTCACTGGTTAGAGCAGGCAGACCCTGAAGCAGAGGTCAGACCCGGGACCCGGGTTCGATTCCCGACGCGGCAGGGTGTTGAGCTCAAATGTCCACGGACTCGATAATTCTCGCTTCGGTGCCTGACCTAATCATGGGTTCACACTATGCAACTCTGGGCATTAAGCTTGCTTAATCTCCACAACGGCCCCCCGCGGCGGGATGCCTGGCTTTCACCTTGGGGATGACCTGTAGGGGCTATCTCACAGGGAAAAACCAGGACGGGTTCCCAAGGCAAGCGCGGAGATACCCCTTCGGGGGTCGATTCTGGCGCTATATAAGAAATGCAATAATAATAATAATAATAACAGGACGAAGTCTTCATTAATGTGAAGCTGCACTTTCATGGTTTTAAGCTTTCCTAGTCCATGAAATATGGATGGCACCTGACTTACTATGTCTGCATGTGAATGTACGTTGTAAATTGATAGAAATCAGACACATCAACAACAAAGTTGATACTGAGTAAACATGCGCTCAACGAAGTGGCTTGAAGAACATGTATTGGCGCTTGTACCTTCATCTTCCTGTTTCACAAGTTTGCTACAAATGATCCTTGACTTTCTAATGGCATGGAAGCTGTTCTAATGTATACCTTTGCCTTTGAAGGGATAAGACGGGGTACTGGAGACTGTTCTTGATATTATTCTGCAGGCATGATGTTTATCGATGCACCACTGTCAATGATAAAAGGAATAGGACAACTGTTCACTTTGAGTGTGATTTTAGGGCACTGTTCAAATAAGTTGTTCCACATGGTGACCTCTCTTAGACTCTGCATGAGGCCAAACCTACATGTACATGTTCACTAGTAGAGCCCACCATCGCATTTCCATTTCCTTCACCATAGCTCGACACTGATGTTGAAGAGTATGTAGACGATGCCTTGGATGACGATCGCCTTCGTTCAATTTCCACTTCGCTCACTTGATGTCGCAGTTTAGCCTTGTGGGCAATGCTAGAGGGCTTCTGTAACTTTCTGCCATTCATGTTCTCTTCTCGACGTGACATAGTTGGATTCTCTTTTACTCTGGAATGCTTTTCCATCCTGCAACCCTTGCATGTTTGCCCAATGGCTCGACATTTATTTTCATGTGGAAAGAAGAAACCGTGTCAGAAACACAATTTTTGTTTTCCTTTTGAGATATCACTTAATGGCCCTCGACCTTGTGTCTCTGCTTGCTTTTCATGTTCTAGGCTACTCCAGCTACCATATCTGCTGCTTTTCGATTAGCACATTCTACTCTCGGAGCCATGAGCACTCTCTCCAGACTGAGTGTCTCGCACAGCATACATCGTTTGAATGAATTAGACAGGCATCCATCGATTACTCTGAGTTCTATGGCTTCTTCTTTGAACTTGCAATGCTTGATGAGAGTCTCAAGACTTTCAGAAAATTCATCCATCATTTCCCTAGTTAACTGCCTAGCTTGGTTGAAGATGTAGCTTTCATAGCTAACGTTCAGCGTTAGATTAAACTTAACCTCTAAAGCCTCTTTAATCTGTCAGTATGAGATTTCATCAGTATTTTCTTTATCGCTTCTTTCACACCATTACCTGCAAGGTTCTTGAACTTTTGATGAACTTCTTGTCATCTGTTTCTACTAATGAGTCAATGAAATCATTGAACTTCTCAACACAGGCAGTTCACCTGATGCCAATATTTAACTTTTTGGTATTGTCAAATGGAAGCGGCAGTTTCAAGAAAGTGGCGACATTATAATGACCTGTGGAACTTCCTGCTGTCGAGTGCAGGGCTTGCTCCGGTGCCATCTGCGGCCAGCTAGGACATGCACCATTCATACCATCTCTAGGCCACTGCCGCATGCTTGCACCAGTGTTGTCGCGACTGCCATGATGTCGTATGGCCCCTCTTTTATCTTTGTTGGTAAGTGTAGGGTTTATATCTTGCATGTGTTCATCACCGCTCACAACCTTTTGCATTGTAGCTGGTCTTCACTGTCTTTAGTTTTTCTTGGTGCCTGTGTGCTTCTACATTTGGCGCGCTTTCGCACCTGGCTCTCACCACCTTCTGCACTCCTCGTTATGTTCGCTTGAAAGTTCAATGTTGTGTGATAGCACAGTACCTCTTCTTTCAGCCTTACCAGCATGTTCTGGGCTGACTATGACTGAATTTGCCATAAGGCCTTTGCCTTCTTTGGAAATCTTGCATTGGCTGGGGTGGCGCTTTGACTCCAAATATGCCAACCATTGATCGTCACTTTGACTAAGGCACACGTGGCAAGCAACAGCAGTTTACTGGATCTCGACAAACTCTCTGGGAGAGCACTCTTGGTTCTTTAGGTTACAGATCCCTTGACTTGTCGCCATTTTGAAACAGCCTCCCCAGCACAGTCGCATGCAAATGACTATGCCACACATGGAGTTCTGCAGTGCCCGTCTTTATTCTTCAGACTGCAACTGTTAACTGATTTGCAATACGTCACCAACTTTATTTAACCACGCCTTGACACACTCCAACGCTTACATCAGTCTTAGAGAGTCCTCCAGGGAGCAGAAGGGTCCCGCTGTACAAATATATACAAGACACTGTAGTTGACACACTGAAATCAAATTACCGAGTCCTATACTGCACTGAAACTGCCATCTTACCTGTGTCTAGGTTCATTACCTGAGCCCGAGGTAACTGTTAGAACTGTTAGCCGTAAGGTGGTCTTCCCCCAAACTTTTTTTCTTCACCCCTCCAATTTTTGCTGATCTCGGTTTTGCTGGTCTTAATGCTCTGAACACTTTACTATTGCTAACCAGTGCTAATGTGCTTATGTTCTTTCCTTTAAACATAGTAGAATTGGCGAATTTAATTTACTTGTAAGTCCATAGTAAAGTAGTATTACATGTACCCAGGGCCATTAAGTTAAATGCTACTAGTGGCCAAGCAGCACTTATTGTGCCAACCACTTAGGTAGCCCTTCAACCATGACTCAGGCATGTCATTGCAGCCTATGTGTGCAGTTTTAAATTGCCATTTCAAGCTGGCAAAATAACCCTTTTGCCAGGCTCAAACCATCCATCGTAATACATAAGTCACCCCTAGGGATGGCCCTGAAACTCCCAAATTCGTTTTTCACTACTGTAAGGCCTACCTCTCCCATAGGGCAACATTAGAGCTACCTTATTGCATTTAATAAGCTGTGACTCCCAAATGTGAACAGGTAAACAGTTCATATTTGGTGTCTCTAGAATTTTAATAACGAATACTCTTTTATGGTTAAGTCTGCCGTTTTATTACAATTTTGAAAATGCCACTTTTGGAGAGTTCATGCAAAAACAACAAGGTGATGGATGAAAGGCTTGAATTAATCTCAGCCACTGGCAATCGCTCAGGCTGCATCCTAATCCATCATTCTTTTGCCCACTGTGCCACCACAGTTTGGACCCAGCCATATCCAAATCAGTCTTGACTCTGCTCCCAATGGGAACAGTCGAGCTTGAACTGCCAGGCCAGGACCTCTCTGGACCGGAAACAAGTATCCTGTGACCGGTTTTGGGGTATCACCACTCATCAGCCAGGCTAGCTTGAATCCTGTAGCACAGTGTTTCCAGGACCCATGTCTAGGCATACTAGACAGGCAAATGCAAAAAAAACAAGGTGATAGTTGGAATTCTTGAATTAATCTCAGCCACTGGGCCCTATTTTCCTAACTTAGCCATTTCGTGCCTATAGCCTGTCTTTGGGTCATATGGCTGGGTGTAGTTGACTGTTGGGCTTTGTATATTCCTTCTAGACAGTCACATACAATAGAGAGCTTCAGTGTGCCTGGATAGGCCATCACTGGCAATCAGGGAGGGTGGAAATGGGCAGAGCCCTAATTACACTTGAGAAGGATGTGTGTTGCCTTCACACAAAGGATTGCATACTATCTGTATTTAGTAAGGGGCCAGTGCAGGGGAAGCAGGGAACCTATCCACTTAAAAAAAAAACCTCTAAAAGGCTCTCAAAGGAGGCACCATGTATAACGATTGGACCTCGTACACCATCTCTTAATTACACTTCTGGACCTGTGGACCCGGTCAAGAAGAACGACTGCTGTGCTGCTGAAGAAACTGTCACTCTTCTGGACTGCTGCCTTGTACTGACCTGCTGCCCTCTTGCCCTCTTTCCTGGGTGAGAAGGTCTGGACCTGCTACTCTGAACCCAGAGCCTCAAAGTCACTCCAAGGGCTAGTTGGCTGTCCACCTGATCAGAAGCCTCAGGGACATAACAGGCTTCCAACAACCTGGAACCCAGCACCTGGACTTTGCGACTGTGAGTTCTACATTGCCAAGCGGTGCGATCCCAGTCCTGGACTCTTGGAACTGGGCTTGAAGCTGCTCTGCCAGCCCCTCTGACGAACCAGCAGAACCAACACATCTCATCTGCTGTGTGGCACAACCCTGAGTAGAACTGATGCATCACCACTGCTGCGTGGACTTTTCCAATTCAAGGACTTTGCATTGCAACCCACAGACCCATCAGAACCGCTGCTGCATGACACATCCCCAGCACAGGAACTCGCATTGACAGGACCCTCAACAACAACACAGGACCTCGCATCGCATCTCATCGCAGCCTCATAGCTCCTCGAGCCAACTCATCACCTTGGCTTCACGACGCATCCAGACTTTAGAAGCCCTCGGTGATAGGATCGTCTATGGTGGTGCAGCATCTTGCACTGCAGCCAGACAGCTCCTCAGAATGGATGCATCACTTCAGCTGCACTACGCATCCTCGATGCGGGGCTCTGCAACTTTTCGCAACCAGGATTGAAGGTACGTTATTCAGCTGACCCAACTGGGAGTCTGTAGCTGACTCATGCTCCATTGCTGTCGGCCTGAACTTGTAACTTTGTCCCAGTCTAGCGCGACCTGATATTCACAGTTGGTGATTTGTGCATTTGGCACTATTTACATTGAAATCTTTAAAACTGAATACCTCATATTCTAATGATTGGATTTTTGTTGTTTTGCTCTTAAATTATTATCTTTAATAATAATAATAATAAAGGAATTTCTAAAGCGCCTGGTGACGCCATCACGGCGTGTCCCCGCGCTGTGGAGTAAGAGTCAGAAAGGAGGAGGGGCAACTATCCCTACAGGGCAAACAGATGAGTTTTCAAGAGTTTCCGGAACATGGTTTCATTGTTGGCTAGTCTGATCCCAAGTGGAAGGCTGTTCCACTGGGTGGTAGCCAGCACTCGAAAGGAGCGGCCTCCCATCCTGGCCTTTCTAACACGAGGAACTGTCAGGAGACCCATACCCGCCGAGCGAAGTGCTCTTTGGGGTAGATAGGGGATGGCCAGATCCTTCAAATACCCTGGCGCTTCTGCAGAGGCTATCCTGTAGCAAAAGAGGAGGGCTTTAAAAAGGATTCTTTTCTTTACAGGCAGCCAATGAAGGGCAGCCAGAGTAGGCTTGGATGCTGTTCTTTTAGGGAGTCTGAGGGCTAACCGGGCCGCCGTATTTTGCAGCACTTGCAGTCTCCTCAGGTTCTTCTCCGTAGTACCTAATAGCAGCACATTCGCATAGTCCATGCGAGAAGTGACCAGAGCTTGGATCATAATACGTCTGGCCTCCAGTGGCAGTAGGTCCAGAGTGCGATTTAGGGTCTTCATAACCCCAAAGCATTTCCCCACCACTTTGTCCACATGACTCTCAAACGAGAGTTTAGGATCTACCCAGACCCCCAGGTTCTTGGCCTCACTGCATGGGATGGGCAGAGAGCCAAGGCAGGGCGGCCACCATTCCTGAGTCCAGCTCGCCCCATCTCCCCCTATCACTAGCACCTCCGTTTTAGCCCCATTGAGCTTAAGGCAGTGTTGATTCATCCAGCCAGCAAGCTCCTGCATGCAGGTTTTAAAATTGGCCGCTGCTAGCTTAGGTGACTGTGACAGGGAGATGAGCAGCTGCGTGTCATCGGCATAAGATACAAGATCTATGCCGTATGACTGAATTATATTATTTAATTGACTCTATTTTTCTAAATAGGTACAGGATTTTTCTTGTATTGTGTTTTCACTGTATATTGTTTTGAAGTGCTAAATAAATACTTAGGTTCTCATTTATGAGTCCTTGCATCAGTTTTACACCGCCGGTGCGTCACTTTTTGTGATGCACCGGCGGCGTAAAAAATGCGACATGTTGTGCCCTATTTACAAAGTCAATCAATCAATCAATCAATCAGGAATTTGTATAGCGCGCTACTCACCGAGAGGGTCTCAAGGCGCTTGGGGAGGGGGGTCCGCTACTGCTCGAATAGCCAGGTCTTGAGTAGCTTCCTGAAGGAGAGGTGGTCGTGGGCCAGGCGGAGGTGGATGGGGAGGGAGTTCCAAGTCTTGGCCACCAGGTAGGAGAAGGATCTTCCTCCCATGGTGGATCTTCGAATGCGTGGCACGGCGGCAAGGACGTGGCTGGTCGATCGTAGCTGGCAGGTGGGCGTGTAGAAGGTCAGGTGGTTGTTGAGGTATCTGGGGCCCAGGTCGTGGAGGGCCTTGTGTGCGTGGGTGAGGAGTCGGAACGTGATTCTCTTGCTGACGGGGAGCCAGTGGAGGTCTCTCAGGTGTCCGGAGATGTGGCTGTGTCGGGGGATGTTCAAGATGAGTCGTGCAGAGGCGTTCTGGATGGGTTGGAGTCTTTTCTGGAGTTTGGCTGTGGTTCCGGTGTAGAGGGTGTTTCCGTAGTCCAGTCGGCTGGTGACGAGTGCCTGTGTGACCGTCTTCCTGGTTTCGGTGGGGAGCCATCGGAAGATCTTTCGGAGCATGCGTAGGATGTTGAAGCATGACGATGAGACGGCGTTGACTTGTCTGGACATTGAGAGGGAGGAGTCCAGGATGAAGCCCAGGTTGCGTGCGTGGTCCGTTGGTTTGGGTGCGCTGCCCAGGGCGGGGGGCCACCAGGAGTCATCCCAGGCAGAAGGTGATGATCCAAGGATGAGGACTTCCGTCTTGTCTGAGTTCAGTATCAGGCGGCTGTTCATCATCCACTCGGCTACTTCTTTCATCCCTTCGTGTAGGTTGGTTCTGGCGGTGGCTGGGTCGTTGGTGAGGGAGAGGATCAGCTGGGTGTCGTCGGCGTAGGAGATGATGTTGAGGTTGTGTTGGCCTGCAATGGCTGCGAGGGGGCTCATGTAGACGTTGAAGAGGGTGGGGCTGAGTGATGATCCTTGTGGTACGCCGCAGATGACTTCGGTGGCCTTGGATCTGTAAGGGGGGAGGCGGACTCTCTGGGTTCTTCCGGTGAGGAACAAGATGATCCACTCCAGTGCCTTTACTTGGATTCCGATGTTTCTGAGGCGCTGCACTAGGGTGCAGTGGCAGACCGTATCAAACACTGCTGAGAAGTCCAGGAGGATGAGGGCCGCTGTTTCCCCGTTGTCGAGCAGGGCTCTGATGTCGTCGGTGGCTGCGATGAGGGTGGTCTCGGTGCTGTGGTTGGCGTGGAAGCCGGACTGCGAGTGGTCGAGGGATCCGTTCGTCTCGAGGAAGGCGGCAAGCTGTCTGTTGACGGTCTTCTCGATGACTTTGGCAGGGAAGGGGAGGAGCGAGATGGGGCAGTAGTTCTTGAGGTCGGCGGAGTCCGCTGATGGTTTCTTCAGGAGGGCGCGGAGTTCGGCATGCTTCCAGCTCTCTGGGAAGGAGGCGGTGCTGAAGGAGCAGTTGATGATATCCCGGAGTTGGGGTGCGATGACGGAGTCGGCCCTGTTGAAGATGTGGTGGGGGCATGGGTCGGTTGGAGATCCGGAGTAGATGGTGTTCCTCGTGTGGATGGTGTCTTCGGTGCTGACCGGGGTCCAGTCGCGGAGGGTGGTCGTGGGGGGTGTCGGTTCGGTGGTTGGGTGCGTGGTCTGTGCGCCGAAACTGTAGTGTATGTCAGCGATCTTGCTGTGGAAGAACGAGGCAAGTGAGTCGCAGAGGTCTTGCGAGAGAGTGATGTTGTTGTTTCCGGCGCTGGGGTTGGATCTTGCGAGGGAGTGAAGTCGTTGTTTCTGGCGCTGGGGTTGGGTGACGCATCTAGGCAGATGCCTCATTTTGTAAACCCCTGCGCCACACTATACCTGCGCTAGGTATAATGTATTCAGGGTGGGTGTTCCCCCGCAAAAGAGCCTCATAAAAGAAGTGCATTGAAATCTATGAGATTTCAGTGCACCACTGCTGGGGTGCCATTACGTGAATATCTTACGCCTGCCTCACAGCAGGTGTAAGGCTGATGCAGGCCCTTTCACAAAGGGCTTGCCCCATTTGAAAGCACACATTGATGGAGTTGCGTTTGTTTTCAGACACACCCCAGCAAAGCGTCACATTTGCGCTACAGATACGTCAGAAATACTGACATATCTGTAACTCCTTGTGACATGATGCGTCATACAGTAAATATGACGCATCCATCATGTCGCAAGGAGGGTGCACTGAGAAGTGACGTATTGCTGTGTTCACTCAGCGATGCATCACTTCTCATAAATAAGACCCTTTACAAATTGCCTCTAAGTTGAGCCTGACAGCTCTGTGCGAAGCCACCAGGGGATTGAGCACCGGTTAATTGGGGGTAAGCTTGTGACTTCACCCTGACAAGGACTGTGGTTGCTGCTTGAGTAGGGTTTTACCCCCTTCAACTAGTAACCCGATTTCTTACATGAACAGTCTATTGTTCATTCTCATGCTCCTACACCTGTTAGCTGTGTTCGATGCTGTTGATTACTCCACCTCGGCTTCTACACTTCTGACTTTCAGCATTATTGACAATGCATTTTGCTGGTTCCGCTGTCATTCTCATCAAACACTCTCTATCTTATGGTGTTCATTTCCAACTCCATCACCAGTTGGTGTCCCAAGAGGTATGGCCATGGGCCCTCTGCTTTTGTCCTCTGTACTACATCTCTCAGTAGCATCATTTACTTTTGTTGATGTTCATATTATCTCTAAGCAGATGATACCCCGATCTTTTTCTCTTCCTCAAGCTTAGTTCTAGCCCTTCAAGGTCGAGTTTTTGACTGTCACACTGCCATTGGTCACTAGATGGTACTCTCTATGTACGCTGCATTCTTCCAAAATTGGAATGATCTATTTCCCTGCTAAACCCACATCATGTCTCCCACAGCCCCATACATTTCTCTCCTGGCACGCCCAGCCCAACTGCATTTGCTAGACATCTTGGCTTAATATGCAACTGTACCATGTTCCTGGCTGGAGTCCTTCCTAGTAACCACATAACATTGGCAATATCAATCATCAGTTTATTAGTAGGTCTCTCTCAACATTCATTTTCCCAACTGGATATAATAATAGATGTGATCACTAGGATGATTTATAACCTTACTGGACTTATCCCTCCTTCACACAGACTTGTGAATCCAAATAAATTAATAGTGAGCATGTATTCAAAAGAAGAAATAGACAATGTTTAAGGAACATGGTCAGCAGAGTAATTGGCTGTTTTATTAACATCAATGTGTTTGTTTGTTTTAATGATATATCTTAAAGACCAGAATCATGGCACACTTTCCTCTTCCAGCACTAATCCAATTTAAATAGCCTATATTTTATTACATTATTTTTACAATACACACATCCAGGGTATCAGTGGGTAGTGTTAGAGTTAATAGAGATAAATGAATTTGCTGGCTGGCAAATTCCTATGACCCAGAGAAGCCCAAGGAGAGGCAGAAACATGTTGATACAAGAGGTTTAAAATAAAGCCCTCGTTTTTGAATCATCTGAGTGAGAGTTAGAAATAAAAGGAAACAACCATCCCTGAGGCATTTTTAGCCAATCATTGACTTGATAGATCATACCAAAAGGTAGATCAATAAACCAGAAATTGAGTGATTCCTTCACTACATATGTATGACCCAGAGATATAAGGGGCACTATAAGTCCTCATCAAGTTCTCCATGAGGAGCCCATCATGACCAGCATAAAACCCAGTCACAGACAGGAGGAACCAGATGATGAAGTTTGCCACTGAGATTGGGTGAGAGTTAGCGTCCTATTTTTATTAGTACACCATTGAGTCAAAGTCTTAAAATAGGCAGAAAGAAAAGTCAAAGACAGACCCATTACTTAAAAGAGAAAAGGCATCTTTTCATGTATCTTTCTTGTTTTTGACAGCAGCGTTTTCAATGGCATAGTAAATTTACAAACCAACATAGATTAAGGGCATTTTTAGCCTGCAGCCCTGCACACCCTGATAGAAAGTCAAGAACCCAAACAATCTTCTATAGAAATTTATATTCTGGCCCTATGTGGGCCGGAATGTTTACTCTTTTGTTGAGACACCTACATTGCATTAAACAGAATTTCAAAGGCAATAGAGCCACAGCGCCTTTGGGAATGTCTGGTTTGCAAAACTCATGAAGAAAGATAGGCGGCTCTGTTGTATTCATGTAAATAGCCCTATTCCCTTTTTTAATGTGAATTCTATTACTGGTCAATCAGTTTTCACAGGAAGATCATACAATTTTCTCAATTTTTTGCTGGCGTGTGCTTGTTTAGCGTTTATTTCACAAGTACCTATTTTGGTAGGAGACCCATTTAAAATGTAATATTCTGAAGTTCTTTGTTCCATGTGGGGTCTCTCATGTCATTTTTGCACCTGCTGATGTGGCGCACAGGGACGGACCCTCTTTGTCAAAATGAAAAATAATTCAGACTAACAGGGATACATTAGCCATGTGGCTTTGGGTTACAGTCTTTCTAGATACCAAACATTTGAACTTTTTCAACCTTAATGGCCCATTGAAGATCAAGTCCATGCTCCTCAGTAGGTCCAATAATTATGGGTGGTGATTTCAGCTTAATTCGAATCCCCTCTCCAGATGCTTCATGCAGGTGGAAAACAAAACAATTAACACTAAAAACTGCATCAATAATCTCCTTTTTAAAACTTGATTTTGGTCTTCTAGAGGCACTGCTAGTAGATAGTTCTCAGACAAAACAATACTCTTGTTTTTCTGCAAGGTTTATTTTGGCTTCCATAGTTCATTCTTTTTTGATTTCTCAGACATTAATATGAAAAAAATCCCATTCATAGTCACAATTTCTTTCTCAAATCATACCCTCGTCACTTTAAAAATTGATATTGATGTGAATTTCTAGACTTAGAATGGAATAGAAGTTTGTTTATTCATATTCTTAAAAGATGTTCTCTCATCCCTGCTCTTCTGTCCATTTTTTGTGATGCTTTCAAGCATTCTTTAGTGGTCAGAATATTGCAGTATGGCTAAGATCCTCAAAATGAGAAAAATCAACATAATGTTATTTCCAGAACCTTTAAAGCCGGCAACCAAAGGTATTTCGACATCTAATTTGCCTGCTATTTTCTAAACCTTTTCACAGACTAGAAAAAATTAAAGGAATACTTTTTATCAAGAAGAAAACCATAGAGTAGAAATGTTACGCAATAAAGCGAGCACGTAGAAGGAAAATTGTTTGCTTGGGTAGCTAAAGCTAATGTTAACAACAATCAAATATCAGAAATCACTGATCTGGAGTCTAATATATCTTTACACAGACACGGTCTTATTCAACAGGCTTTTTATAATCATTACAAATCTATTTATCAGACCTCAGAAAGAATCGCTCAGGATAATATCATTCAATATGTTTAGGAATTCCAAGAAGGTAAATATCTCCTGATCAACAAGAAGATTTAATGAAGTACATTTTTGCTTCTGAGATTAAATGATCCTAAATGGATTAGCTAAATCAAAAGTAAGTGGAAGGGAAGGTATATGAATTGAGGTCTAAAAGGAGCCCACCCCCACCCCCCAATTACAAGTTATTATAGTCCAACCTTTTAATCAAAAAATGCTAAAGGAGAAAACTCTAGATTCCTTTTCAGAAATCGCTGTGTTCTTTTTTTTTAAAACAGAAACTTCCCAATGAATCTAACTCATATTTAGCCTTCTGATTGCTCACTATAATTTTTTTACAGAGTTATTGGCTATTTGTATCACGCAGATTGTATTTGAGAGATACCAAAATTGCATTTTGACTAGCGGATCCATCTTAGTAAATACTAATTTGTTGGTTCAGGCAATGAACTACATTTTGCTACATAGCTTGCGTAGCCTCCACACCGGCCCCAACAGCGCTAAGGATGCCTGGCTTCACCCTGGGGGTGCCCAGGAGTGGACACTTAACAGGGAAAGCCAGGAGGGGTTCCACAGCGGTATGAGTATCAGCGCCAGGAAGCCGCATAGGCGACACCGCAAGGTGACGTCTGGTGACAGTGCGCTCTATAAGTACCATGACATTTACATTAAAATTAACAGTCATTATGATCAATATAAACAATAAGCATTTGCTTTTCTCTCTCAATATGTTTAGACTTCAAAAAATGTATATACAAATGTTTCTGATAAAATCCTAATCAATTCTTTGGAGACTGGCAAAATCTAAGTCTTCTTGGGTACCCAGCAGGGTTTTTCAATGTCTCTGATCTTATTTGCTGTCTTCATTGAGCCACTATTCACAACAATAAGTGATGATGCTTGAATTTATTTCTCCTGTTTCTGATATGTCAAGATTGAAAAATGTTGCTGATAATATTATGTTCTATCTTCAATATAAGCAATCAAGAATACAACATGCACAAGATACAATCAATGAGTTCACTTTACAAGCTCAATCATAGGAAACCTGAGTTACTTCTCTTCAATGCAACCAGTTTTGACCTTCCTTCTGTGATAAAAGATATATATTTTCCTATTCGTCCTGTACAACATTTAAGAATCTATGTTACTTCAATGTATTCCAGTTTGTTCAAGCTAAACTATATAACCACCATGAATAAAGCACGGAATCTGTTTAAGCAATAGTAGCAACTCTCTCTCTCAATTATTGTCAGGGCCACTTTGGTTAAAATGTCTGTATTGCCACTTTTTACATTTATATTGTCAAATATCCCCATCAAAATTACTAAAAGATATTTCTATCAAGTCAATGCACTGATCAGAAACTTTATTTGGAAAACTCAACATGTCCGCATGCAAATTAATAATTTACAACTAAATACAAAATATGGGGGTCTTGCTCTACCATATCTAGATCTACAGGCTGCTTTGGTAGATAGTCTATCAACATTTCTTAAGCACTCCGTTCAATCAGATCGCTACAGTTGTCTTTGAGTTCTGTAAGACACAGGGACAACTGCAGTGATCTGATTGTTACAAACATACAGATTCTGGTTAAATTTTGTTAATATTAGAAGAACCCCCCAGGTGTATCTGGTAGTAGGGGAAGATTAGGCTAGCATCATTGTGAAGTTGCTATTTATAAAGATCAGGATACCAGAGTTATGCAGGTACATTTTATTGAGCCTGCAGGACAAGATGTGTCCCCTCTCTCCTCAACAACTGTAACTGCCAACCACCTCCCATTCTAGAATCCACCCCACACAACACTCCATACATACCTTTTCACGTGACCATGGGAGTAGCCGAGAGCAAAAAGAATGCAACCCAACACATCTTCCCCCTATACAATATACAACAGAAAATTCTTAAAACAAACGTTCAACCCAGAAATAACTTCCCATGAAATGTCTAACAATACCATAAGCATATAAGCATAGAGGTACTTTCAACATAGCAAAGAAAAATTACCACACGATGACCTTTAAAGTAATGCATAGCATACTTTCGTAACTTGGTTGGCAACCTAGTTATCCTGGCAGACGGTACACGGAACCTCGCCCCAAGTTGCTCGTCTCCATGACCACCTTCTGACCCATGTTCCCCGGACACACCATCCTGATGTAACTTAGACACTGCGATTTTACTTTTGTTCCACCATCTTCCATCTTCCAATTTCACTGCAACTCACCCACCCACCTCCTCAACATTTTAGAGGAGGGAACTCGTCCTCTCAACAAAATGTTGCGTTCTAATCTAGGACCCCGATCAATACTGTGACCTTATGCCTCTATACGGCTATAATCCATTTATTCCCCTATAATGGCATAAACGATCAAGAGTGATATTTCAGAAACTCGTCTCTGGCCTAACACGATCAGAGCCACATTTCAGAATCTCTTCCTCTGCAGCTTCCTCTGAAGCTCATTAGAGCAAATGACACAGCAGAAGCCACTATCTAAGATTCCTAGATTACACTCCGAGTTCTTCAGCAAGATAAAAACTCAGCAACCTGGGAAAGCCCCGCTTGCTATGTTTTGATTAGTAATAGAACTCTAATGAGCACTGAGAGACGATCACTTCCTAGTGACATCTTTATTGACATCTTATGTCCAAAAACTTACGTCAAACAAGGCACCTTTCAGGTATAAATATTACCAACGTTGCCTTAAGCAAAGGCTGCCTCAACGACATCGATGATAGCGATGGTGTGGTGAACATAGGAGCAGAACAGCTGTCCCCTGCAGAGCCCAGCAGATACAAGCTGCCCACGGACGCTGCCCCTCCTCTTCCTCGATGCGCTGAGAGAGACACTGTCTTTTCTCCTGCCGAGAAAATCCAGCTCCGACGTTTCCAGCCTACTCTTGCGAGTGACTGAGATATCAAGTCCTGGAAGGAGATACAAGACCTCCAACATTCTATTCCAGAGGTATGGTGTTGACTAAACCCTCAGAGAGAATTCTTGAAGCAAACCTTGGCAAAACCAACTTAACTAAAGCTGCTACTTACTTACTCCCTCCCAAGTATTAGGCTTAGGTCAGGTACACTGGGGTAGGTGTAGTTAGAAGCACCAGTTGAGCAGGTTAGCTAAATGTATATATGAATGTATATATTTTATTCAATTTAACCATTGTATGGCTAAGAAACCATATCAATGCTTTTACAGTATTATTTCGCTATCCTCATTTTACTGTACGCACTTTTTATAATAACTAGTCTTGCAATTGTGGCAATTCATTTCTCTTGCACGAGAAGAAAGACTGTTCAATAAATAATACCTTTTTATTGAAAACGCCCGTCTCTCTATTCTCTGCATCTTGATGAAAGTAATCTGCACAACTGACTGAGTAAAATAACTGTCTATTGTTTCACACGACTCTAGAGATTGACTCTTATTCTAAGGAGCAAAGTTGTCATGTTTATGCGGTTGTTGGAAAACTGAATCCCTTCTTGTCTGTACCAGGGAAGCTGATCACTTCCTATTCAGTCAAGAAAGTTTCCAGTGACCTCTGAGCTAGTTGGTAACAAACCCAATTAAGTTTAGCATAGTCAGTGGAGACCTGGAAGATCCGCACTTCTACGTCCATACTACTGTTTATGTTATTCCAATGCGCAGGGCCTATTGGGAAAATAGGAACTACACTACATGGCGCCCAACGTTTGGTAAGGCGATAAAAATAACGCAAGACGTTAAAGTACCTCAGTCGTGCATTTTTCACACAGACCCCTTTCTACCGTAAATACTCCAATAGACGTCTGGAGTGGGTGAAAGGTTAAAATCCGCCCGAACTTAGTAGGAAGAGATTCCTATGTAAAGCTCTGGTTTATTCAACGTTGAAGGATACAGTGTTCCAAAATATTGTGCACCTAATCTTAGTCTCCTTGGAGACCTGCTCTGCAAAACCTTCCTGACAATAAAATGTCAGACGATGATGCCGCAGTAAATGCGACTCAGCAGGGTCCCAATGGTACAGGGACTACTGAACCGGGTGCAATAATCATCCCGGCACATTTAAGAAAATCTATAACGTCAAAACTTATAGAAAATGGACTGACCACACAAGGTGGCACAGTCGTCTTCGTGATAGAGGCACACGAATATCAGCAGACAGAGGTATTCTATTCTTGGATAAAATTTCCAGCGGCAACACACGAGTTCCACTACTATATAGTAGGGGATCCACCGGAAGAGTACGCTCCTTTCGAGGAGATTGAAATCCCATTAAAATTCCAAGAGCATTTGCTCTGGTTTAAAGGCGCCCTAAAACATAATGATCATATAACCAGGCTCGGTCCACTAGGTAGACCAGGAGCAACGTGGCCGGTTCTAGCCACCTACACACCACATCCGGACATTGAAAAAATGTCAAGTGAAGAACTCTTAGTTAAAATAAGAGAATTAACAAAGGCATATAGAGAGTTAGTTCAATTGACAATGGAGGATAAAACGATCCGCCAGAAGTTGAAAGAAACAGATATAACAGATCAACCAATTGAGCTTGCCAGAATCATAGAAAAATGTTATGAAGAATTAGGTAGAGACAGCTTGGGTGGAAAACCAGTAAAGCCCCAACTGCTAGAAAATCCTGAAAAATTATTTATTAAAAATAATTCAAATACTCCTAAAAAGAGCTGGGATGGAAATAAACAATCCACTCCCAAGGAAAAAGTTTTCCAGTCCAGAGGAAGGTCTCCTCGACGGAGGGAAAGAACTCCGACTCGAGAACACCAGTCTCCCCAGAGGGAGCCCTCTGAGAAGAGATATAACCTTAGAAATAGGGATAATTTGAAGAAGCCTGATAGATATCAAAGTATTGATACACGTCCCTCTCAATCTTTTTCACAGAAATCGGAAAGAAGAGGACGGTTAGACCCAGGAGAGCACACCAAGTCCAAAGACAAGGAACCTGCTCAGAGTAAAAAATCTCAATTTCCAAGAAAGAAGGTAGCCAGTATTAGAGTAATCGAACATGCCAAGAATACTGAGGACACAGTTGAAAAACGGAGAGTGGGCACAGACAATGCTAGACAGTGCAGCAGAAATCAGTATAGCTCGCAAGATCCTGATGAGTCATCTGGAGACAGTGGACACGAATGAATACATTCAAGTAGAAACTGCCGACACCAGAGTTAGTGAGCCCCATAAGATATACGAAATAACACTGCGTATAGAGGGTGATAAGACTAGGAAAATAAGGGGTCTATTTTGGGATAAACTCTCAAAAGGCTATGACATTCTGTTAGCTGAAAAAGATTGGCCCCCGGAGTTTGTCAGGGAGTGCCCTCGTGGCGAAGAAATGATTATGCCTGCCTTCTCGAATCACATTCCGATTCACAAAAAATATACTTATGCAAGGAAATGGGCAGTAGCCCAGGCACCAGCATTATATAAAAATCATGTAGGATGGGATGAGGACTCTCCTCCTCACAAAATACAGTTAAAAGGTCAACCAACTGCACAAAGGCAGTATCCCATTAAGCAAGAAGCTAAAAAACAAGTCAGGGAGATTTTAGATCAACTGAATACCAGGGGGTGATTGAAACATGCACCTCTCAAATGAACAATCCTTTGTTTCCTGTCTCCAAGCCAGACAATTCATATCGTCTAGTTTTGGATTACAGACACCTTAATGCATGTTGCAAAACATTTGCAGTACAAAATTCGCATAGTGCTGCACTAATGAATAACTAAGTTAGGAAAAAATATAAAACGACATTAGACATATCAAATGGTTTCTTTTGTCAAAATATTGCACCAGAAAGCAGATACTTGACCGCTTTCTCAGTAATGGGGTCTCAGAAAAAATTCTGTAGGCTCCCACAGGGATTCAAGAACAGCCCAGGACTATTCTCAGCCAGAGTAACAGAGTTACTACAAATATATGATGATGAGACATTATCTTATGTAGATGATATCTATCTCACAGACGACGACTTGGAGACTCACTTGAAAAGAGTGAACACCATTAAACTTGGGTTCGCAGCAGAGGGTTATAAATTCAACTTTAAAAAGTCAAGAATTGCCCATCTGACAGTAATATTTTTGGGATACGAATTATCAAGTGAAGGGAAAAGCCTAGCAGACAACTTCTTAGAGAAGTGCGCTGTGCTCCAAGCTCCAAAAACGCTGAAGAACTTACAATCGATTCTAGGCTTTCTGAATTTCGGTAGAACTTACATTCTAAATTATGCGGAGAGGGTTAAACCTCTCTACGAACGAATTAAACCTGATTTTAAACCAATCACTTGGACTCAAAAACACACAGAAATTTTGAGATCACTGCAAACAGACATGTTAGCAAAACCAAAATTAGATACACGTGATAACACACGCAATCTTGTAATCAAAGTCATCCCAGGAGGATGCGGATTCACGTACCTGACCTCTAATGAGGGAGAAAAGGTACCAATTTCAATTAAATCTCACTTGTACACACACGCAGAAAAAACATTCAGTCCAACAGAAAATACTGTGAAAGCAGTAGAAACTGCATTAGCAAATGAACGAGAACTAGCACATGGCAAAAGGATTAATATCCTCACAGCGGAATCCGCCTTCGAGGCGCTATTCAGCCCAGTAAACCTGCCTACAGTGTCACTGGATCCGAAATGGATACAGTGTGTAAATTCTCTTGGAGCGGAAGATGTAAAATACTATTTCGCTCCGCAATTGGAAAAACTGAATGATTTGACATATGAAGAAGAATATCCTCTGCCAATCGAACTTCTGCCTCTCCAACAATACGCCTGTATAATCTATACAGATAGATTTGTACAGCATTTCAACGTAGAGAACAAATCTTACGATGCAGCCTGTGCGATTGTTAAAGGTCGTTGGCTGTGCGGTAAATTCAGACCGAAAATAACAAAAACAGAATCAGTTAGAAACTGTTCGGCTCAGAGAGCCAAAATCAGATCTTTAAAGATGGCGCTTGAAAATGCTGAACGTGAATTCCCGACACTAATCGTGTGCGCTTCGCATTTTTGCGTCAACTCTTACAATAATAAGTTGCAGAGCTGGATTCAAAATGATTACAAAGATGACACAGGTGCCACAATAAAGCATAAAATGCTTTGGAAACAGGTAGCTCTTTTACAGAAAGAACTGCAAAAGACTCATGTGATACACACTCTGAGTCATCAACGTGATGGCGTTCACGTTGCAGGGAATTAATTGGCTAATACAGCCATAGCGGAAGCAACTAAACCGGCTTCCGTAGCCACAAAAAAGCGTTCAGAAAAATACATAGACGGGGAAACCATGCTGGCAGTAAAAACGTCCGTAAAAGGCGACTGTGCAGCACTACCCGTGAACTATCCACTCAATTATGCATACGTAATTGATGCAAACTCCGTTCCTTTTGCTCGAATCCCTGGAGTGGGGGATAGGGTAATTCCAAACATGAACAGGAGAATATTTTTAATAGCAGACGCACACATGGGATTGGGTCCTAGGCACAAAAAGATCAAGGAATCTCTGACTGGATTACAATCAGTATACTGGTGGCCAGGAATGAGCGTACAACATCAAATATATGTAAAGAACTGTCCAAATTGTGACAGGGATCGCAGTAGTGCACTGGTCCAGTCTGTTGCCCGGCTACCAATTAGAAACAGCGTAATGCTGTCTACATGCCATCCAGCGTCCTATTAATCATTAAGGCTAAACACACTTAAAAAATGTGGCCCCAGCGCTTGGCTGACGCCAGAACAGTTATAAAAGATGTGCGAGTCTTTATCGGCACATACGCAATTGCCATGTTCCATTCTGACCAGGGTCCTGCTTTTAGCTCTCGAGCTTATAAGGAGGCCATGGCCAGCATGGGCGTTGGCTTGCAGTATTCTTGTCGGTCACACCCCGAAGGGAACAGTGTGGTAGAAAGAAAAATCCGGGACATAAAGCAATCTATAACAGCGAAGGTATTAGGTTCGGGTGATGGGTGGGTCAAACATTTAATAAGTGTCCAGTTAAGCCTAAACAACTTGCCAAGAAATTCTCTAAAAGGTTTCAGCCCATATGAACTATTGATCGGAAATAGAATGCACATTCAGGACTTAGATAGTCAGGTATCAGTGGTTAAAGATAAGAAAACAGACTTTGACATCAAAGACCGTTTGGCTGTTTTACAGGACTTGAATGAAACAAGAAAATCCTTAAGCAACATAAAGTTAAAGCAACAGGTAACTACCACTGACTAGGCACCACCAGCCCCAGCAAGGCCTGTCTGGATTCCAAAGATTGGGGATCTAGTCAGAGAAAAAATAGCGGTGAAGAAGAAATTTGGGCCTTCTTACAGAAAAGCAGTACCTGTCTTAGCAATCAATGGAACAAGATCAGTAGTACTACCGCCCCTTGCTGGTAAAAAGGAGAACAGAGTTGTATCAATCGACCTGGTAAAACCACAAGCATGTGGCCTATAATCAACAGTAGGCCCAGCGGACTCCCGAGAAACAACAGAATACCCAAACTTGCAACAATTCAAGAGGTTCAAACTGAAAGACTAATCACATTCGATAAGCCTGCAGTGCTCAGAGAGGGACTACGCAATAATGCCATGGAACTCGTGCCTCTTGAAACACAGATTGAAACAGTTCAAGAGGTTCAAACTGAAAGACTAATCACATTCGATAAGCCTGCAGTGCTCAGAGAGGGACTACGCAATAATGCCATGGAACTCGTGCCTCTTGAAACACAGATTGAAACAGTTCGTCAAGAAACACCAGTCTACAATGATGTGGCATCAGAATGTGCTACCGAAAGACAAATTGAAAAAACAATTCCAACAATTGACAGAACTGCCTCTGGCTACTTCATCGACTTCGATAACTTTTCTGAGGATCAAAGCAACCCGAAGTGATGCCAGAAATAAAAAAGACTTTTAAAGAAAAAGCAACAGAACTCTTTCATCAAATCAAATAAGTATATCTGGATGCACCATTAATTGAGCATTGGATTATTTCGGGGGTATTTATACTCCTACTATGCCTAATTTTAGTTTTAATTTTAGGAAAGTTTATTACAATTCAATGGACACAGCAAGTCAGAACATCAACTTAGTCCTCAAACCACACAGATCATCCCATGTGAAGAAAAGAGAACTGTCAACAGTAAATGTCACAGCCATTCCAATACCCGGCGGGGTAGTATGGGACAAAACTGACTATGAAATATATGGTCCGGTCGAAATCCTGAAATATCCTCATCAATTCAAGGTTTCCTTAAGTGACTTTGTAAAACCTAGTACATTCTCTGATGATTGGGACTTTGAAAGTATTAATAATATGTCTGATTTAGTAATGTCAGCAAGATTCACAGAACATGAATATTTGCAAGGTTCGTCTAGTTATGAACAGATGTTCTGCAACACACACTATGGTGATCATTACTTTCATAAATCTGCACAACCTAGAAATGTTTTTAAGTATAACCAATGGGAACATTTTGCTACTCCACCTAAAAGCAGTTCTAAAACATTCTATGAGAAATGTCAGTACTTCTCAGGGTTTAACACCAGTGATGCAGACACGTTTTATTATAAACTGTTAGATAAAGCAGGATTGAAAACAATGCTGACAAATACTAAATTGATATATTCAGAAGCATTTTATGAAAAAATGATGACATTTGGTTTTGATTATTGGAAAAATAACATTGAAAAAAAAACAATCTGGGGTACAAAAGATTGGCAGGTACAAGGCATAGAAGCACTATTTCGAGCTTACATGATCCCAGAACAAATAATGTTTTTAAATGAAACAATTCACCAAACAACCTGTCTTGGTCTAGCTAAGATCAAAGACCTTAACAAACCGTCTATTCCAAAGCCAATACCTGATAATGCAACAACAGATATTGAAATAGACGTATCTAAAATTTTACATCTAAACAGAACACATCCTGATTGGAAAAAGTGGTTAATCTGGCCTACTGACACAAACAACTGTCAAGATAGATTCCTGAATAAAACACAGGGGTTAGCAATGTCCAGACCAGACCCTAGATACTCCCAGAGACAATATTCAGGGATAGTAACAACATACAGTGTAGGGAAGCTGTGCCTTCAACGGCTAGAATCATCCACACTGGCTGAAATTAAGCAACACTTATCTTTACTTAAAGATGGTGCTGATTTGCGCGATTTCATTCTGGGACCACGCAAATTGCGTCAAAAACTCTTCATAGCGGCCAGCATCTATGCGGCATACAACAAGGCTTGGAAAGTCACACAAATTGAAACAGCTGAAAAAATACGAGAAATTGATCGTATTAATTTGGAAAAATCACTTTCTGTAGTGGACAATGGGTTCATGACTCTGTCCTCCAGAATGTATTCACTGGACAGTATTGTATCATCTGCCATAGATATAATAGACAAAGACTTGCTAATGTTACAGCATGGCCAGTCACAATTGCGTTCTATTGTACAGTTAGGCTGGACGCTGCAAAATCTTCGTTCAGGCTGTGTGCCTTGGCGTTTAATCAACACAACGTCATTGTTTTCCATCTTTAACCTTACTGATAAACAAATCAGCTTGGCACAGAAAGGAGCAGACTATACAATCCTGAGCATCGAAAAACTTGAGAGATTACCTTTGACAATGTCAGAAAGTCCTGTCATTGAATGGATAATACACGGGATTATCACAATTCCGATAACAACTTTCCGATTTAAAAATTGCCTTGAATACATACCTACTGGCCAGTATGAACGATTGGGTAAAGGATACGTTAAGTCAGCATGGAAATTACCATACACACACACATGCTATAGTGACAGCAACAAAAATGTATTTCTTAGTGGTGAAAACTGTAAACATTCACTAAGCGGTATACTTTTGTGCCAGGGTATTAATTTACACGGATCTTGTGAAGGAAATTTTAACTACCTTTCATGCCACCAACATGTCACACCTGCAACGCAGATAGAGCCTTTCTTTAAGCAGCTCTCGAATGGGAGTTACATTCTAAGAACGGATCGCAGCTGTTGTGGCCTTTTGCCAGGGAAAGCATATCTCGTAAGCGTAACTTCCATGGTCAAATGCTGTATGCAAGCATTGTTTCCAAACGGCCCTGGAGACACTGAGACTCCCATATGGCCTTGTTTGAATTTCTCTTCTATACGAATTGATACTTTAAGCAGAATGAAGTCTGTGCTTTTGCAGACAACAGTGCCCATCACATCATCAAAAGAGACGTATGAACTCCAAGTTGCAAGGACAACATCAGAGATTCATGACCTTTTATCAACAAATTGCCCCGTGCATTTCACAAAAATGCTTAGCCAACTCCTTAACATGTCTAGTGCCACAGGCATCCCAGGCATATTTAAGACGATTTTTACGGGACTGTTAACACCATTCAAAGCAATTCTAGGAATAATTCCTAATTTTGTCCATTCAGTCTTTGGCGGCATACCCCTATTTTTGGGACTTGTAGCAGGCATTTTATTTTTGACCCTCCTGCTCCGATATGGCAAGCCAAAACTCAGACATGACTCCAACAAGGATGGAAGAAACAATCCTAGCAATACGCTACCGGGACCGAATAACTAGAGTCCTTGGATTGGCCAGGCTGAGAGATCTGAACATCAGACCGATATGGCAGACCTGCATCTTACCTGTGCTTCGATGTATGCTATGCGGAGATGAATGCGTGTTGGACATCTGTCTTGCACTTCCATCAGCAGTTCCAATGGATATCAATACTTTGCTAAGTCCTATAACGGCTCACGCATTGTGTTGCCCCCAGTGGCTACCGATCCTGATGACGGCATTCGTTGAGACTCCTGTGCTACGACTAGGTGGTGACAGTGGAGCGAGAAAGAAAAGCAACATCACCCAGGTACGACCTTCTGTGAGCATTGCTGATCCAGACTTTGATGATAGCAATCACTCTCACACCTGCCAAGTTACAGCACTATCGAACTTGGTCAAACTGTCACCTGCTTTTGTAGACCAATTTTTTGAGAGCCTGTCTGACATGATGTTCTCCCCCGAACAGAAACAATAACTTTAGAGAAGCATTCCGACACACAGCGTTCCCATGAACTCTGAATTCGGCCTTCAGTTTTGATCAACAAAAACTGCTGAAGAGCGTTGAAACTCTATTCCCTCTTTCAACAAAACATTTTTTTTTTAATTGAACACTTTAAAAAAAATATTTACCTTTTTTCTGGCACAAAAATTCTTTGCTTAAAGTAGACCTATTCATAGAGAACAGAACCTTATTTTTTAGGTAAATCTAGAGACTTAGGGCCCGATGTAGGTAAACTCCAACTTACCACTTCTTAAATACCGAATCATACCGATTCGGTATTTGAGAAGTGGTAAATTGGAGGGGGGAGATGTGGGTATTTCAGAATCGGTAAATACCGAATCTGTAAGATTCGGTATTTACCGATTCTGTAAATACCGAATCGGTATCCCCCATTGATTCCTATGGGCCTTGAAGCCCATAGGAATCAAAGGGCATTACCGAATCGGTATTTACCGATTCGGTAATTACCGATTTCTGCAAGGGTGCAGGGGGTGTCACTTTGACACCCCCTAGCACCCCCAATACAGGCTTGGGTGCCATGTGGCAGGCATACATGCCCTAGGGGCAGGTCTGCCTGCCACATGGCATAGGTGTGCATGCACACATGTGCATGCACACCGGAATCGGTATTTTACCATGAAGTTGTATTTCATGGTAAAATACCGATTCGGTTACACCTGTGGGACTCAGAAGAGTCCCACCTACATTAGGAATTTACCGAATCGGTAGAATTACCGAATCAGTATTTTACCGATTAGGTACCTACATATGCCCTCGGAAACGGGCACCTACATATCCAATGGCCATTTACCGGTCGGAAACGGCCGAAATCAGCCGTTTCCGACCGGTATTAAGGCTCCTACATCGGGCCCCTAATAACTTTACATCAGCCTCTAGCACATGTTACAGCAATTGCATTTATATGTGATGAAATTATCTCGCCTTTCTTTTCTGTATTAAGAGATATTTCATGTGTAATTTTTTCAAAATCGTTCACTGATTGCATATGCTATAATTTTGAATGATTTCTATGCTTAAAGACGTACAGTACATCCATGTATTCCAAATACGCCATTACAAATGCAAATATGTATTTTGGGGTGGGTAATGTTACACATGCATCTTTTGCTATAGTTTTTAGTAAATTGATGGACATAAATTCGTGGAGTGGGTGTCGCGTTCTAATCTAGGACCCCGATCAATACTGTGACCTTATGCCCCTATACGGCTATAATCCATTTATTCCCCTATAATGGCATAAACGATCAAGAGTGATATTTCAGAAACTCGTCTCTGGCCTAACACGATCAGAGCCACATTTCAGAATCTTTTCCTCTGCAGCTTCCTCTGAAGCTCATTAGAGCAAATGACACAGCAGAAGCCACTATCTAAGATTCCTAGATTACACTCCGAGTTCTTCAACAAGATAACAACTCAGCAACCTGGGAAAGCCCCGCTTGCTATGTTTTGATTAGTAATAGAACTCTAATGAGCACTGAGAGACGATCACTTCCTAGTGACATCTTTATTGACGTCTTATGTCCAAAAACCTACGTCAAACAAGGCACCTTTCAGGTATAAATATTACCAACGTTGCCTTAAGCAAAGGCTGCCTCAACGACATCGATGATAGCGATGGTGTGGTGAACATAGGAGCAGAACAGCTGTCCCCTGCAGAGCCCAGCAGAGTTATGGTTTTGACTAAACCCTTGGAGAGAATTCTTTAAGCAAACCTTGGCAAAACCAACTTAACTAAAGCTGCTACTTACTTACTCCCTCCCAAGTATTAGGCTTAGGTCAGGTACACTGGGGTAGGTGTAGTTAGAAGCACCAGTTGAGCACGATAGCTAAATGTATATATGAATGTATATATTTTATTCATTTTAACCATTGTATGGCTAAGAAACCATATCAATGCTTTTACAGTAATATTTCGCAATCCTCATTTTACTGTACGCACTTTTTATAATACCTAGTCTTGCAATTGTGGCAATTCATTTCTCTTGCACGAGAAGAAAGACTGTTCAATAAATAATACCTTTTTATTGAAAACGCCCATCTCTCCATTCTCTGCATCTTGGTGAAAGTAATCTGCACAACTGACTGAGTAAAATAACTGTCTATTGTTTCACACGACTCTAGAGATTGACTCTTATTCTAAGGAGCAAAGTTGTCATGTTTATGCGGTTGTTGGAAAACTGAATCCCTTCTTGTCTGTACCAGGGAAGCTGATCACTTCCTATTCAGTCAAGAAAGTTTCCAGTGACCTCTGAGCTAGTTGGTAACAAACCCAATTAAGTTTAGCATAGTCAGTGGAGACCTGGAAGATCCGCACTTCTACGTCCATACTACTGTTTGTTATTCCAATGCGCAGGGCCTATTGGGAAAATAGGAACTACACTACAAAAATGAATGGAGAAACCTCAGTATCAGCATTGGCTGTTGTGGGCACCGCTCACAACAGTTTCTTCAGTGTTAGCTTACAATTCACCCTACTGGCTTTTGATAGTTGTACATGCTCCTTGATCACCCTTTCAAATCTCTCAACGAGACCACTGCTCCTTGGATGGTAAAGGGAGGTCCTGGTGTGTTTGATGCCCATGAACTTATTAAATTCCCCAAATTGTGTCAACGTAAATTGACATCCATTATCAGAAAGTTCCTCATCAGGAACCCCTTCCTTTGCAAAAAATGACTCAAGAAACTCAATCACAAATGCTGCAGTGGGCATTTTCATGAAACAACTTCTGGCCAGTGACTGTAGTAGTCCACAAGGACAATGCCATACTCAGAAACACCGCTGCCAGGCATGACATAGGACCAATGATATACTTGTAGTAGCAGTGCCAAGCGACCTAGGACTGCCTCGCTCTGCACAGGCTTTCGTGCTAAAAAATCTGCCAAAGTCACCATAAAGTGTTCTTCATATTTTCATTTATTTCAATGTTCATTAGTAGTGTTTCCTTCACACTTATAATATTCTTCAAAGTTATTTTTCCACAGCAGTTTATTTATAGAACTTCATTAACCATCATATATTATAATCCATGGATATGTGTGTCACTGTATTCCCAATGCATTTTGGTGCGACTGCGCCTTCATCAGGGGATACCTAGGTGAAAAATAGCTAACTGTTAATGTTATGTGAATCTAAGGGAAACTTATCGATTAATATCCCACCACCACTTTGTGGGTTTAGTATTAGTGAACGCTGCTCTCGCTGCTCACTAAGTTTAAATAACGTCTTTTCCAAGTACTTCCAAAATGCTCTAATAATTTTGGGTTTCCACTGTGCCGTGGTTAACCGTCAACACTCATGCAATGCACGTTTACTCATATCACGGGCTTACACTTAGTGCTGGTTGCAAACTGAATTTCTATCATGTGTTTACTAACTACAGCTATAATAGCCCAGAGGCTGCGATTACCAAATTCTTCGTAGCTCCCAGCTCTGCTATGTCGCTTTACTGCGTTTTCGGTAAATGCAGTGATTTTTCTCAACGGCTACGTTGGCGTGTGACGTGTAATGTTACGCGACTCATGCTGGTTGTATTTAAAGGGACCCTTCCCTAAATGTTAATTAAAGTGTGCATGCGCATAAAGTTATAAGAAAAAAATGTTTTCAGAGTGAAGTTGGTTATCGTGTTTCTTTCCTCTATGCCTAATGTTATGTGAAACCATGAAATTGAACATTAAGTAACATATTTAAAAGAATTAAACATATATTCACATAAATTATAACAAGATTGTAACAATACGTTGGTATGATGACTATATAACCACTCAGGATGAGGGCCACTCATTGAGTTCCTTAGTGCCTAAAGATAACATGTAAATTCAACCCTTTCATTCAGCCCATGTGGTTTAAGGGTGTTCAGGTAATAAATCCAATGATTTTCTCTCTTCAAAAGGGTCTTCTTATTGTCCTTGCCTTCAGTTTTTGTAATTACCTTTAGAATACAGGCTTTCAGTTGATGTTTGGCTTCCAAAAAATGTGTGGTTATAGTTGATTTCATCATTTTCGTTCTGATATTGCTTTTATGTTCATACAATCTTCTTTTTAATTTTCGTTCAGACTGTCCGATATATGCTTTCCCACAAGGGCATTTTAACATATATATAATGTTTGTGGTATCACATGTGGCATTGACTTTCAAATGTATTTTTTGTCCTTTCATCGGGTGAGTAATTACACTTCCACAAATTATGTTATGGCAATTGCTGCAGTTCCAGCATGGTTTTGTTCCCATGTATTTGTTTGTATCCTCTTCTATTGGTGTTTTCAGTATTTCACCAATATTCTTTGATCTAGCATATACAAACAACGGTTTCTGTGAAAAGATATTTTTGAAATCTGGTTCCAATCTTAAAACTTCCCTATGTCGTTTGATGATCCTTCTAGATTGCTGACTCATGTTTGAATATTTGGTAACGCACGTTATTCTATTGTCTTTCCTTGCTGCTTTGGTTTTAAATAGATCTTGCTTAGACACTTTGGTAGTCCTACTTTTCTGGGTACCCGCGTTGTCTAAAACGTGTGGTCATCAGTGCATTTTGTTCAGAATGCTGCTGCGGGTCCGAGATGATCCTTTTTACCCTCAAAAATTGAGAATAAGGGAGATGCAGTTTTAGTGAATTAGGATGATAGCTTTCATACCTTAAGATGTTGTTTCTATCTGTCTTTTTTTTTTATAAAGGTTTGTTGAAAATCCTGTGGGTTATCTAGTTATCTCAACGTCTAGAAATGAATAGTGTTTTCTTGAATTTCTGAAGTGAATTGAATTCTCTCATCTATGGTATTAAGTTTGTCTATTTGTATTGCAAGGTCTTCTTTTGTGCCTTTCCAGATCGTGAAAATGTCGTCGATAAAGCGTACATATAACACTATGTTTTCGTTCCATCGATTGTTCGCAGAATATGTGTCTCCTCGAATTCATTCGTAAAAATGTTAGTGTACGCTGGAGCCGCACAATTACCCATAGATGTCCCGCTTTTCTGGAGATGCCATTTCTCATTCCATGTAAAGTAACTATGCATTAACGTGAATTCCAAAAGTTCTATTAGTAGTACTTTCATGTCTTCTCGATAATCCATTTGTAGGAGCGCCTTCTCTACGACTTCAATTCCTAATTGGTGAGGAATGAATGTATACAGAGCTTTTACATCTATAGTTCCCATTACTATCGGTTGTTCTTCCTTGATGGTTATCGTTGATAGTTTTCCAAGAAAATCTGTGGTGTCTCTGATGAAGGAATTCATTTTGGTAACAAACGGCTGCAAGTACTTTTCTAGAAATGTTCCTACTGGTTTGTGTAAGCTGTTTCTGGTCGATACTAAGCGTGGGCGTAAAATCTGTTTCACGGGCGAATTTGCGGATTTTTGACGATTTCGCGATCTGCGAATCGCGCGAATTTACCCAACAATCCGCAAATTCGCAAACTACGAATAATTTTGCTTGGTCGCGCTTAAAAAATACAATATTGCGCACGCGGTGTTGACTTACCGTGCTTCTGAGTCCGCCGAGTTGTTTTTCTCCAGGTTTTGCGTGTGCTGCGCCATTTTCGATCTTGCTGCGTGATCGCGCGAGAGTTTTTCGAACGCAATTACGTTATCGCGTGCACAGCGAGAGTTTGACAACGCGAGTATGTCATAAAGGCCCGCGACGGCGCCGGCTGACTTCCGGGGGGAGATTTGAACAGCTCGTGTTCCCGAAATTGCAAAAATTGCAATTCTGTACAAGAAATCCACCGCAGGAAGCATAAACCTTGTTCCTGTCCATCAGGCACCTCCCAGTGCTTTGTGCATGTACTGGTCACTTTTCATTTGGCTGTGGAGCTGGAAGGATTACTTTCTGTGACTGCTGCTGTATTTGTATTTGAGGACTTTTTGGACTTTGGAGTTTGGATCACTTTTGGACTTGAGATTTTACAAGAAAGTTGGTGTTGTTTGTTTGTGGCATTGCAGTTGAGGCAACTACAGTTCTAAAACTTTTTTCACAACTTTAACAAAATATATATTGTGGTGGGTAGCCACAGTATCCAGTAGGCCCAGGGTTAGTCATGGGTGCATGATATAACTGTTTCTGTGATTTGTTTTTTTAACTTAATTCTCATTTATGCCATGGAATTTTAGCTCACTGTTATATGTTGATTTTCTTTTTTAATTTTGGGGTGCCTGTAAAGCCTCACTAGCCAGTAGGCCCAGGTGTAGTGAATGGTGCATGGGCCTAGTCTTTCTGTGGGGTGCCTTGAATTTAAACATCATTGAGGGCATGGATGGCATGGGATTGTGGTGATTTTTGAGTGTTTTTTTACTTTTTCGGGTATTGTTGGGTCCTGGCCATGTGGGTGGGGCCTTTTTGAGGCCTGGTACAGGCAGGGCCTGGCCATGTGATGGGGGTCAAGGGGCCATTTTTAAGCCAGGCAGTGTGCTCAGGCCTGCACCCAGTTTGCCTTGCTTTCAACCATTATGCCCAGGGGTACTCAGTGGTGCATGGGACTAGTCTTTCTCTGGGGGGTCTTGAATTTAAACATCATTGAGGGCATGGATGGCATGGGATTGTGGTGATTTTTGAGTGTTTTTCGACTTTTTGGGGTGGTGTTGGGGCATGGCCATGTGGGTGGGGGCCATTTTGAGGCCTGGGACAGGCAGGGCCTGGCCATGTGGTGGGGGTCAGGGGCCATTTTTAAGCCAGGCAGTGTACTCAGGCCTGCACCCAGTTTGCCTTGCTTTCAACCATAATGCCCAGGGGTACTCAGTGGTGCATGGGCCTAGTCTTTCTCTGGGGTGTCTTGAATTTAAACATCATTGAGGGCATGGATGACATGGGATTATGGTGATTTTTGAGTGTTTTTTGACTTTTTGCGGTGGTGTTGGGGCCTGGCCATGTCGGTGGGGGCCATTTTGAGGCCTGGTACAGGCAGGGCCTGGCCATGTGGTTGGGGTGAAGGGGCCATTTTTAAGCCAGGCAGTGTGCTCAGGCCTGTACCCAGTTTGCCTTGCTTTCAACCATTATGACCAGGAGTACTCAGTGGTGCATGGGCCTAGTCTTTCTCTGGGGTGTCTTGAATTTAAACATCATTGAGGGCATGGATGGCATGGGATTGTGGTGATTTTTGAGTGTTTTTCGACTTTTTGGGGTGGTGTTGGGGCCTGGCCATGTGGGTGCGGGCCATTTTGAGGCCTGGTACAGGCAGGGCCTGGCCATGTGGTGGGGGTCAAGGGGCCATTTTTAAGCCAGGCAGTGTGCTCAGGCCTGCACCCAGTTTGCCTTGCTTTCAATCATTATGCCCAGGGGTACTCAGTGGTGCATGGGCCGAGTCTTTCTCTGGGGTGTCTTGAATTTAAACATCATTGAGGGCATGGATGGCATGGGATTGTGGTGATTTCTGAGTGTTTTTCGACTTTTTGGGGTGTATAACTGATGTTCCTCTGGCTTCCATTGCTTGCACAAGAGAACCACCAGTGCCAGGAAGAAGTCCTGTAGCGGTGTGTGCAGCACAACGTCACGTGACGTCACGTGTGGCCACAGAAAAGACAACTCTGCAACTCGTGCCCACCGACTCCTTTTTTAGGAAAAAAAAACTATGCCTGCAGCAGCAGCGGTGTCCGCCGGGGACCAAGCTGGAAGCAGCACCTCCGCTTCATTGGGCTCACTGCCACCACGCCAAGTTAGGTCCAAGACCACTATGAGTGCTGCTGCGGCAGCCACTTTGGTTGTTGAATCACTATCGACCAGTGATCTTGGCTCATCACAAGAAAGTACCATCCAATCAACGCCGGGTGTAACTCAGCTGACGAGTGTTCAACAACCACAGCCTCAAACACAGGTGCAACTAGCACAAGCGCAAGTACATGGGCAAGGAGAGGCGCAAGTACAGCTGCAAGGAGAGGCGCAAGTAGAGGCGCAAGTACAGCCGCAAGGAGAGCCGCAAGTAAAGCCGCAAGGAGAGGCGCATGGGCAGGTGCATGGAGAGGTACGACTAGAGGTTCATGGAGCGGCACAACTGCCTACAACGCTTGTTCCTCCAGAAGGGGCACATCAGGAAATTGCTATTCAAGAGGAGGTATCACCCGAGAAAGCCACTCCTCCTGATGATGATCCGTTGTCTTCCAGATCCCCAGCAAGAAAAAGGTCAAGGAGGGCTACTACTACTACTACAAGTTCTTCTTCAAGCCCCCTTCATTCTGATGACCTTGATCCTGATTGGAACCCACAAATGCAGTCTGAGAGTGAGGCACGCCATGAGTCGACAATGGTAGCTAAGCCTAAAAGGAAGGCTCCCGCAAAGCTTTGACTTATGGCTGATGACGACGAACAAGAAGTGGTGTTTTCTGCTGCTGATGAACAGTCTGACGATGACCCAGTCATCACAGTTGTCACTCCAGCCCCAGCAGGCATGCAGAAGACAGACATTTTCACCCTAGCCCGAATGGCTGCTGAGCGGGATATGGGCGGCGTGGCACTGGTACCACCACCGTTAACTACAACACCAACACGACCTACAGCTTCCATCTTTTTTAGTCAGAAGGGCCGGCATGGACCTCCATCCAGCTCAACCTCGTAGTGGTGCTGTAAGTGAACAACAGAAACAAATTCAGCCACGCCCATCCTCCACTTCATCTGGCATTGAAAGTCAAAGTAGCACCTCCACCTTCAGCAGACATCACCAGTCCCCAGTTTGGGACTTCATTACTGTTAGCGCAAAGGCAGAAAACATGGTCGTTTGTTCGATTTGTAAAGCATGCGTTAGTCAGGGTAAGCTTGGTACCAACTATGGTACTGGAGGCCAGTGAGATCATCTCAAGCAACACCACACTATTGAGTGGGAAGCACACATGAGGAAGATCGAGGAAGGCAAAAGAAAAACAAATCCAAATGTATCCCTTGATATTGCATCTGATGATGACGAGAATCTGATCGTGCAGGGGGGAAGTGAAGTAGAGACACACATTTTTTCTGGTACACCCAGTTCTGCTGGCAGCAGCACTGCAGTGGTATCGCCCTCTACCCCTGCAACATCTATGAGGCACACTAAGAGTGTTGTAGAGACACCAATGGGAAAAACTGCATCAATGGGCCTAACTGATTTGAAGACGTCATCATCATCATCATCAGGTAAAATGATCCAGCCCACCATTTGCGGAATGTTCTGGTCGGAGGCGCCATTTGAATGCAACCACCCAACGGTACGTCTGTATAACGCAAAGCTGACTAAAATGCTAGCGCTGGACCTTCTCCCTTTTTCTTTCGTGGAAGGGGTGGGGTTTCTAGAATTAGTGGCAACAGTCTGCCCTAAATGGAAAGTTCCTAGACGGTCCTATTTTGCCAGAGTTGTGGTTCCAGCACTACAACAAGATGTGCTGGTGGTGATTGGGGCAGCTTTGCAGAAGAGTGCTGTTCACACTATCCACTTGACAACAGACATGTGGACCAGTTGCCAAGCCCTTGATTGCATGTGCATCACTCCACACTGGGTCTCTTTTGCAGGGTCTTTTGCAGGGGTTAGAGACAAGTCAAGTGAGAGTTGTTGACCTGGACACAGTGTTTCAAGCTACTCGGAAACATGCAACATTAGCCATGTTTGCCATGGAGAAAATTCATACTGCAAAAAATATTTTGGATGAGTTTAACAGTAAGGTCTCTGAATGGCTGCAACCAAGAAATCGCATAGTTGGTTATGTTTCCACGGATAATGGCAGTAATATAGTTAAGGCCATGCAGGATGGTGAATATTTCAGAGTGCCGTGTTTGGCGCACTGTATAAACCTGGTTGTTCAAGATTTCTTGAAAAATGAAAACCAAGTCAAGAAGTTACTGTCTACCTGCCGAAGAATCTGCACACATTTCAGCCATTCTTTTAATGCCCGTAAGCAGCTGAGGAGCATTCAACATGTACGTAAAGTGCTACTCAAAGGACTCATCCAGGAGGTGGCAACACTTTGGAACTCAACCTTTTACATGCTTGAGCATCTGTTTGAGCAGTGCATGGTAATCAATGACTATATCTTTACAGTAGGTTCTACTAATAATGACATGAGGCTAGAGTTGGAGAAATGGCAGCTAGTTAAAAGCCTGACAGACATGCTTAGTCCTTTTGAGGTCTTCATGCGTGAAGTCAGCAGGGAGGACTGTTCTTTGAGCAAAGCTATCCCATTGTTGCGCATGCTAGAGCACAAACTGAAGGCGGTGTCTTCAACGATGAGAGATGATGGTGGAAAGCAAGCTGCATATCTGTTGGCAGAGAACTTATTAAGCCACCTAGTTGCGAATGAAAGGCTTCAAAAGATACATACAGAACAACCTTACATTTGTGCCACTTTTCTGGATCCATGGTACAAAAAGGCAGTGGCAAGTAAAGCATTTATTCCTTTTGATGAGGCAGATGTTTCAAAGTACAAACATTGGATAGTTGTGTCAGCCAGTCGGTTCGAAAAAGATCAGCAGAAAATTCAAGGAGCCGTCAGAAGTCCAACTGAATCAGCAGGCGATCCAGCGTCAAGTTCCACTTCTGAATCTGTGGGCGAAGGGAGTAACTTTCCCTCACAGCCGTTAACGACACCTGCAGCAACCATATCATCATCCTCACCTGCACCAGGCCCAGCCATAATATTGTCGGAAGCGGATTGGCTAACTCATCAAGGGTTTGTTCGTTCCAGTGCTGAGAAGGCCACAGATGGTACGCAAAGTGGAGCAACCGTGGAGAACCTTGAGTTGATGGTGCAGGCCTATCTGGATGACCCAATACAGGTCTTTGTTAATACGAACTCATTGCTGTATTGGTACAGGAAAATGGCTCTATGGCCACTGATCACCAACCTGGCTCTTAATTATTTGTCTTGCCCACTCGCAAGCGTGTCTTCTGAACGTGTTTTCAGTGCTGCTGGTGCCATTGTAACTTCAAAAAGGAGCCGCCTCCCTGCCAAAAATTTGGAGAGGTTAACACTGATCAAGATGAATCAGCACTTGATACCACCAGATTACAAAGTATGTGAATGCACGCAGGAAGAAGAGGACACCGACTTAGGTGACGAAAGTTCTTCTCTGTTACCTGACCTACTCCCGTCTCAATTCATGGAGTTGGAGGACGAGCTCTACTTCCCTGACACCAGGCCCTGAAAATGACTTCCTTTTTTTCGTCCTTATTCACTTTTATTCCTGCGTGTCTTTCTTTGTTTTGCAACTTTTACCACAACAAAACTCTAATCACCTATTCACAACAAGTCCATCAGCAGCACTGTCTTCATCTTATATTCCTTATTGATTTGAAGGTGCCGCAGTCTGCATTCCTGAGGTTCACAAGTTCACAACCCAATCATGCTCCTTTATACTCCTCCTCCAGACTCCCCCTATCCATTTCCCTCAAGGCAGATGAATGGATTACGACGAGTCCCCTCAAGTGGGACTGAAATTACTGACTGACTACAAGCTTGCTGATTGCTGACAGAATTACTTTTGAATGATGTTGACAGGAGAGGCTGCCCTGTGGGCCCTCACTTTCCGAAGAATATGTGGACAAAAAGTAGAACAGGTAATGAATAATTGAGAAGATGGCATGCACTGGACAGCAATGGCTGTCTGGCTCTGATGAAACCAATTGCTGTTTGTTTTTTGTGCATGAAATGATGATTGATATGTCTTGTCTTAGTTATTATCTAACCTTTCACACAGTAATTGTAACTCATGTCAACAACTATTTTTTTTACCTTGTTTAATTAAAATTGTATTTCAAATTAAGGGGCCACTATATTGCATTTTACAAAATATGCAAAATGTCCTTGGAGCGGACTCACTTGCCAATATACCATGATGATTGATTAAATAATATATCTTTTTTCTTTACAGTCACTCACTAGGATGCTTGGATCAACAGCATCGATTTACGGAAGAACTACGGCCAATTCATGAGTGGCAAACAGGTAAACCAGTCTACAACAACTACTACAGCAGGACTACATGTCTGTCTATTCGTGGTATGTATTGGTCGAGGGCGAGGCAGTGTACTGTTGTTGTTATGCCGGGCAGAGTCCACTCCAGACAGCAGTTCATGTAAAATTGGGGCTATGTGGCTTGCTGCATACAATTTGATATGCTTTGTCTGTCTGACAAAGAGCCTAGGTATGCTACATCAGGTTGCTTCACTCAGTGGTGCCTGCCTTGACCCTCTGCATGGCACTGCCTCAAGCTTGGGCCAAACATCCGTTATGTTTACAAAATTTGCTGTTTTTCGGTATTTCGCAAATCTCGCGAAAGTACAGAAAAATCGCAAATTCTTGAGCAGAACGGATTTTTGGCCCATGCTTGCGGCATGGTCATGCAGATGGTCAAGGCAGGCACCACTAAGTGAAGCAACCTCCTGATGTAGCATACCTAGGCCCTTTGACACAGACAGACAAAGCATATCTACGGTTTAGGGTTCAGTGCGATTTACTGGAGTTTTTGGGTTTAAGTTGGTATGGTTCACGCTGATTCTAGGGCTCTGGCCCAATGCAGGCTCGTTTATAATGATGTTGGCAATGTTTTAGGGGGGGGGGGTTGGTGTTCTTTGGTCTAGAATTGGCAGAATATGGGCCTTTTTGGGTGTTTTGTGGGCGCGTGTGTTTGGGTGAAAACTAAGTGAAAAATAGTCGTAGACCTTCTTCTTCTTCTTCTTCTTCTTCAAAGAGCGCAGTGGTTCGATTTTGTTCTGCCTTGCTGAGATTCTTGAAAATCGCTGGAACAAGTGACTGTCCAGGTGAGTTTCAAGAGAATCAAAGTAGTGAAAGTGCTGAAAACAGCAATGTTTTGTGAACAGCGCAATTTGCCATGTTTTGAATATACCAGTATTGCATGTTTTTGGGGGGCTGTTTGGAGATGTTCTAGATTTATGGGGGAGGGTGTGGGGGTCTGGGAGCACTGCTGGGATAGCATAATTTTTATTGGAAGTGACTTGAAGAAAACCCATGGTGGGAAAGAGGAGTTGGGGCCTAGCTGCAGAGCGCGCTTGGACCGATGTTGACTGGTTGGCTGAAAACTTTCTAAGTATGAGTTTTTGCAATTTTGCTTTTTGCCTATTTAGGGGTGTTCTGCTTTTTTTGCGGGTGACTGCAGGGGTCTGGGGGCATAGCTTGGAAGGTCTAATATCGGAATCAAGTGTTTTGGACCAAATCCATGGTGAAAAAGTTTTTGCGTTTTTGCTCACTTGCCTGTCTTTGGGGTGCTGTTTGGAGGGCTTCTAGGTTTTTTTGGGTGGGTTTTGGGGTCTGGGAGCACTGCTGGCACAGTCTAATGTTGATTGCATTTGTTTCTCAGGAAATCCATAGTGGAAAAGGGGAGTTAGGGCCTAGTTGCAAGGCGTATTTGGACTGAATTGAAGGTAGGCCCATTTTTGCTTTTTGCCTGTTTGGGGGTGTTCTGCTTTTTTGCGGGTGGCTGCAGGGGTCTGGGGGCATATCTCGGAAGGTATAATATCGGAATCAAATGTTTTGGACCAAATCCATGGTGAAAAAGATTTTGCGTTTTTGCTCACTTGCCAGTCTTTGGGGTGCTGTTTGGGGGGCTTCCAGGTTTTTGTGGGTGGTTTTTGGGGTCCGGGAGCATTGCTGGCACAGTCTAATGTTGATTGCATTTGTTTTTCAGGAAATCCATGGTGGAAAAGGGGAGTTAGGGCCTAGCTGCACAGCGCATTTGGACTGAATTCCAGGTAGGCCCGAAATTTGCTAAGTCTCACTTTTTGCGTTTTTTTTTGGCTGTTTGGGGGTGTTAAACTTGTTTCCGCCTGGGTTGACGGGTCTGGGGGGCATTGCTGTGAAGGTCTAATACCGGATAAAAGTGGTTTGGAGAAATCGGAGGTGAAAAAGTTTTTCCATTTTCAGGCATTGCGCTCACTTTAGCGTTTTTGGGGGCTGTTTGGGGTGTTCCTGGTATTTGTGGGTGGGTTTTGGGGTCTTGGAGCAACGCTGGGTATGGATACTTTTGATTGCAAGAGGTTTGACAGAAATCCATGGTGGCAAACGGGAGTTAGGGCCTAGCTGCAGAGCGTGCACAGAGTGATTTTGGAACTAGGGCTAAATATTTCTAAGTCCCCGTTTTCTTATTTTTGCTTTTTGGCTGTTTGGGGGTGTTAAACTTGTTTCCGCCTGGGTTGACGGGTCTGGGGGCATTGCTGTGAAGGTCTAATACCAGATAAAAGTGGTTTGGAGAAAATCGGAGGTGAAAAAGTTTTTCCATTTTCAGGCATTTCGCTCACTTCAGCATTTTCCGGGGGCTGTTTGGGGGGTTCCTGGTGTTTTTGGGTGGGTTTTGGGGTCTTGGAGCAACGCTGGGTATGAATACTTTTGATTGCAAGAGGTTTGAAGAAAATCCATGGTGGCAAAGGGGAGTTAGGGCCTAGTTGAAGAAAACGTTTGACACTATTTTAAACTTAGGGCTCGTTAGGGTTAGCAGTATTGCATGTGTTTGGGGGTGTTCGAGATTTTGGCAACTGGGTTCTGGGGTCTACTCTTGGAGCACTCGTCCAGAAATGTCTAATTTTGGTTGCAATTGGTTTGAAGAAAATCCATGGTGGGAAAGGGGGGATTTGGGCCTACTTTACTTTCAAAGTACGTTTTGTCACCATTTTCCACTATGCCTCAGACAGGTAGCAGTATCGCACATTTTTGTGGTCTGATTGGTGGTATTCTACATTTTAGAGTCTGTGTTTAAGGGTCTGGGAGCACTGCTGGTAAGGTCTAATTTTGTTTTAAAATCGTAGTTTACACTACACCTAGCTTGAGGGGAAATATCCGCATAATTTGCCCATACTTATTTATCCTTCAAAAGGAGACTCAGAGTACGCCCTTTCGAAACTATTGTACTGTCGATTCTGAAACTGAAAGTGTGACTTTTTGCACTACACAGCGTACGTTCTTTATATTTTTTTCTCACTTGTGTTTTAATATCACTTCCTGTTTTTACATCAACATTTACAGGGCGGCTTTCACCCTGTGCAATGGAAAAAAGGATGAAGTCAGGCTTCACATTAGCGACCCGCAATTCAGCATCCGCCAGGCAGGCAGTGGACAGGGTGTCTTCTGGTCACCAACATTGATCGACGGAGCGTCAGATGGAATGGAGGAGTGCCACAAATAAGAGGAATGGCTTGATGCATGCAACTTCCCAAATTCAACAGGACAAGTACAACAACATACAGTAACAGTATCCATTCATTTCTACTTATCTTTTAAGTAATGTTATTACTGTGAACTTCTATGAGTGTGACTCTGCATTTCTTTGCTCTCTGCTTCTAAATTCATCCCTACAGCCATTGTATAGTTTTACTTTGCTATTTTCCAAACTAATTTAATGAACAAATTGTTTCTCTGAGTGCTGAGATAGGCAAAAACGCATAATTACTGCAGCCCTGTACTGTCGCATTCTTTCACACATTAGAAAGTACTACTTAGTTTAATTAACCTAACCATCCATTGAGCAATCAACTTCATGCCTGCAGAAGTGCATGCACTTCCTTTATGTCCCTTAAAATATTTATGGATATCTTCGTATCCAAGGATTTGTTTATCTTCATTTGTTTTTTTTTCTCTCTCAACAAAACTTTCCCAAAAAACACCATTCCCATCCAATTTCCAAACCCTAACCCTCTTCCCCGGGCTGTGTGGTTTTCATTGATGTGTGAGTAAATGACAGCAATAATTCCACACACTTGCTGGGGAGGATAAGGTCATAGCGACTGAAAATGAATTACATTTCAAGGCTGGTGAAGGAATCGAAGGATATATTCTTACTCAGCTTGACACAGACCCATGACTATTGGCAAATCAAAGCAGATTTTCATGGGCGCCATCAACTGGATTGAACATGAAGAACATCCTCCTCCTACACGTGGCAAATGATTACGCTGCTGTGTCCTTCACCTTCAGTACTATTTCTTATAGTAGTAGCCAATGTCAAATTCCACGCAAGTAGTAGTTATACTTTCAATATTTTAGCATTTGTAAGGCTACATTTTGGCACTTTTCTAGTGTACTGTCACGTGCTATAGTATCTATCGTACCGTTCTAATGCTCCGCTCAGGCCAATCAAGGTTTCAATTTCTTTTTTTTCATATGCTGCAACTGCCACTGTGTACCACCACTAGTACCACCGCAATGATGCCATTTCAACCGCCCAGGATTGCCATCCTTAATCGCCATTTGCCATGCAGCCAGCCATGTGCCTAGCCCTATTTTCAAACACGAATTACAGGTAAGATAAGCGTTTGGGGGGAGGAAGGTTAATGGAGTAGTATGAGAGACGAGAGACTGGCGGTAGTACTAGTAAAGTCCTAGGACAATTGAATTCACTGACTCTGTGAGAGGCACTTACTTTTGTAAACATTTGGGCAATTACTTACACAATTTGAATCAAGAAGCCACTTAAGATTCAAGAAAACAAACTTACAGTTAACCCCCCCTCCAGCCTCAACTGCAGTAAAAACACGTACGCTATGTTTGAGTTGAAAGTAATAATTATTTATGTCCCTAACAAAAATGAACTATCCCGCAAGACCCGACCCACCCCCCTACCTAACCCCAGCGAATGTCCATGAAATAAAAAGTCCCCAAAGTCCAAAAAACCCAACTCCCAATTCCCACCCCCCAAAAGTCTTTAAAAAAGGGGCAAGGGACAGTCTCTCCTTCTCTAATGCCGCCAGCGGCGTACTGTTTGGGCCAGGTGGTCATGCTCCTTGCGGAAGTCCTTGAGCAGGATTCTCAGTTTCTTCTGCTCCTGCTCAAGATAGGACACCCTGAGGGTTAGGCGGTGCACGCGTGCCTTGCATCTGCTGTAGGGGGCAGCTGATTTTCTGGCTGCTTGGCGGTGGCGGGTGGCTGCGGTACCACGGCTCCGTACCGCTGGAGGCCTGCGCTGACTGGCTGATCCAGGGAGCGCGGAGGAGGATGCAGCTGTCCCTGTGGATGTTGTGGTGGTCTGGGACTGCGTGTCCTCCTCCTCCTGGGCCACCAGCCGCCGATATTCGGCAACAGACGCCACCAGTTTCCGTTGCTGGGCCCGTCTAGCCATCTCCTTCCGTGACAGTTTGGAAGGAGCATCTATATGAAGAAAAAAAAAACATAGTCTGTAACTAATGCTCTTTAAGATTAACACAAAATATTTCAGCAGAAAGTTGTGTCACAGTAGAACTAGCGAAAAAACAAAAAGGTAAGAGTAGGGCCTGAGGGATTTTAAAGACCAAACAACGACACATTCCCTAAATAAATACAGAAAAACAAACAGTGTCAGAAGGTCTGTAAGGTCTATGTGTGGTTCATTAAACTAACAGAACAGTGTCAACTCATCTCATAGTGATAAAGAATATTGGTGGATACCAGTAAACACTCACAGGATATCCATCAGTCACCACACGGAACCGCCCTTCATCATTTGGCATTCCTGTTGGCCACAAAAAGTTTATTGGTACACCACTGGCTCAAAGAGAGGGGTCAGTTGGTATAACCTCCCAAGAGACAGGTGATGGCCAATAGTGGTAGATTGTTACAAACTACCCATCAATTTAGTTAGTGGGTGACTGATTTGCAGTGCTGTGAAGAAAAGGTGTGTGAGAAAAGTGAGTGAAAATATATAAAATTGGGTGAGGGAGCAGAAATAAGACAACTTTATTAGGTTCTATGCTCACTCCGCCAATATTAAAAAGCAGCATAGGTAGAATTCACAAATGTCTACTCTGATATCAAAATGGTCAACATGTTTCAGCAATATACTAGGGACTATAGAGTCCATTGCTTTCATCAGGACCGGTGTATGTTATAATGCTACTGCAAATAGTGAGGTGATAGATAAAAACAGTGACTGAATATTGGCATTGCTGCAACATGAAAAAAGATCACCTGGTGTTCTAGGTGTATTCCTTTGTTTGCAGAGGGTATATTCGTCACATTATAGTTGGAGTAAATGGCTCCACCCCGCCTGGCCACAGCTCAGGACGCAAGGGAAGCACCGCTCTCTTCGTCGGTACTCCAACACCTCCTTCTGAGCCGATTGGGGAGGTTCCCTTGCGTCCTGAGCTGTGGCCTACTCGATTCACGGGTTCACACTCTGCGACTCTGGGCAATAGCTTGCTTAATCTCCACAACGGCCCCTCGCGGCGGGATGCCTGGCTTTCACCTTGCGGATAATCTGCCGGGGTTATCTCACAGGGGAATACCAGGACGGGTTCCCTAAGCAAGCGCTTAGAAACCGCTTGGTGATTTGCGCTATATAAATTCCTGTACATTTACATTTACATTTAGACAGACAATCAGCTAACACATTCTTCTTTCCAGGGGCATATTCAAATTTAAAATTGTGCTCTAAAAGTCTATATTGCCACGTACCAATCCTGGGGGTCATCCTCTCACCTCCTTTAGTGGTGAAGAGTTGACCTAAGGGTTTGTGATCTACTCTCACTGTGAATACTGTGAATTTTGAAGCCCATAAATAATGTTTAAAATGAACGATACCCCACCAGTAGGCTAAAATCTTGTGTTCGACAGTGGAATACGTTGCTTCAGATCCCCTCAAACCTCTGGATGTAAAGGCTATCACCTCATTCTTGCCATCTCTCCATTGCATAAGCACAGCACCCAAACCTGTTTGACCTGCATCAGTCATGAGTATCATCTGATCCCTGGGGTCAAGGGTTTTAGAGGAATAGCATGTGCAATTTCTCTTTTGAATAAATCAAATTCCTCTGCACACTCGCTAGCCCACTTGAACCCAGAGTTCTTTTTGAGTAGGTTCCTTATGTGAAAAGTCTTTGAAGCACAATTGGGTACGAATCTAGCATAAAATTAAATGAGTCCAGTAAAGGATCTCAAATGGTCATTATCTTCTGGTGTGCTAAAATCTTCTATTGCCTTTACTAATTGTCCATAGGCTCCACCCCCTCCTCAGATAGCTTGTAGCCCAAATACTCCACAGTGGTCATATTCAACTTGCATTTGTTAAGACTTAGTGTAACTCCTTTACTCTCTAGAATAGACAACACAGAGTGTAACCTTTCATTGTGTTGTTTCTGATCAACACCATACACCAAAACATCTTCCGAAAAAGCCATCACCCCGAACATCTCCTTGAACATGCTCTCTAAAATCCTCAGAAAAACTGCAAAAGCCAGTCCAAAGTGCATGCGTTTAAATTGAAATAAACCTTCAGGGGTAATGAATGCAGTGTAATGCCTAGAGTCTGGATGTAGATTGACCTGGTGATATGCTATTATCATGCCTAACAAACTAAACCACATCCCACCCTTGAGAGTGGATGTCATCGCCTTGGTGTGGGGCAAAGTGTGTTGATCTACCCATATGTGTTGGTTGAGATCACATAAGTCAACACACATGCATAGACCACCATTAGCTTTCTTGGCCAGAACTACAGGAGCTTCTGTAGTATTCCCTTTGTACAGAATCACAGGAAGCACCGAAGCTGGGCATACATCTTTATTGACAACCCATCATAAGTACAAGTCGGCTCTCCGAGAAGAGCGTAGCATCTGCCCATCACATTCTATGTGGGCAATGTATAAGATGGAACATGGAATGGAATGGGAAAGGATTCCAACATCTAAGAACATACACAACTCAATGGAAACAAAGGAAGCACAAATCATACACTAAGCATATACTACAGCAACCCAATTGGATAACTCAATTGGTTCTATTACATCGCTAGCATACAATTTGTCCAATTCCAGTTTTAACTCATCCAGCAAGGCCAAAGATACTCTACAGACCTTGTGCACAACCGCTTGCATCCTATCGACCACCCTTATTTTGTGCCTAAATCCCTTGAAAAGACCCAGTTCCCTCTTAGAAACTCACAGATATATTGACTCCTATGCTTCCTCAACTGCTTGAAGACAGATATATTCTTTCTTCAATATCACTTAATGGGGATCATTGGGATCCAGTATCATGCCAAAATTACTTTGGTCATACTACCCCAACAAACAAGTGTCATATCTTGCAACATACACCACCCCCAGTATTCACTATCAAACATAAATTAGCATCCAATTCACCCATTACATGAAAAGTTTTTCCTCCGTAGTCAACTGGTCATATTGTAGACTGTCTCAAAATAATTCCATGTGCTGGGTACAAATCTTCCCATATTTTCTCGCTAATAAGGGTAAAAGGAGACCCTGAATCTGCAAAAACCTTGACGTCCACCCTGTTGATGTTCACCAAACACAAGGGTCTCCTAGCTCCTTGTGAGATTGCTCTGCACATGCCTATAGTGTGCGAATATACTTGAAATTTCATGATGGTCAAGATCTGATCTTCCGCACTTGAAGATGACTCTCCCTCTGTGGAGTATTCCACAATTAATACTTTCCGGGAGGAATTTGTACCGAAAGACATCCCTCTAGTAGATCTACAAAATTTAGCAAAAAGTCCTTTTTTAAAACATTTAGCAGACTTGTAATCCATAGCAGGACATACTCTGGTGTTTTCGAAATGGGATGTGCTGCCACAGTGGTAAAACTCCCAACGCTTGTGAGTTGGTTTAGAGATACTTTTCCTGTTCCTCCTGTTCTGTTCCTGGTGTGGTTTTTCCTTGCACTTGCTTTTGACTGCCAGTACGCCTTGGGAAGACATTTTAGGACTAGGAATTGCCATTTGTTCTGAGTAAGACGACGTGCTCTCAATCCTGGTTGCTATTTCTAAAGCCTTTTGCAATGTCAAATCAGGCTTGGACAACAACGTTTTTTGTACTTTCTTGTTACTTGTTTTCTCCACCAATTGGCCCTTAATCATCTCCTCCTCAAAATGTTTATATTTGCATGAAATATGCAATGGACCAACTTAGCTAGATGCTGATTCTCCTGGCAATTGGGCTCTTTTGTAGAACTTGTGCCTCTCCAACATTACATTTTTGCAAGCTTTGAATCATGTATCTAATGATTTAATTGCTGTAGCGTACTCATCTACTACAACATCTCCTTTGCCTTCAAATATTAGGACAGTTACCTTTGGAATATGTTTGAAGATACTGCGGCCATCTAAGCCTAAAGAAGGTCTAAAAATTGCAAATGTATCTTTGTGTGTGAAAGACCCTTAGAACATCAAGGTATGCCTCAAATCCTTCTTTCTACCTTTCCCAATCAGATTCAAAAGACACAGGATTAGGTACAAATGACGCTGGTGGCATTATTGCTTGTTGCAGGATGGCGTAACTTTGTGGAAAACTTTTTCTGTGGTAAAAATTTAAAAAAATATTCTAACCTCACTAGTGCAAGAATGCTCCACAATTCGATTTTTAAATATATGGTGTGCATGTCACCGTAATGGAACACATGGATGGAAAAGAATGAGGGTATTTGTTGAAGATAATGTATAAAAAAATGCACAAGTCCATTAGAATGCGAATTGCACTGATGTTTGTAGAAGGATGTGTCATTCACCAATGCTTGTTTATTACTGGGAAAAGACATACACAATATTAATGGTGTGTGTGTCATCGATGTCCAAATTTGCGGCTGCACGGCAGAAGAAATGCACAGAAATGGTCCCGGATTAGCCCAATGCAAAATTGCCACTGTCGTGTGTGTGCGTACATGCGCATCGTCTGAGGAAGTCAGGCAAGTGGCAAAATGGCTGAAAGCAGCTCGTGGTCCCTGTACAGAGCTCACGTCTGAAGCTGGTGGTGGCAGCTGAAAACGGAGCAGCTCGGTGCTACAATACGATAAGTATTGGTACCTTAAGTGTCCTTGGAGAGATAGGCAGCCGGATTCCTCTAACTGCCTTTTACTCACAATGTCAGAGAGTCGGCTGATGGCCGGCAGTCCAGGGCGACAGCACAGCTCATAGTAGTAGAGACGTTTTATTTTACACTGCAGAAGCAGGTGTAGACATGTGGGATGTCCTGCTGACTGGCAACCCGTCACCAGTATAAAGATCAGGACCCCAGAGTTATGGAGGTAAGTTTTATAGAGCAAGCAGGACAAGATGAGGCCCCCTCTCTCCTCAACAACTGTAACTGCCAACCAACTCCCATTCTAGAATCCACCCCACACAACACTCCATACATACCTTTGCACGTGACCATGGGAGTAGCCGAGAGCAAGAAGAATGCAACCCAACACATCTTCCCCCTATACAAAATAAAACAGAAAATTCTTTAAACAAACATTCAACTCAGAAATAACTTCCCATGAAATGTCTAAAAATACCATAAGCATATAAGCATAGAGCTCCTTCAACAAAGCAAAAGGAATGCAACCCAACACTATTCAAGCAGAATCTCATAGCGGTTGGGTGCTGGTATAGGGTTTTACTGCCAAACATGCAAGGAAGCTGATTGTAATATTGCCATCAAAGATTGGCTTGAAATTTCTCAGGTCTGCTACAAGTTCTTCATAGCAGCCAATTTTAGAGAAATGTATTTTTTTCAAGGTGAGTGTTCTATACTATCACCAAAGTGATCAATAAGGTTGTATCATCTTCTCCAAATGTCAAGGTAATAGGATGGGATATTTGCTTCATGTAATAGTTACTTGCCCGGCCTCCTATTCCTTTTGGAGCCAGTTGTTTCTGTTTATAAGTTTTAGGCTACATCAGAATATCGCTCCTGACTCATTAACCATCCTGTTTCGGTCTTTAAAAAATCACAACGCTATAACATTGTGGAGCGAAATTTCATATGTATTTCTATATCTATTCCACGGTCTCTCGTAAGGCAACTTTGAGAATCTCCAGATAAACCTCATTTTACACGACTGGAACTACAGTATGCTAAATGATATAATCAGATGCTTAGACACAAACACATTTGGCAATGCCCTCATTTATAGTAATAGTAATCTTGATTCTAGTCTTAGATGCAATGACTCTTTGAATTTTTCTCTTGGTGCTTTGTCCATTGAGCAATTGTATCCTTTTTTGCACACCAATTAATTTTCCTCTAATTCTATTTAATTGTTGCATGTTTCCTGGTTTCAAACTTTTCATAAATTCTTTTCTATTTTTTATATTCTGTAATAAATGCTGCTTTTGATTTAGCCTAATTAATAAAAGGAACATGTTGCCCTTTAGAGACCTGTGTAATGGCGCTTTTAATTACTGCAGGTGCTACGCATTGGCAGAACCCACCACAGGGAAGAAACTTTACAAAGGCGGTTTTTGTAGGATGCTCCCAAAGAGAGGAGAGATGGGGGCAGCGTTAAAAAACAGCACAGGGCGCTTACGTGTTTGCGCAAATTACTGCAGTAATGTAGTATGGTGGGTTAAGGCACCTGGCGCAGCGCCGTACCTGCAGAATAGCTCAGGTGATGAACACATTTACAGTATGTGAATGTTTGGGAAGAGGTAAATCGTGGCATAAGCAGAAGTTGTCTACAACAAGACATGCTGCAGGGGCGGCCTTAGGCATGTCCAAGCTGTGCACTTGCACAGGGCCACCAAAACCCAGGGCCCACCATGCCAATATATAGCCGTAATATAATAATCCTCTGAGGATGGATACATATTTGCGTGGCGGCCCCTGGCAGGGATTTGGCGGCCTCCGGCTCTGTTCCACTTCCAAACACCCTGACCCCCCCCTCTTCACTGGCCTCCGTGCTCCGCCCTACCCGGAGCCCCACTTCCGGGGCCTCATACCTACGCTCCCTGCCCAGGGCCGCCATGAGCCTAGAGCCGCCCCTGCATGCTGGATAGCCATTAGGCATCTCTTCTTAGAGCTGCTGTCTAAGATCTAACAATTCATTCAAGGCAGGCAGTCAGGTTTGGAGCTTGCAGTCCAAGCACTTCATGTCATCTCTTCTCTTTTTATCCAAAGACCACTCTTTGTGAAAGCATCGCCAAATAGCGTTGGGGGGTGGAGGCAGGTATGTGGCAAATCAGAGCCAAAGTGGTTTAATGATACTGAAAGTCTATCCAGATGATGAGAACTAGCCTCTATTCCCAGCTATCCATCACCAAACTGTGTGATCGTAGGGGGAACATTTCCTTTCTTTCTTCACATTTCCTCATCTCTAAATTACCCCGCTAGATGAAAAGTAATGTGCACGTACTCAGTAAATTTTCAGAGAGCATGCTTGAAAGGTAACGTTTTCATGGTGGCTGTGTTCCAAAAATCATCAGACCCACTGTTCTTGTAGACTTCAAGGTGATTTATATATGGTTTTGTATGTCAGATAGTTCAGTGGTTTGAGCTCCCACTGCTGAGGTCAGAAGCGGATCACACGTCAGAATTGCGGCAAAGAGTACTCCACCTTTCACTCTTACAAGAACAATAACACGCAAGAACTGGATTTGGAAATAGCAACACTGATTAGACGCAGAACCATAAGTTGTGTTCTAGCAAGCCATAGCTTTAAAAATAAAATTGGTATTGCTATTTTTCGATAAAAGACGTCAAAGCTCATTCCGTTTTTAAACGCTGGTGCAATCAATGAGCACCACATACAAAGGATATTTATTTAAGTATTTAATTCACGTATAGAGCACATGGTTACACCACCGGTGTGTCTCCGGACTGAGAAATAGTTCTAGGAGATAAGGTTACAAAGTGCCCGACCTACAGTGACATATGGCCATATCAAGTCCTATCCTAAAGTAGGTTGTACAAACAGCCATGTCTTTAACTGTCTACGAAAACTGCTTTCACATGGTTCAATTCTTAGGTCCATCGGGAGGTTGTTCCACTGCAAGGTACCTGAATGAGCGTTCCCCCATTCTCGCTCTGAAAATTCTCGGTACAGTCACCAGAGCCTTTTCTGATGATCTTAAACTACGTCCTGGTGTGTATTTGGTGATTAGCGGTAGCAGGTATCTTGGTCCTTTCTTTTGAAAGATGCGGTGGCAGTGGCACATTGCCTTAAACACAACTCTCTTTTCCACTGGGCGCCAGTGGAGGGCTGTCAAGGCTTTCTTCGTGTTGGATCTTCTCGGAAGGCTGAGTACCAAACAAGCCACCACATTTTGTACCCTTTGTAGTTTGGACAGAGCCTTTTTTGTGGCTCCATGGTATAAAAGATTCCCATAGTCCAATATGGATGTTATTACCGAGTGTACAATGGTTTTCCTGGCATTCGGTGGTAAGAGATCTAGGACTTTCCGCAGAGTTTTCATGGCCCAAAGCATTTTCCAGCTACCTTCTGTATTTGGTTCGCAAATGTCAACTCTGAGTCAAACCAGACTCAGAGGTTTTTCACTTCAGTTTTAGGGGTGGGTAGTTGGCCTAATGCATCAGGCCAGCATGCGGTTGACCATATGGATGGTGTTTTGACTACTAGCAGTACCTCTGCTTTATTCCCATTTAACTTGAGGCAATGATTCGACATCCAGTATGCTACGTCTTTTAAACATTCTGAGAAACGTATGGCTGCTTGATCATTATTCTGTGATAGCAGCACGGTGAGCTGCGTGTCGTCAGCATAGGAGACAATTGACACATTATGTCTCTCCACTCTTTCGGTCAGTGATCCCACATAGATATTAAATAAAGTAGGGCTCAGAATAGAGGCCTGTGGAACCCCCTGGGACAAGGGAATGCTTCCAGATAAAAAGGTTTGTTGTGCAACTTTGAAGCTCCGTGCTGAGAGGAATGAGGTCAACCAGACTAGAGCCCTCTGCTTGACACCACATGCCTCTAACCTGTGAAGGAGAAGTTTGGGGGAGACGGTATCAAACGCCGCACTGAGATCCAACAGAATCAGTGAGGCTGTGTGTCTGCATATTTTCTAAGAGATTCCGAGCCATAAGTAGCGCTCACTCTGTAGAGTGAGCCCTCCTAAATCCCGATTGGGATGAATGCTGAACATCATTCATGCTTATATGGTCTACTAGCTGTTTGTTTGTTACTTTCTCTGCCATTTTAGATACAAACGGTAACAGTGAGATCGGGCGTAGATTTTCTAATACTGTTTGGCCTAACATTGCTTTTTTTTGGAGTGGCTTGACAATGGCCTGTTTCCATTTGGTGGGAACAATGCCAATTTGGAAGGAGCGTAGAATGAGCTCCGAGACATATGGCATAATTGCAATAGCTCCCTCCATCATTATTTTTGGTTGAGCTGAGTCCAACGGGGAGCCGGATTTGATCCCTTTTGCTATAGCTGTAAGTTCTTCTATTTCCAGGATCTTGAATTCATCCAGTGTGACCCCTGCAAACTTTGTCTGCTACCGCAGGATGAGCCTGTTCCTTGACCCGCTTCCACCGGAAAAGTGTCATATATATTAGTGACTTTATTAGCGAAGAATTCTGCCACCTTATTAATGCTATCTGTAGAGGCAATGGAGTCCTCTCTGGTTTAATGTGTTCTAAGGGTCTTGAGTATGGTGAACATTTCTTTGGAGGAGTTGCTAGCCTTTTCAATTTTTTCCATATAGAAAGTACTTCTGGATTTCTTAATTAAAGCATGGTAGTGTTTTAGTTCCCTTTTATAGTTTTCTTTGTCTGTTCAACAGTACTTCTTCCTCCATACTCGCTCAAGCTTTTTACATTCTTCCTACATTCTTTTTATATGCTTCCTCTAGCTGGTAATCTTATAGGACAATTATATATTTTCATCTAACGCTTTTGCCCGAGGTGACGTTGACAAATGTTTGAAAGGATCTCCTAACAATCATTTCAATTAAATGCATATTCGAATTATAGAGCACTTAATTGTAGCATGTTGCCTCTTTTCTAAGTGCTACCAGTGTTGACAGATGTTGAGTGGGGCGTGCTAAGGTTAGATTAGAAATGCCCTTACATTTTAAGTCGTCAATTCAGCCCCTGCTCTTTCCTTCCACAATGATCCGTTGACTACATAAGATCACACAGTGTAGTATAGTGAAGGTGCTAGGATTAAGATCAAGGGCCTTATTTAGATCTCAGCAGATGGAACACCCTGTCACAACGTGATGGATAACCCCTCCGCCATAATATGATCTCCGTAGGACATAATGGGATCGTACTATGGTGGATGGGATCTGTCACATTTGTGACAGAGTACTCCCCTCCACCAAGATCTAAATTAGGCCTAAAGGGCCTTATTTAGATGTTGGCTGTCTTCCCACTGGACCACTGCCATGGCGGGCAACGGAAGACCGCTAAGTCGTCTGCAGTCACGCTTGCCAGATTACAACAGTAATCCAGGGTGGGTGGTGTGGCAGCGGCAGTGTCACAGCTGCAGGAATGTTTGACTCATAGGAGAAAGCACAGAGCATCCTGCTGCCTTGACAGCACCTTCAGGACATCCGTCCCTGGTGTGGCATTCACCAGGTCGTGCATGCCACACAGTGCACTCACGACCATGCAGTTTTTGGGGGGCACATCTTGCCCCCCCGAACGCACCACCATGGGAAGATGTACCTGGGGGCCCTGTTGGGACTCTTTAGGAAGCCTTTCTGCCGAGCATTTCATGGCAGGGTCCCTGTCATGAAATGCTTGGAGGAAAGGCAGATAGGAATCGGCTTGGCACTGCCTCGATTTCTGCCCGCTATCCCCAGCACCATGGAATCCTGGATCCTAGCGGTGGTGGCAGTCTTGTGGCAGACCCACCACTACTATCATGTTTGGGGCGGGAGCCCCAACACGATGTTGGCATCCACCATCCACCCATACGGCGATCCCAGCACTGCCAACATCTAAATAAGGCACCAAACCTGTCTTATTTAAATTACTCAATTTACCCCCTAGATTTCATCTCCTCGTTGACACCATGAGAGCACAATATAGGGGAGGGTACAACCTACAAGGAGCATAAACTTGTTACTAAAGCAAAAGCACAGTCACTAATTTTTGCTTACCAACAACTAAAATCTAAATTGGACTGCCCAAATAATAACCACCTTCTAAAAGTAATGTCAGCACAAAGTATGCCTACTTTGTCATACGGCTTAGTTACTTGGGGTGGTAAAGAGGTGGAGTTACTCAATGACCTCCAGATAAGGATCTATAAAGCCGTTTTTAATTTGCCAAAGTCAGCCTCTCCATCTCAAGTCCGGCTAGAATTCGGCCTTCTAAATCAAAAATTTCGGAGCCTGAGCGGGTTTCTAAAGCTCTGCCACAAATTCCAATCTGCAGAACCAGATTCAATGGACAGCCTATGTTGGGAAGAAATTAAGCCCCAGACGGGTCAAGAACCATCAAACTTATGGGGAAGTTACCTGAGAACCTGCCTGGCTGACCTTGAAATACAATCAGACTGGGAAAAAGGCAAGAAAAACTACTTTTAGTAAAGTGATAAACGACGCAGCAAAAAAGAAATCCTTTCCTGAGGACAAAATTATAACATCTAATCGCAGGCACGGGTGGACAATTATTTCATCCTACAAAGTATTGAAACCTCAAGCTTACCTAACATCCCACTTTAGCTGGCACCTAAAGAAGTCTTATATAAACTACAGGATGGGTTTGCACGCTTCAAAAGATTTACGGCCGTCTTGGAAACAACCCAAACAAGTACCTCAGTGTCGCCTGTGCGGCTACCAAAACGAATCCCTACCCCACCTTTTTTGCGTTTGTCCAGCAGTTACAGCTTGGAGGAGATACTATCTAAGACCTATCTTTATTGAACTTAAAATTCGCATGTGTAGGCAAGCCGTTATACACTGGATGGATGGCTCTTCTTTTATCCTGGTCTGCCGAGGAGTGAAATACCTGGCAGAAGTTAAAAAACTATTACTCAAAGCTGATCATGTGAGGATTCGAGAGGTCTGAGCAACTGGACATAGTCTTAATTGGAATAAATTGTGCAATAAAAGGACCAAAAATTAGACCTCCTCAGAAAAGCAGGACAAAACTTTAACTGCAAATTAGACCTACTGAGAAACGCTGGATTAAATTTTATCTACTGTATTTTTTAAATATTTTACGTGTTGGTAGAGTCCTCACACTGTAATCAACAGGACACAGTATTAACGTAGCATGGTTTTAACTGTGGATGTAATGATACTCAACTGTTTTAGATATTTGTAACGATGTTAATTAATCATACAATAAACTTGAACTCAAGAGCACAATATTAAACAGTGTAGTATAGTGGGGATGTCAGAATTAGGACTGGGCCTCCTGCATCTTAAATCATCAATTCTGCCCTCAGTCTTCATCTCAGTTTTGATCCGTTTACTTCAAAATATGACATAATGTGGCGCAGGATCACTTGTGAGTTAAAACATGCCAATAAACTGCGCATCAGATCGAATAGCCAAAACAAAGTAGGACCATCTAGTTCAGAAGTTAACAGCAACAACTGAGGGTACTGCATGAAGTGATGTAAATAGTTATGATGTGGCTGCCATTAATTTGCCTAACAGGACTCTACCAAACAACATGATTTTAGTAATGTGAAAAATAATGGGGCTCTGCCCGAGTGCACAGAGTCAACTGAAGATTGACTTGTTCAAGTTTTCCCCTATATTAAAACTTATACATTATTTAAGTGTGAGTACTCAATTGAGTAGAACACAAATACTATCTTTATAATATCATAGTGAAAATATGATTTAGGATATACGATATACTGCCATGTAATTCTCTATTACGGAACACGTCAGTGATGCCCATGTGTTACACACTTTACTGTCAGGTTTAGCAATTAACAGTGGCCTTAGTTTGGATAGTGGGTTAAAACAGAACTCTAAGCTCACACCACAATTGTCAAATGGGAATATTCTCGACCTGTTTTTTGTGGCCATCAACCTGGATTTAGATAAATTGAGTTGTAATATGGGGCTGAAGTCAGTGTTAACTAAATAAGTGTTGGTTAAAGTGGATCAACAGTTGACTGAATAAAGAAGAATTTCAATATAAACAATGACTGGAATTTTGATTGTTGGACTACTTTGTGAGAGGAGTACTCAAGAGTGTTTGGCATAATTGTGAAAAGTAGGACTCATTATTTTATCATTTTACTTGTTTTACTGATTCATTGCATATTTATCAGAAGCACTGTAATTGAGCGTTTCTGATGCAAAGAATATTGGCCATCTATACTAGCATTGACTTCATTGATGCGAAAAGGATGAAAGGCTGAGTTTGCCACGCAGTATTTTGAAACTGTGCCCTGCAGATGGCATATAGGTCACATAGAGAAACATTGTGACCTACATGCCACCTGCAACATAAGAGGGTAACGAGCATATGGCTGTGACCTGAATGCAAAGTAGCAGTTCCGGTTTGTTTGTGCACTTTTTGTCCGAAAGAAAAAGACTAGGGGCCAGATGTAGGTCACCAAATACCGGTCGGTAATGGCCGATTTCGGCCGCTACTGACCGGTATTTGGTGATTGAGATGTAGGGGGCCAAAATTTTACAGAATCGGCAAATTTACAGATTCGGTAAATTTACCGATTCAGGCAAATACCGATTCGGTAAATTTACCGAATCGGTAAATCAATATGTAGGTGACACTGCAAACAGTGCCACTGGCCCCTAAGAATTCGTTATGTACCATGTAATACTATTGCATGGTAAATGAAGAATTCATGTGTACATACACATTTGTGCATGTACACCTATGCCATGTGGCACACAGACATGCCCTAAGGGCATGTATGTATGTCACATGGCACACAAGCCTGAATTAGGGGTGCAACAGGGTGTCAAAGTGACACCCTGTCCCCCTTGTCAATTCGGTAATTTGACCAAATCAGTATTTACCGATTCGGTAATTGCCATTGGTTCCTATGGGCCTCAAGGCCCATAGGAATCAATGGCAATTACCGAATCGGTAAATACCGATTCGGTAATTACCTAATTCTACAGATTCAGTAAATTAATCGGTAAAAATACTTACATAGCATTTACCGATTTGTAAATACCGAATCGGTAAAATTCGGTATTTACGAATCTGTAAATGCCATTTACCTACATCTGGCCCCTAGTGAGAAAGTTGCTCCAGCACCCAAGTTTGGACAAAAGCCCTCAGGATTTCCAAGCATGGGTACAAGGTATTTGCCTCACTATAAGATTGCTATTATTTCTCCATCAAAACATCTTAGCAGTGATCGGTGCTTACAGCAGTGGAATGTTTTAGTACTGTTTCTAACATCGCTCTCCCAGACTCTGGCCGTCCACACAGATACCTGGGTAAAGCAGAGCTTTGATACTGTGCAATCGGCACAGTGCCACAGACTCCTCTTCCAAGTTACGAAGCCAGTCCTGGCTGATGAACATGTTGCCAACGCGGGTGGACCAACAGTGTTCAAATGAAAGACTATAAAAACGAAAAGCAATGGAATTTGCCAATTTGGTGTTTAAATAAAACACCTCTTATCTGGAGGTTTGAGTGAAGTCGTGCTAAGTTCAGTCTCACTCGCGCCTGCAAACATTTTTTGTGCAGATCCCCTCCGTGCATAGCAGCAGAGAAAATGCTTTAAGTTTCTGTTGGGGATCTTCGACCCCATCTCAGTTTAAGTTTCCCTAAAGTCATGGGTCTGTTCACTCCCTGCCGCTGGCCACAAAGGACAAATAAAGCTGTAGCAGTAGAAAACTGTCACCTACAGGCTTGTTCCGATGAACTTATATCAAAACAGCAGCAGGGGAATAATCACCCAGTGCCAAGACCCATACCTGCTGTGAGAAGTGCTTCTTGAACTAAGGATGGTAGATTCTGGTGGAGGTTCCTCGTAGAGTACCTGTACAACAACTGGTTCTTGCCCTCCTGTGCTGCCCACTCTTGAGAGGCATCTAGTCTGGTCCCATCTGATGCCCAAAGTGGTAGTCATTCACTTCTACCGATTTGCCTAAACACTGCCTGCACCTGGGGGCACTTTCATACATCTTAGGTTGGTAGCATTTGCAAATTTTTAGGTCTTCCCTAGAGACAACTTTTAGATGTTTGTTGTCGAAGACCTATGAAGACAATGCCAGTATTTGTGGTGGACTTTTGGTCAGCCCATTACTTATCATTTGTTGGCTTTCTTGTCCGTCTCATTTGCTTTGCTTTTTATTTTATTCCATGGATTTCCTTCATCTTCTTTTGTTTCTTCGTGGCCTGGAGCATAGCTTCTTTACCATCCTGCAACTCCCTTGCAGATTTCTTCATGGACAAAGTTACTTAAATTTTTTTAGCTTTTCTTCACGAACCTTCTTCAACCATCACAGTTAACCAGTCTCCATCCACCACCGCTCCCTCGCTTTGTAAGTTCAAATCAGTTTCTGAGGAACAAGTCTCTCGTCTAATCTCCAGCACCAAATCAGGATCACCCCTGGACCCATGTCCTCCGTCCATCCTCAACCTCATCCCTGATGCCATCTCCCCTGCTTTGACCAATATTTGCAATACCATGTTCTCTACTGGCTCATATCCCACAGATTGGAAAAAGGCCATCATCAAGCCACTTCTGAAAAAGCCCACCCTTGACCCCTCTTCCCCATCCAGCTTCAGACCCATTCCCTGTCTTCCTTTCCCTGCACAAATATTTGGAAAATTAATGAATATACAGCTTTCCAAATTCATTGATGTAAATAACTTGTTAGACGACACTCAATTTGGATTTAGTCAGGGACACGGAACCGAGACAGCACTAATAAAAGCAGCTGAAGAAATAAGAATAACGTTAGACAAAGGCGGCGCGGCAGTATTAATACTGCTCGATCTATCTGCCTTCGACACGGTCGATCATGCCACTCTGATCAACCGTGTCTCAGCAATTGGCATCCAGAACAAAGCCAAAGAACTTCTCGCTTCCTTTCTGACCAACCGCTCACAGGCTGTAAAACTGGGCCCTTTCTTCTCCCACACGTTCTCCCTTCCATGTGGAGTACCGCAGGCCTCTTCGCTAAGTCCGACCCTGTTTAATATCTATGTTTCGGACTTAGCGAGGGTGATCAAGTCCTACGGCATTAGTCTCACAACCTATGCTGACGACACCCAGCTGGTTCTATCTGTACATTATGATGGACCTACAGTTGCAGCAAACTTCCAAGAGGGAATGCTTGCTATCAGCTCCTGGATGTCGTCAAACTGTCTAAAATTGAACTCTGAAAAGACAGAGGTAATGCCATTTGGGAAACTGGAACCTGCCTGGTCCCCCCTCTGGTGGCCCAATGAGAACTCGGTAGTCCCCACCTCCTTCTTCACTCTAAAGAAGATCAAGAAGCTTCTCCCCTACCTTCCCGCTTCAGCGGGTAAAACTCAGCACCCTTGTTTTTGCCAGAACGGACTACTGTAATGCCCTCCTTCTCAATGCACAGGAAAAAGTTCCAATAGGCTTCAGCTAGTACAAAACGCCTCAGCCAGAATCTTACTGGGCATACCCAAGTCCACCTCCATCACTCCTTACATTCGACAGCTTCATTGGCTTCCTGTCAGAAGCCGTACAAAATTTAAGGCATTGTGCATTGCCTACAAAGCCATTAACAACTCTGGCCCACAGTTTCTCAAAGATGCCCTCTGTCCTCTTGAAAACCCTAGGACCCTTTGCTCATCCTCAGCTCATCTGCTCAATGTCCAACGCACAAAGAAAACTAACTGGGGTGACAGATGCTTTGTGATCTCCACAGCCAGACTATGGAATTCACTGCCTCTTACTATCAAAACTGCCCCCACTCTCCTTAACTTTAGGAAGAAATTAAACACTTGGCTGTTCCCACATTAAGATCTGTTATAGTCATCATCTGATCAGCAAGCGCCGAGACACCCCTGGGTATTTGCGCGCTATAAAAATTGCCAAAACATAAACAAAACATAAACATAAACATAAACATAAACATCCTTTTTATTAGATGACTTGTATCTTTCCACTACTTAAGCAATGGAATTACTTTTTACGTTTTCTGTCAGCATTCTATGGGAGAGTGTTAGACCTGCCTCCCTTTTCGCCTCACCTTCTCCATTTTTGCTGAAATTATTTTTGTTGGTCTTGGGACTCTGTGCACATTTCCACTGCTAACCAGTGCTAAAGTGCTTGTGCTCACTTTTCTTAAACATGGTTACATTGGCTTATTCCCAACTGGCATATTTAATGTACTTGTGTGTCCCTTATAGAGTAGTATACTATATACCCAAGGCCTGTGAATTAAATGCTCCTAGTGGGCCTGCAGCACTTACTGAGCCACCCACTTAAGTAGCACTTTAAAGCATGTCCCAGGCCTGCCATTGAAGTCTGAATGCAGTTTTAGATTGCCTTGTTGACTTGGCATTACCTGCTTGCTGAGACTTAAACTCCCCTTTTATTACATATGTCACCCTTCATAAGGTACGCCTGAGGTAGCCCATAGGGCAGGGTGCAGGTAGTTAAAAGGTTAGACATGTACTGTTAAGTTTTACAAGGACTAATAGTAAAAAACTCCTGAATTCATTTTTACTGATAGGATAATATTTGAGATTCCATATCCATTTTATAAGCTGTAATTTCCAATTGGGAGCTGGTGGGTATGTCATGTTTGGTGTCTGTGATATTGTAATGATAACCCCTCTTTTATAGTAATGTGAGAATTTTTATTACAATTTGTAAATGACACAGAAAGATGGCATTTTCCAGCCCTCAACACTTCTGCCTGTAGACTGTTTTAGGTCACATGACTAGGTGTGGCTGACAGACTTTGTAAGTCCCTCCAAACAGTCACACATTAGAGGGATTCGGTATGACTGAATAGGTCATCTACTGGTAAGATGGGGGTGGGGGGCAGGCAGAGTTGAGCACAGCCCCACTTACAACTTAATGCCTGTGTTCTGCTTTCACACAAACGGCATAATGACCCTTCGTTGTCACTTCAGCCGCCAGCTTGGAGCCAAGGAAAGGGAGGCAGGAAATTTCATACAATTCAAAGTCACTGTCTAGAAGCTTCTCGAATGACCAGATCCACAGCACCAGGGTATGAAAAGAAGGACATCAGAAACAGCTCTTTACTACACTTCTGGACTTTTGGATACTCTGCCAGGAAGAGGACTGCTGCACTGCTACAAGGGCTGCCACTCTGCTGGACTGCTGGTCTAACATAACTGCATCCCTGCTGTGTTGACCTGCTGCCTGCTACTCTCTTGCCTGGGAAGAAGAACTAGACCTGCAACTTCATCTTGCATCCAGGACCCCAGAGTGACTCCAAGGGCTGGTCTACTGGCCTCCTGATATGAGCTTCGGGGACATAACAGCCTCGCTATCCAGCTCCTGGACACAGCTGCACCGAGTTCCTGACCCCCCAAGTGGTGCCCCTCAGGTTGTGGACCCTTGGTGTGGCTCAGCAAGCTTACATCACGCTTTTGGGCTACTTGGGACCGCAAACGGACCGTTTTGCAGAGAAACCATGCAACTCACAAATCACTATCCTGTCACTTTCAGCGGCAGCATCAACCGCTTGTGGGGGACCACCAGCTTAAAGCTATAGCCTGCCCATTCTCAACACCTCGCCTGCTCTTTGCGCTATGCTGTGCCATGCTCCTTGATCCTGGCAGTCATCTCCAAAACGAAAGGACTCTTGGCACAAAACTCAAGAAGGTAAAACTTTAGCAGGACTAGTCTGGGACTGTAACCAACCTGCACTCCATTGCGGTCTACCTGAGCTTTTGACTTTGACCATGTCCAGTGCGACCAGATAGACAAGGATTGTGGCTGCTGCTTGACCAGGTCACATGCCCTAGTGAGCCAGTAGCACCATTTCTCAAAGAGGGCATGTGATTTCTTGCTCTGTCATTTGTATTTTTACCCATCATATCCTCTTCATGCTCTCCATGCTGCTCTATACCCCGCTGAGTTCAACCTCCAACTCTCCCAGTCAGGCTTTCTTCTGGTTTGTATATTATATTTCTCAAACCCTAAAGCATAAGCTCCTCCCTATTAGTCCAGCCTTTCAGTGGCGGTGACATGCCCCCCGTCACTTCCTTCACTGCCCCCTACCCCTTCGAGTCACACTTAAAAAAAATATTCTGTCCTTCTTTTTTGGAGGGTGGACAGTTTCAATTTGCCTCTAGGCTACTACTTTCGCTTTGATATGCTTTTGTGCGTTTTTTAAAACTTAGTGCTCCAAAATTGGTGTCCTCCATCCTGGTGTAAAAATTAAATATAGAATAATGACAGCTGCATGTCACGCTGCGGTGACTTTGTTTTGTTTTTCTAGTGCTGTTCTACATTGAAAAACAAGTATTTAGCTTTCTTTTTGCTTCTGCTGTAAATACCATTGAAAGACAAGACCTCTAGGCTTTGCAAATGCTTGTTAACATTATTTAAAGCATCGCTTCTCAAACAAGAAGGAACGTTTCACTAATCCTTCATGACAATTCCAGTTTGTTCCCTTCCCTATGTGCCTATAGCGGCCTTCCTAATCCAGTCATGTCCCCCACGTAACTGCGCATGCGGTGAGATGCATTAGTCTACGTGCCACTCACCTACCAATCCCAGTTATACTTTTTATGTTATTTAACAAAGTTTATTTCTGAGTAAAAGACAGCTGTAAACTACATTTCTATCTGAAATATGCTCTTGCCTCGCTCAGTTATATAATAAATAAATAATTTGAGTTTCTGACAACAATATTTCCCCTTACATCTCAATTTTGCAGCAAGGACTGATTCTCAATTTTAACCATGGTTATGTTCACAGAAAAGTACATGCCTGCTTCTACTTTTAGGTTATTGATTTTCCTCTGCTTGCAAAACAAAAACATAGCATCCTCGCTAGTTCATTAGATAAGGACAGATTCAACTCTCAGAGCCCAAATCACAACATCCATTAATCCAGGGCCAATATTAACATTACCAGTATTACAGATGTTAACATTGCCGGTATCCCTTTCTTATGTCAAAGATGTCCAGAGAAAGTGTTGAATAACGTGTTGAAACCAGTCATTTCCAAATGTCGCTTTTGTGTCTAAAAGGCTGCTTGGGACACTGGAGATATGTCTAGGACCTAAGGGAGGTGGGCACTGTCATTGCCAAACCTCTAGGTAATTGCTGGAAATGTCTGTGATGCTCTGGAGTGAAACAAACTGCTCAGTAACCCGATAACTGAACATGGTTTTTTCCACAGAGCATAAATTGGTTGTTCTAGATGGCACTCTTGATTGTATTAGAGATGTATTGTCATCTGACAGGCGACTCGGCATGAAATCCGCAATTCTAATACATTGGGTGATCAGTTCTTTTGTAAAAGGGAAATCATACTTGTAGAATTTTATTTAAAAAAGTAATTAAGTATTCTTTTGGAGAGAGTAACTTATTGTCAAATGTGCCCTATAGACTTCGCTGCTTCTCAGTAAGCAATGCCTGCCCACACCTACCACTGCCACTTGAGTCATCCGCATCTGCCAATTAAAGTCCCATTGCAACTCACCAGCATACTTCTCACTGCTACACGAATTCAATGAAAGAGCACCCTGCCCCTAATTGGTCTCTGTATAACCATTATGGGGCAGATTTATGTTGGACTTGCGCCACGTTTACGTCACGCAACGGCGGCGTAAACGTGGCTCATCCCTGCGACCCATTTACAACGTGACGCATCTAGGCAGATGCGTCACGTTGTAAAGCCGCGCGCCACATGTGGGCGTTCCGGCGCAGGGTGGGCGTTCCGGGGCAGGTGCGCCTCGCAAAAGTGGCTGAGTGAAATCTACAAGATTTCACTCAGTCACTTTTAGGCCAATGCTGCGTCAAAACCCTGCGCCTGCTTGAAGCAGGCGTAAGGCTTGACGCAGCATTGGACAGATAGGGCACCCCGAGCCTTGCTTGAGCTGCGTCGCGCAACTCCAGCAATGCGCCACCTTTACGGCACAGATGCGTCACGCATCTGTGCCGTTTTTGCCCCATGGTGCGCCGCATTGTAAATGCGGCGCACCATGGGTGGCAGAGCTGTGGTGCACAATAACTGGCGCATCCCTGGGGATGCACCAGTTATTGTAAATCTGCCCCTATATCCATTGCTGACCCAGATTTGTAGCGCTACTGATATCTGCTCAAACTGTATTATATCATGCTGTGTCAGGTCAAGTTAGGCTATGCTTTGTTATATCATATGTTGAGTATGTGATTCATCAAGTGAGGCATTAAGGTGCAGGCAAACCAGAAGATAGCAGATCTGGTCATGGAGACTAACTAAAGATGATAGTTTAATTCCCTTTCAGACCAAACAGTTGTTGAAGCCAACTCGGTTTCAAGTGGTGGGGTCTTTCTGCTTTTCATTTCAAGGGGCAGGTGCCGAACATCTACTTTGTTTTGCAGAACGATTTAGAGCACTTTATATAAGCACCAGTTACATTACAGAAGGTCACATTATTTTTTTTAGGCAGGGGATGGATCGGTAGCTGTTGAGTGGCCTTTGACCTTAAGAAAATTATGCTAGGTCTCACAGCGACCATTTTGCTATTTCATGATCCACAGAGAAGCATTTTTTTTATCTGAATCCCTTGCCATTCATACAGCTATGACACTCAGGTGGACTGTGTTGGTCTAGTTTGGTATATTGTGGCATGCCAGCCGCCATTTTTCTCCAGGGGATTTCAGAAGATGCTTATTTCGTCGTGCCCTTGGCCTTGCCTGCCCAGACATAATCTATTAGCTCTCTCTGAAGTTGCTGTATTTCGTCTTTGGGGATGGAAACAGGCAGGGCCTGGTAAAATATCAAAATCTTGAGAGCAAGATCATCTTTAAGAGATTGACTCTCCTTATCCAGGATATAGATTGCTTTTAGTATCTTTCGGGGTCTTCCAGAATTTGGTTTCTTAGTATGGGCAATTTGTTGTAACCCAGTTCAATGGGTCATTCGCTCGATGTGTTCCAAAGTATTTATTCCTTACTTAAAGGGCTTCTGTCCCTCATTTGATTTCAAATGTGTCCTTCATCGAGATGGGTAACGTTGATGTTCAATGTATTCATTATGGATCCTGAAAGCTTTCAAAATGTTTACATTTTTCCATGAGATCTTGGATTGAGTTCACTGGGTATGTTAGAGCTAGCAATATGTCCTCTTCAAAGAGACATAGCTTATGCTCTTCTGCGCTGAATGGGTTACCTTTTATATTTACTCTGTCCCTGATCTTGTCACGGGTTCTATTACCAGAGCAAAAAAGTAATGGAGAAAGAGGATAGTTCTGACTTGTTCCACTTGGAAAGCTAAGTTGAGCTGATTGTGCTCCAATATTGCAGATTCTCACTGTGGGTAAATTGTACTTTGATAGAATTTAGTTTTGTATAACGGGGCAAAGACCAGTGCGGCCCAATAACACTCTCAGGAATCCCCAGCAGACATGATCAAATGTTTTTTCGGCATTCAATAAGCATGCCTTTCAGGATTTTTTCTCTATTAGGTTAGCTTTTTGCCAAATGCTGCCAGAGCACTAGCATTCTTTTATGACATCTGATTTGTTGGGTTCTGTTAGGAAGGGTACCCAAGCAGCTAATAAATTCTTAAGGATTTTATTGACGATGTTAACGTCTATATTGAGCAGAGCAATCAGCCTGTGTAAGGAATCTGCAGTATTCTGTAATGGCTTCAAAATCAAGGTAATATCAGGTCAATGAGGGATTGACAATTGCTAAAGTCGCAAACTGGCTGAAAAAGGTGTTAAATATTCTTTATTATGTGGTAGAAAGAGTTTATAAAAAGACATCTTAGCTGTTTTATTGTAATTTAGAAAGACTATGAACCCATTGCCAAGGTGTGCCGCCTCCTCCTTCTGCCGTCTGGATCACTTCAAAAAAGTATACTATTTCACTTCACACGAACAATGTGTCTAGGATGACCCACTGAGGGCATTTGGGAATAGATGGCCCCTATAGGTAGAAATGATGTATACATCCCATTAAACTCTTCTAAGCAGCTTTACAGTAAGAATGCCCTTTATAATCCACTTTACTACTTTCTTCTTGGCAGCAAATCCATTTTAATGTTTAGAATGTGATTCAAATTCATCTTAAAATCTTTGCATTTTGATAGTTTTGATTTTAATTTCACTTGATAAGTTTTGCATTTTTGCATCCATTGTTCTCATGTATTATGCAGGTCTCAATTATGAATTAAATCAGTTATTTCAACAATGTACTTCTGGACTGTAAAGCCCTCTTCAACCATGCTATGTGTTAGAATCTTTTGAAATGCCTATGGAAAGGGAACTATAATATGACTCCGTTTTGGATGACCATAACATCATGTTGTATACTTATCTTTCCTCTGTTTCCATGCTGTACCATGATTCTTACCTGTGTCCTGCATTCCAGAATGTAGATGGCTCTGCCTCCTCCTAGTGTTCTAGGTGGTGACAGTTTGTGCCTGGCCAGCTTGTGTCGAGGTTGTTTCCTTCTGCTTTCCTGCAATAAACCAGCTGTGGTTCACCTGTGGTCTCCAGCTCATTACTACAATTTTTGGCGACGTTTTGAACGCTGGCCAGTATGCTTTGAAGACCTCCAGCTGGTGCCTGACTCGTTGAGGACATCGCTCCAGTCAGCAGTTTACAGCGGAACATCCTCGACAGAAACGAACCTGCTGCGTGTGGACTCTGCCGATTTCCACTTGGTGCCTCTCAATTCAGACTCAAGATGCCCCCGTGGTGAATTTGTGAGTACTTTTGAAGCTCGAGCGCAGCGTTAGCCTCAGCAACGGTGGCTCCGACGTCATCGTCTTGTTGCTATTGTTGCCTAGGAGACGCTTCATCGGCAAGCTCCGACAACGCTCAACCTTGCGTTCCAAGCCTCGATAGGCGGTTTCCAAGCCTCGTTTTCGTTGTGGCCTAGTGGCGGCCATCTTAGCTCCTACTGTTTGCTTGCCAAGCCTCGATTTCGATCGAGTTGCGGTGGCGGCCCTCTTAGGTGGTTTTAACGCGATTTTTCATCGTTGAAACCCTTGCTCATTCCTGTCACAGCTGTCTCAGCGCTAGAACATCGTTTTTCGGACTTTTGCCAAACCTTCAAGCAGGAGAGGTATGTTTCTACTCTAATCACAATTTTACAACCTGGTTGTGCAAAGTTTTTCGTTTTACTTTATTTGACTTTATTATACTTTATAAATGGCACAACAGTTTGTGGTTACTTTACCTCCTCAGTTCTTACCCGAGCCTGGGGTTCCTGAGATACCATGGGAAGACTGGTATATAATGTTTGACAATTATCTTGAAGCGCTAGACGGACAGGAATTTTCACCCAAAAGGAAAAAGGCTATCCTTTTGAGTACTCTTGGCAAGGAAGGACAGAGAATTTTTAGATTTTTACCGATCACACTAGGAGCTAATGCACAAGACATTGATGAGTTTAAGGAAGCGGTTGATCGTCTCGAGATCAGATTTGCTAAGGAGGAGAATCTGATTATGAACCGCTATAAGTTTTATACACAACGCCAAAAAGATTCAGAGACAATAGACGACTTTGTGGCTAGACTTAGAGAGTTATCTATAAAGTGCAAGTTCGGTGCTATGAACGACGAACTTATAAGAGACCAACTAGTTGTCCAGTGCTCAAGCAAGAAGATTCAAGAGAGGTTATTGGCTGCTAAGAACCCGACCTTGAAAGATGCAATTGACTTGGCTAAAGTTATTGAGGAGTCCAGCAAATGCATGAAGGTCCTAGACTCGCATAAGTCTTCTCCTCATCAAGAGGTCTCTGTTGTTTCTGACAAAGGTAGTTTGGCGGAGTGTGAACATTGCTGTGGAGACAATGTTGCTGTAGTGAAAAACAGACCAAGACCTCCTGCAAAGAAACCCTCCACGAGTAGATTCTGCAATAGGTGTGGCAGTGGTAGCCACTCTTCTGATGCTAGGTTTTGCTTTGCGGCAAACAAGGAATGCTTGAAGTGCGGCAAAGTTGGACATTTCTCCAAAATGTGCAAGGCCAAAGCTAGGCAAAGAGTAGCTATTGCTGATGACTACGTCGATGACCCTGTAGCTGAGCCTGATAGACTCCTGGTCGTTGATGATGTGGATGTTATCTGTGATGACCCAAGACAAAACGGACCCAAAGCCATTTTCAAAATTGACTCCCATGAGGTGCTGTTGATGGTTGACACTGGTTCTCGCCATACCATCATACCTAAGTCTACTTTTGACGCCTTTTGGGAGGGGGTGAATTTGCATGACAGTGACATTTCCCCTAAGGGTTTCAATGGCCAGAAGATTGAAATCCTTGGTTTCTTCGAGTCTGAGATTGTCTTTGAGAAGAGGTCTATATTTGGGAAGGTTTATGTTTCAATTGATGGCCCTCCCATCCTGGGTTGGGTACATCAATATGACCTCTATATAGTTATCAACCCTAGGGCAAAGAATCAAATAATGGTTGTAGATGATGATTCTATCGAGTTCATCCTTTCTGAATTTGGGTCTGTGTTCAGGGAGGAGTTGGGTGAGCTTCGGGGGTATGCCCATCTTATTAAGCTGAAGAAGGGTAGTTTGCCTGTGCAACATCGTGTAAGGAGGATTCCCATTTCTATCCGTGATGAGGTGAAACTCCTTATTGAGGAGATGCTTCAATCCGGGGTGATTGAACCTACAGAAGCGTCAGCATGGGTTTCGCCCGTCGTGATTTCTAAAAAATCAGACGGAAAATTGAGATTCTGTGTGGACCTCAGGTCCCTAAACAAGTGTGTCGTTGCGGACACCTTCCCTTTACCCAACATTGCTGAGATGGTGTCCACTCTTCAGGGGGCTAGATATTTCTCTAAGCTCGACCTGAAGAGTGCCTACCATCAGGTCAAGCTCCATGAATCTTCGAAACACCTTACTGCCTTCATCACCCCTGAGGGTATTTTCCAGTTTACTCGCCTTCCCTTTGGGTTGATATCGGCAGCGAGTGTCTTCCAGAGGTTGGTCAGCGAAATCTTCAAGGGGCTGAAGAACGTAGTGTTCTTTCAAGATGACATCTTGGTTTTTGGGGAGTCTGTGGCAGATCACAACCTTGTTCTAAGAAATGTTTTGCATAGAATCTGGGACACTGGCCTTACTTTGCGTAAGGAGAAGTGCTCTTTTCTTGTCCAGAACATTGAGTACTTGGGACATGAAATCTCTGTCAATGGAGTCAAACCTAAAAAAAATCTTCTTGATGCAATACGTCTAGCCCCTTGCCCGTCTGACAAGGACCAGTTGCGGTCATTCATGGGCTTAATCGAATACTACTCCAAGTTTGTGGAGAGGTTCTCGGAGAAGACCTTGCCTCTGAGGGCTTTGTTAAAGAAGGGTTGCAAATTTACTTGGGGGTCAGAACTAGAAACGTGTTTCAAGGAGATCAAGGAAGCTATCTGCAGTGCGAAGGTGCTGGCACCCTTTGATACTTCCAAGACTTCCACTCTGTTGGTGGATGCCAGCGCTCATGGTCTTGGCGCTGTTTTGTTACAGTCCCATAAGAATGGTGACAGGCCGGTTGCCTTCGCCTCACGCACTCTTTCCAAGTGTGAACAGAATTATTCTGTCATTGAGAAGGAGGCTCTGGCTGCTGCGTGGGGTGTTCACCATTTTTGACCCTACCTATGGGGTATTCGATTCAATCTTAAGACTGACCACAAACCCCTTATCCGCATTCTTTCTCCTGGGGGGGGGCTTTTGGTTCTCCAAGGTTGGCGAGGTTGGCTTCCAAACTCCAGGAATATCATTTCGACGTTTCCCACATCTCTGGTTGGAGGAATTTCCAGGCTGATTGTCTGTCTAGGTTGGCTGTTCCGTCTGGTGCTGATGTTGGCTTCAGTCTGGAGAGTTTTGATGAGAATGTTGCCTGGATTGATGACGTTCTTCTACTAGCTGAGCGCTCTTTCTCTCGGTCTGAGTGGGTGGATGCCTTGTCCAGGGATAGTGTCTTACAGGAAGTCATCCAGTTGATAAAACTGGGTTCCCGCAGGGAGAGCTGTGTCCATGTTTCTGTTCGCCCTTTCCTAAAGGTCATTGATGATTTGTCTGTATGCAATGACAATGTTGTAATGCGTGGCGATAAATTTGTGCCTCCTGCTGATTTGAGGTCCAAACTCATTTCTTTAGCCCATGAAGGTCACCTTGGCCAAACCCTGACACAACAGCGTCTCAAGTTAAACTTCTGGTGGCCCGGTATGGACTCTATGGTGTCTTCTTGGGTTGAGGACTGTCATACTTGCAAGGTAGGCGAGAAGAGACTGAAAGTTGCTGTGGGGTCCCAGATGGGTGTGTTGCAGTTCCCTGAAATCCTGTGGCACACTATCTGTTTAGATTTCATAGGTCCCATGGCCGAGTTACCTCTTTCGCAGAGGTTTGCTGTTGTCATCGTAGATTGCCATTCCAAATGGTTGTCCGTGGAGTTCATGAAGGATATCACTACGGACACTACCATCAAACACCTGAAATCTTTATTCTTTATGGAGGGTGTTCCAAGTGTTCTCAACACTGACAATGGCACTCAGTTGGTTTTGCATGACATGCAAGCCTTTTTGGCTGATTGTGGTATTTCTCACCATAGGACTTCTCTCTACAATCCCCAAGGGAATGGCCTTTGTGAGCGCCTTAATAGATTAGTGAAAGGCACTGTTCAAATGGCCCTCTCCAGCAGTTCTTCTGTCTCTTCCCTTGTTCGTGAAATGGTTTATGCGTATTGTACCACTCTTCATGCCTCTCAGTCCAAATCTCCTTTTGAAATGATAAGGGGTAGAGTTCCCAGCACCAAACTGATTCCCTCTTGGCTCAAGGACATGGTTTGCCAGTCGGTTTTGGGTAAGGTGTCGAGAGTGGTTCCAGGGGTTCAAAAGCCTCCTGGTAAGAGTTCCGTGGGTCTGCCTGCTAAGTGTTCTTCAAGTATGAGTTCTGCGAGCCCACCTACTAAGGGTGTTTCTGGTAATCTCCCCATAGGGGACCTGGCTCAGGGGGTTCCTAAGCCTTCTGGTAAGAGTTCTGTGTGTCTGCCTGCTAGACTTGTTTCGAGCAAACTCGCCAAAGGTGACCTTGTCAAGATTAAGTCTGGTCGTGTTTCGGGTGGTTTGTCTAAATTCCGTGGTCCCTTTCTTGTAAAGATGGTCTATCCTCACTATGTTGTTCTCTATAATGGGGAAAAATGGAATTTAAGGAGGGTCGCTCTCTATCAGAAAGCCGGCACTGGTCCTGTTTCTGTTTCCTCTTCTTCCTCTGTCCCTGCCCAGGATTTCTCATCCTCTGGGTTCATGTTTATTCCCTCTCAGGATCCAGCTCCTGTTGTGTCTGCTCCTGTGGATGCTTTGGTGCGGGGCGATGGTGGTGGGGATGCTCCTAATCCCGTTGTCTCTGGCTCCAGCCCTCCCTCTGATCTCAACCCTCCTTTGCCTGTCTCCAGGCCTCAGAGGTGCCATAGACCCCCTGCACACTTGAATGATTTCTGTTGTGATTAGTTTTAGAGGAGTGACGTGTGTTCCTCTCAATGCCTAGTTTTCTTTGATCATTTGCTCAATTTTTATTGCTCATATCGCTAGCTTCCTTTAGTTCTGGCTAGCTTTCTTTAGTTTAGGTTTAAGTTTCCTTTCCGTGACATGGTTCCTTTATGTGTTAAGTTTCCTTTTCATGACATGTGTTTTTTTTTATTTTACGGGAGGAGATGTGTTGTATACTTATCTTTCCTCTGTTTCCATGCTGTACCATGATTCTTACCTGTGTCCTGCATTCCAGAATGTAGATGGCTCTGCCTCCTCCTAGTGTTCTAGGTGGTGACAGTTTGTGCCTGGCCAGCTTGTGTCGAGGTTGTTTCCTTCTGCTTTCCTGCAATAAACCAGCTGTGGTTCACCTGTGGTCTCCAGCTCATTACTACACATCATAAATGTAAACCTATGTTTATTGGGATTAACCATTTCTGTTGTTCCTCACTACCCTGTGATTTCTTTTCAGTTTTTCAAAATATACTGATTGTTGTGAGTTCAGTTAGGCTTTTTAAAGGTAATTTTATTCTGCATAATTATTTTCCCTGTGCACATGTACAGTGTAGATGGCTGATTTATTTACTTTCTCACATTCAAGCTTTTTGTAGTAGACAAACCGAACCAGGTATGGCATCTGTACCCCAGACCAACAAATAGTGCAATACTATATTTGTTCAATATTTTACAGACATAGTGTCGTTCAGAAAACATGGGTTCCTGGGGTGTCCTTTTCTTTGTATCATTCTAGGCACTGAAGCTGTTTCCTGGACAATTGTAATATTGCATCGACTTCCACAGTTCCACACAGGGGAGTAGCCAGAAAGCTAAAATACCCCCGCTTTGAACCCAAGCTGTATTGGCATCAAGCAAGACCAGGAAAATACCTTGAACCTCCCTACAAGTATTCCCTTGTCTCTTCCATCCAAGCATCTATCCGTTCATTCTTTCACATTTCGGTCCACCCTCTAATATCCACCATTTCACTCTTACATTCTGGCATCCATTCATTCGTTATTTAATCATTCAATCGTTCACCGTTGTATTCATTACCACATCCTCCATCTATGCATTCATCCATCCACATATCCGTCCAGCCGCACAATAAAGAAGGCGGACAGTGAAAATCTCATATTTTTATTTCTGGGGTGTTTCTACAGTACTTAGCCCTGCGCCTCGAGTATGAAGGTGCCTGTGGTGTCTTTGTCACAGTGTTGGCCTTCAGTATGACACAATCTGATTTTAGAATCTTGATTTGAGACCTGCACTGGGTGTTCCAGGCATGGCAATTACTGCTAGAGTGCTGGTGGGTGAGGTCCTATTGAAAGCCGGTGGACGTGTGTTTGGCGTTTCCATTCTACACTGGGGGTGAGCTGACAGTTGGGTCAACATGACCTCCGTTCCTATTTTTGAGGTTTTTTGATTCTTTATGACGCAACCTCCATTTGGAATTTCCTATTGAGCTGCTAATTCCACAAAACCTTTGATCTACATGGCATCACTTTGATTGGTTCGACTCTGTATTCTACAAGGTAAGCGTAAAGGTGAGTGATCATTTTAAAGCGCCGAGGAAGTGAAACACAACCCCAGTCTCTGGGCCATGATGTGCTCCAATGATGACACCGTGCTGAGGTGAAGTGGAGCACACTCTTTCCCAACCTTCAACTGTGCGTTGCCACTGGGTCATGGAGTGCGTGTTTGACACCATCACGGCAGCCACTGTGTGTGTACGTTATGTTGACAAGGTGCATTGTGGAACACAACAGCATCATGGCGCAATACTTAGCCTCATTTTGGTGCCCTGCACATTCTCTTCAGTTCAAAGGCATCAACACACTTGTGTGCATCACTATGATGAAGTGCATCAATGCACTTGTGTGCATCACTATCATGAAGAGCATCAATGCACTTGTGTGCATCACTATGATGAAGAGCATCAATGCACTTGTGTGTATCACTAAGATGAAGTGCATCAATGCATTAGCGCCAAGACGCCCACGGGCATACGTATGCGCTTTACAAATTGTAATAATAAATAAATAAATATCACTATGATCACTATGATGAAGTGCATCAATGCACTTGTGTGCATCATTATGATGAAGTGCATCAATGCACTTGTGCGCATTACTATGATGAAGAGCATCAATGCACTGGTGTGCATCACTAAGATGAAGTGCAGCAATGCACTTGTGTGTATCACTATGATCACTATGATGAAGTGCATCAATGCACTTGTGTGCATCACTATGATGAAGTGCATCAATGCACTTGTGTGCATCACTATGATGAAGTATTGTTGTACATTTTGGAGGTACAATGCTCACAACATAGGTAATGACAGTGTTTTTAAAGGGCTGTCTTTGTGATTATAATCAGGCTGAATTCCTTCTGTCTAGAACACCTTATAAGGATGTAAAGGAGGCCACAGGTCGAAGAAAGAATTAAGCAGCCTCGCCTAAGTTTTTTTGTTGGTCTCTGGCCAATGATTCTACTAAGGCTGCGTGCGTGAGGTATAACACAAATTCATGTTATTGTTGGGGTTCTCAACACTGTTGATTTAAACGCTGAGAATAACTTTTTTGATATTGGTGGAGAACATCAATTTCACTTCCATGTTTGACTGGCAGAACTAGTATAGATTTGTGGTGTTGAGCTGTCTAGAACACGCTCTGGGTCCTCTGTAGAAACAACCTAAGTTTTAGAAACATAACTCTTCTTTCAAGAACAAAGCAAGGAAATCTGGAAGCTGCATTACAGTCTATTACTCCTTCCTTTTTTTACATTTACCCTGGTGAAACTACTCTAAAATGTGCCAAATTGAAAAAGGTTTTCTAATATTATGCTTGAGTTTGTGGAGCTAACTTGGAGGCTGAAAGAAAATTGCCCTTATTTATACATTTTCTGGGTACAGAGAGGTGGGAGGTAATATAACATCTCCCTGACTTAAGTCTAGAAGAAACAAATGGATTAAATGAATATGATATTGATCTGAAGAACATAGAAATGCATTATTTACCTAGAGTAAGGTCTATGCTGTAGTAGTATGATTGTGCTAAGCATGGTCAGGGATAAAAAGAATCTGTGGATTCATAGATCACCACTCTCTTGCAACTTTGATGCATTGATGGAAGAAATGATAGGAGATCAATGTGTTCTTTCCTGCAAGCTGGAAGAGGTAAGACAGAATTGTAGCTTAAAGACTAGCCACATTTGAGCATTGTTGTGGCCACTGTCAAGCTAGTTGAAAGACAGAATTGTAGCTTAAAGACTAGCCACATTTGAGCATTGTTGTGGCCACTGTCAAGCTAGTTGAACACATGTTGTGTTGTGTGGCATGAATGAACAAGCATTTGCAATGCAATAGGTCTCGCATTAATTAAGTTTTAACTATTGGCATTGCTAAATATTGCAACACCAATTGAAACAAAAGTCTATAAATTGTAGGCCAAATTTTTTTTATTTTTTTTTGTAGCAATGGTGGCATGCTGCGCTTTAGATGAATATGTTTAAAAGTAAAGTGCGCCATACTGTGATTGCTACAATAGTTAATTGTGGATGTGCTAACAATTGATGTGTGCACTGATGGCTGGTGGTGTGTGTGCCTGTAGAAATTGTGCACTGATGGCTGGTGGTGTGTGTGCCTGGTGGAAGTGTGCACTGCTGGCTGGTGGTGTGTGTGCCTGGTGAAAGCGTGCACTGACGGCTGGTGGTGTGTGCCTGCTGAAAGCGTGCACTGGCGGCTGGTGGTGTGTGTTTGTGCCTGGTAAAAGCATGCACTGACGGCTGGTGGGCTGTGTGTGCCTGGTGAAAGAATGCACTGACATCTGGTGGTGTGTGTGTGCCTGGTGAAAGCGTGCACTGACGTCTGGTGGTGTGTGCCTAGTGGAAGCATGCACTGACGGCTGGTGGTGTTTGTGCTCGGTGAAAGCGTGCACTGGCGGCTGGTGGTGTTTGTGCCCGGTGAAAGCGTACACTGACGACTGATGGTGTCTGTGCCTGGTGAAAGTGTGCACTGATGGTGTGTTTGTGTGTGTGGTTGTGTGTGTGTGGTTGTGTGTGTGGTTGTATGTGTGTTCATATGTGTGGTTGTGGTTGTGTGTGTGGTTGTGGTTGTGTGTGTGTGGTTGTGTGTGTGGTTGGTTGTGCGTGATTGTGTGTGTATGGTTGTGTGTTTATGGTTGTGTGTGTATGGTTGTGTGTGTATGGTTGTGTGTGTGGTTGTGTGTGTGGTCGTGTGTGTGGTCGTGTGTGTGCTTGTGTAGGCGAGACCTAAAAATTAACCACAAGCGCTCAACACAGCAACAGGCAGCCTTGCAGGACAAACCGGGGATTTCTGCCCTCCACATCGACCCCCACAAACAAATGCCATAAGTGGCCACAGCAGAGCCCAACAGGCACCCGCCAGGCGGCGAGGAAAAGCAAGATGCACAAGCAATGGCGACCACCGCCAGCAACCTCTGGTAAGGCAGTCTGGTGCAAAGCGAACCACAGAAAAAGCAAAGTATACACCAGCCGAAGTGAAAGCAGCACAGCCCTCTGACCAGGTAACCCATGGCATAAAGCTACGCCCACCCCAGCCAGAGGGAAGCACAGCAGGACTCTGGCTTGGCGTCCCAACCCCACAATCCTCACAGCAAACCCAGCCAGAGAAAAGGACCGCAGACCACCAGCCGAACATCAATTAACAACTGGTAAGCGTGAAAAGGGCATAACTGAGGGGTCAAAGACAAAGTAAGAACAGTATGTATCAAACAGGCGGACACCCTTAGACACCGGTGGAAGGGCCTCCCAGCAAATAACCAGAAGGAGAAACAAGTCAAAATGCACATGAAAAAAGACATCTGTAGGTTTATTCCCTTTCAACGAAAAAGTCTTCAATCCATATATGTTCGCGCAGTGCAGCTCTTATTTGACTGCGCACTGATGACCCAAAGGAGGTTGATTTAAGTGCAAGAGGCTTGCGATCAATTTATTTAGGAGCCTTTCAGAGTCACCCAAATGCTAATGAAGGGGTGTAGCACAGTTATGCCACAGTCACACAGTTGGAAAAACTAGTGCCCCGCGATGCCCTCTGAGCTGTCACAATGTATACACAACTATCGCTGTAAACGCCTCGATGTTTGAAGGATGAGACACACAGACAATGCTTTTGACTGGTTCCATTTTAATTGAATACCATTCCTATTTGAACGTGGAATATCTCCAGGCTAATGTACCTGCTGAAGAGATCTGTATAACTAACAGCTTCGAATTCTTAACGGGCTGGCTCGTCATGTTATGCTTCTAAGGTTGATACACTTGGTAACTTTAAGTTGGTAAACATCAACAACATGTATTGATTTCATAAAGACAGTTCAGTTTAAATTAGCATCACAAATTCTGTCGCATATAAATAACTCGCTATACGGGCTAAGATAAGAACTCTCAAGGCTCTGGTCGGATGGTCTGTACCCAACATGCCACACATCCACTCATTCCAGTCCATGTGTTAGCTTAGCAGGTTCAGCTGCTGCTGCAGGCATCTGCTTGGCGATTATTCGTCTAGCTCTTAGAGTGCCCCATTGAGTTCACCTGCCTGCTGCTGAGGTCTGCGTGTACCCTCAAGTCACAGGTAGCTCAGTGGGTTGCATGCCGGGTGATCATATGCATATGTAAAAACTGAATCACGTTTCCTCTTCAGCTGCAGGGTTGCAATGTTGCATCCTTCTACACTGTACCTAATAAGTATCTTTGGATTGGGGAACAGGTACGCTTGAAGGACATGGGTTTTTAAAAAATGGACAAGGATGGAGAGTAATGTATGTGTAAACTGTCATTCTTAAAATGTATACCCTTTTACCTAAACAACAGAGACGTATACACTGATGTAGGGAATGCATTTACTATCCTTCCCCAGTCCAGCAAGTAGAAGGGGGATCTTACCCAACTCTGCCTCCTTGAGTGACGCCTCCCCGCACCTCTGCAGTCTGATCCCAACAAGGAGCAAGGTATCGAAACCAGGGCGTTTCCAAAGAACCTGGAAAGGGGCGACCACTCGGTCCCCCCGAACGTATGGCGGAGTACCACGATCCCCCCGGGAAGCCATCTTGGGCGGGAGGCGAGTCTCGGCTGGTATGCCCGCAGCGGTGTAGCCGGGGCGCGCCTTTTCCCGCCCTAGAGTGGGTTGGCCTAGACACTGACGCGGCTGGCCACGCCCTTGGGGCAGGCAGGGGCGGGTTTACGCCCGCCCTGAAGACGGATAAAAGGAGAAGCAAGATCAGAAGGCATCCTCTTGTTCCTGTGCTCTGAAGCTGCACCTCCTCGCTGCACGTGAGCTCGAGACGGAACGAAGAGCCAATTTTGAGCGTTGTAATCGTTCTTGTTTGTTTTTCAGATACTCTGTTGGAGAATGCCGAAGAAGGCGGGAAAGCGCATGACTACTGACCAGATGCTGCGCGTTCTCATGAAGGAGGTGACCGACCTAAAGAGGCGAATGGATAAAGACGAGGAAGGGGGGCCGAAACGTCCTTTGGCGGGAGCAGCCCCGGGAGGGAAAAACAAGAGGCCCAGGAGGGGAGCAGCTGGGGGAGACAACCCGGGTCCCAGTACCCCGCTCGAGGCACCCACTCCCGTGCCGGAGGAAGGGAATCCGATTCCCGTTGTGGTCACCCCCGTGTCCGGGGAAGATATGCCGCCCGAGCTGGCAGCACAATTAGCAGCGTGGTTGGGAAAAGGTAGCGAGGGCGCCACGGCTGTCGACGCACAGGAGCTGATGAAGCAACTGCGTGAGTCACGGGAAGCAGCGAAGGTGTCCACGCCGGCTGCCGCAGTAGAGAAGCCACAGGGGACGGGTTCAGTAGCAGAGGCAACGTCCGGTTCAGGTAAGCGGCCATTGCCGATTGCGAGGGATGAGTCAGCACCCTCTCGTAGGGAAAAGTTGGGTCAGCATGTTCCTTTGGCTATTAAAGAGAAGATATGGGCAGGGGAGTACGTAAACATCTTCTCGTTGCTTACTGATCACTATGAGATGGAGCATGTTAAGGGCCAGAAGGATCTCATGCATCCGAGTGTTTGGCGCGCAAAAATGGCCGCCTTTAAGGTAAATGAAAACATTGGCAATTGGGGCCAAGCGTGGGGGGTTTTTACATCGATCCTGGGGGAACGAAGGCCCGATCTGTTACCCGAATTGCCGATTTATCAGTCACGAATCATGGGGTACTCGGTATCACACGAGGGTAATCATTGGTTCTGCTACGATAACCTGTTTAGAAAGGCTAAAGAACATGATAAAAACTTAACGTGGGATTGTTATGATTCTGTGTCATGGTCCAAAATGAAGGATACTGGTATGTTAAAATTGCCATTAGTAGGGAGTAACGTTGGCGAATCCTCCCGCCAGTATGCGGGGACGCCCTTTCGGTCAGGTGCGGGTACCGACAATTACTCGAGGCCTGCCGGCAATACAGGAAAAAGGGGGGTTTGTTGGAACTTCAACAGGGGTAAATGTACTAGGCCCCAGGGATCGTGCAAATTTAGACACAAATGTAGTGGGTGTGGGCAATCATCCCATCCTGAGTCCACGTGCAGAGCCAAAACGGGTGATAACGGGGGTAGAGGAGGCGCCAAACAGGTCTAACATAGTCCGAGGGGCGCCTTTACCTACCCCGATTGATACCTTGGCAATGATTCCTTGGCTCAGTGAATACCCGGATCGTACTTCTGCTGGGGTGTTGCGGAACGGGTTTTCTTATGGTTTCCGCATCCCAGTGGGGGACTTTCAAGGTGCAGCGAAGTGTAAAAATCAGCTATCGGTCTTCCAGCATACGACCGTGGTACAGGATAAGATCAGGAAGGAGGTTACTCGAGGTCGAGTCGCCGGTCCGTTTAGTGTACCACCGGTTCCTAACTTTGTTTGTTCCCCTTTAGGTGTGGTCCCAAAGAAGGACCCGGGTGAGTTTCGGCTGATACATAATTTATCAGCCCCACGTGGTCTTTCCGTAAACGAAGCGATAGACCCGGAAGTGTGTTCGGTGCGGTACGCATCCTTCGATGAGGCCGTAGCCATTTTGAATCGCCTGGGGCCCGGGGCGCTGATGGCAAAATCTGATATCGAGTCAGCGTTCCGGTTGCTCCCGGTACATCCAGACGATCAGCGTCTCCTAGGTTTCATGTTTCAGGGTCATTATTACATGGATAGGTGTATGCCGATGGGGTGCTCTATATCTTGTGCCTATTTCGAAAAATTCAGTAGTTTTCTACAATGGGTCTTCACAAGGAAGACGGGTTTCCAAAGTGTGATGCATTACCTTGATGATTTTTTGTTCCTGGGGGCAGCCGGGGATCCGGAATGTGGGCAGGCTTTGGCGCAATTTTGTGTCTTGATGAATCAGTTTGGCGTGCCATTTGCACCAGGTAAGACTGTGGGGCCTTCCACTTGCCTCGAGTTTCTGGGGATCGAGTTAGACTCCGGAGAAGGTTGTTTTCGTTTACCAGCTGACAAAGTGTCAAAGTTCAGGACATCCCTGCAAATGTGTATAAGTGGACCTAAGGTTAAGCTGCATCAATTACAGCAGTTAGTTGGCCAGTTGAATTTTGCCCTGAGGGTTATACCAATGGCCCGCCCCTTTTCCCGTTCGATTGCTCAAGCCATGGTCGGCCTGAAGGAGGGCCATCATCGCACGAGGCTCTCGGCAGAGGTCCGCCAGGACATGCGCATTTGGTTGGCATTTCTGGCGGATTTCAATGGTCGAGTCGTCTGGAACAAACCGGCCGTGTCCTCTGAGGAGCTGGGGCTGTGGACTGATTCGGCAGGGAGCATAGGTTTCGGTGCCATCTTCGGCACAAGATGGTCTGCACAAAAGTGGCCGACATGGTGGCATGACAGTGGACTGACAAGTAACATTGCTTTCCTGGAACTTTTCCCCATTTTAGTGGCCCTGAGAACTTGGCCCGAAGGGTTCAAAGATCACTCTGTGGTATTTTGGTCTGACAATATGACCGTGGTCGAGTGTATCAATAGTCAGGCAGCACGATGCAAATGGATTTTGAGACTGCTCAAGGAAATTGTTTTACTGTGTATGCAATTGAATGTGCTATTCAGAGCAAGACATGTCCCAGGGGTAATGAACCAGGCGGCTGATGCACTGTCTCGTTTTCGTATGCAGGCTTTCTGGGGTTTTCTTCCCACAGCGGACCCGGAGCCGGCACCCTTTCCCGAAGCTCTCTGGTCTCTCGGTGCCCCGAACTTCGTAACCTCGTGGGAGAGAGTTTAGCACCCAGGACGAGGAAGGCATATGAAGGGGCGTTCCGGTCCTATTTAGCCTTTTTGGGGACTGATAGAGAGGAGCTTTGGGGCCAGGAGGAGTGGGTGGTAAATTTTCTGATGTCCTTACATCTGGTCGGGAAATCGGTGGCCACGGCTCAGAGGCATCGGGCTGCCATTTCCTTTGTTGCTAGGGCTCATGGGATCCATGACCCGACAGCGTCTTTCGTTGTACAGAAAGCGCTACGGGGGTGGCAACGCCTTGAGGGTCGCAGAGTAGACGAGAGGCGCCCGATAGGTTTGGATAGGCTGGCCCAGTTATTATCCAGACTCCCTGCTACGTGTTCATCTCAGTTTGAGACAGTGTTATTCCGAGCCGCTTTTACGCTGGCATTCCATGGGGCTATGCGGGTAAGCGAACTAGTGGCGAGGAACAAGCAGGATGTGACAGGAGGATTGTGCCAGGAGCACGTCCAGATCAGAGGGGAGACAATGACGGTCTCATTTGTCAGGTCCAAGACCGATCAAAGTGGGATGGGTGATTGCGTAATCATACGCAGGATTCCCGGGTCCTCCATGTGCCCGGTAAAGTGTCTAGAAGATTATTTAGCACGAAGGGTGGCATCATGGGGGGGGACCTTGTTGAGACACGCTGACGCCACCCCACTGACAAAGTTTCAGTTTCAGCGGGTGCTTGCGATGTCGATTGCCGCTGCGGGCTTGAACCGGGCGAGTTTGGGACCCATTCCTTTCGGATAGGGGCTGCTACAGAAGCTACAGCCAGGGGTCTGAATGTTGAACAAGTTAAACGGGTGGGGCGTTGGTCCTCCAATTGTTATAAAAGGTATGTGCGGTTGCACATGTTGTGAAGCTGTAACAATGTACTCACGCTTCTTGTTTTTGTTTGGTTTTCAGTTGCGCAAGCCTACGAGGCGGGGCGAACTTTGCAGTCGACCCAACACCGGGCCAGCGGTCAGACATCACCGGCTGTGAAAAAGGAGGTGTGGGTCGTGGGCCACTCATACGTGAGACGTGCCGCAGACGTATTCAGGGCAGGTGATATGATTCACGTAGCTGGGGAATACGGGTACAGTGTGTCCTTCTACGGAAGAGGTGGTCTCTGTATTGACCAGTTTCAATCATTTTTTGAGGGTTTGCTAGGGCGGACGAGGTCACCGCCGTCTGTAGTCATAGTACATCTTGGGGGTAATGATTTGGTCACCACTGGTAGACGACTTCTTCTTGAGGCGATGCTTTCCACTGTAAGTTGGTTAGCGAGGAGAGTTCCAGGGTGCACAATTGCGTGGTCCCATATGATCCCACGAAAAGTGTGGCGGGGGGCTATTTCGGTTCCTGCTTTAAATCATTCTGTTAGAAAGCTTAATAACAAAGTGAGTAGGTTGTTCCGTTCCAAGACACTGCATTCTATTTCGCATGGGTGTATTAATGATGACAGTATGTATTTGGGGGATGGAGTGCATTTGTCTCGGGTGGGGAATGAATTACTCATAGGAGACTTCTTAGCATGGCTAACAACGTTACACCATGACCTTTAGGTAGGAGTGTTGTGGGGGGTCCGGATAGCCGGTCAACTATCCGGCCTGTGGCGGTAAGGTCATGATCGGTGAGCACTAATTGGAAGATCCCTATGAGTGGGCGTCACCCAGCACGGATGGGAGCGCTCGGGGGAGGTGGCCATTGGCCCCTCAACGGGGAGGCGGTCCCTTCTAAGGATGGGTCGCCGAAAGAAAAGGAAAGGCGGTCAAGGCCCCTTCCTGGGTAGGAGGGGTTACAGCCCCCTCCTGGGGAATTTCCCGGGGCCAGGACGTCTGCGACGGCAGATGTGGTAAGTTGTGTGGGGTTTGGGGGGGGGTCTACGCTACCTTCTAGATACCTCACACGAGTCCTCGTACGACCTCTAAGTGGCGTCGAGTTTTATTGGGGCCCCCGTCAAGTCAAGGGAAATTGGTAATTGCACTTGAGGTACGCCTCTGGGCCGCCCCTCACAAGTGAGGGCGATATTTCTGGGTTAGGGATCTTGACACCGGTTACGACCTTGCCGTTGGCCCTTAAACGTTAGGATGTACAATTTCAAAATTTCAAGTAAATGTTTTGTAGGATGTTAGTTCGGCTAGGAGAACCTTTGTATTAGAGAATCTGTTAAGGTTAGCCAAACATCGCAATGTGGTAATGAAATTGTACATAATATGAAACTGTTTATTTAATGTTTTAATTTTGTTTCATATTTTAATAAATACGGCCGGGAGGGTTACTCCCTCCCGTCTTCCAAAAACTTCAGAACTGTTTCCGGTTTCCCATCCTTGGGGATTGTGTTGAGAGGGGGTGGCGGGTATCTCAGCCATATGGAAAGGGGCGACCACTCGGTCCCCCCGAACGTATGGCGGAGTACCACGATCCCCCCGGGAAGCCATCTTGGGCGGGAGGCGAGTCTCGGCTGGTATGCCCGAAGCGGCGTAGCCGGGGCGCGCCTTTTCCCGCCCTAGAGTGGGTTGGCCTAGACACTGACGCGGCTGGCCACGCCCTTGGGGCAGGCAGGGGCGGGTTTACGCCCTCCCTGAAGACGGATAAAAGGAGAAGCAAGATCAGAAGGCATCCTCTTGTTCCTGTGCTCTGAAGCTGCACCTCCTCGCTGCACGTGAGCTCGAGACGGAACGAAGAGCCAATTTTGACCCACCCACCAGCCCCTGAGGACAGCAAGTGGTTTTTGAATAAAGTTGATGGATAACTCTGATTTTCGTTTACAGGTTGTGGTATTATCGTGATGATTTTGAATATGTAATAAAGAATGGTCGATTTGTGTTACGTTTCGCAAATAAAGAAATTCTGCTTTAGTGTTCATTGGTAAGCATGCTTGTAATAAAATTGTAGTTGCTACTGTCTTTTTAGTTTAGTCATTTAGTTAGCATTGTCGTATTTATTTTGGTCGGGCGGTAAGGTCATGATCGGTGAGCACTAATTGGAAGATCCCTATGAGTGGGCGTCACCCAGCACGGATGGGAGCGCTCGGGGGAGGTGGCCATTGGCCCCTCAACGGGGAGGCGGTCCCTTCTAAGGATGGGTCGCCGAAAGAAAAGGAAAGGCGGTCAAGGCCCCTTCCTGGGTAGGAGGGGTTACAGCCCCCTCCTGGGGAATTTCCCGGGGCCAGGACGTCTGCGACGGCAGATGTGGTAAGTTGTGTGGGGTTTGGGGGGGGGTCTACGCTACCTTCTAGATACCTCACACGAGTCCTCGTACGACCTCTAAGTGGCATCGAGTTTTATTGGGGCCCCCGTCAAGTCAAGGGAAATTGGTAATTGCACTTGAGGTACGCCTCTGGGCCGCCCCTCACAAGTGAGGGCGATATTTCTGGGTTAGGGATCTTGACACCGGTTACGACCTTGCCGTTGGCCCTTAAACGTTAGGATGTACAATTTCAAAATTTCAAGTAAATGTTTTGTAGGATGTTAGTTCGGCTAGGAGAACCTTTGTATTAGAGAATCTGTTAAGGTTAGCCAAACATCGCAATGTGGTAATGAAATTGTACATAATATGAAACTGTTTATTTAATGTTTTAATTTTGTTTCATATTTTAATAAATACGGCCGGGAGGGTTACTCCCTCCCGTCTTCCAAAAACTTCAGAACTGTTTCCGGTTTCCCATCCTTGGGGATTGTGTTGAGAGGGGGTGGCGGGTATCTCAGCCATATGTACCTGGTGTCTAGGCCTGTCGTAGCTGCTTTGAGTGCCAGACGGCTGGACAGCATTGGCACGACAATATCACCCTCGGACCAAAGTCTGCGAGCAGAGTAACAGATAGAGGGGCCTCAGTTCATGGAAAGAGTAACTGACATACGTAATGCCTTCTGTGCCAGGACTGCCTCATGTGACCCTGCGGGACAACCTTCATAGATTTCTTTTAGTAGTTACTGATAAAGTAGCCCAGATGGTTGCGGCATTTATGTGTTCATTGCAGAACGTTTAGATGTCCATCCCCACCCGACTTACACCGAGTGAGGTTAAGGGAGGTCGGAGCAGGCTCCACCCCTTTCACAAGAGTTTGAGACTTCTCCCGCAGAATAAAACAAAACGGACTGCAGGAAGGTCCATCGAAGCAGCTCTACTCAAGTCTGCAAGGCAGCGTAACTAGGCGCCCAAGCAAGCTCCGAAGCCACACAAGTGGTGATCTAAGGCCTATGAGCGAACAGACAACGAGTCATGGCGGTGCCCGGGGGCAATATGCTCACATTCCTGCAGGCTGATATTTTCTGCCGAAAGGTGAGGCTGCAAATTCAGATCGCACAGCACTGTGATTGCTCTGAAATGTACATTCCTTGTCAGAGGAGCGTGGTCAGACCCTGCCGGGATGGGAGCCTGTTGGGAGCTGCCCGGGAAGCAGCAGCAAAGAAGACAGGGAGCAGACAGGAAATGGATAATGGAAGTATAACAGAAGGGCAGGAGCAGTGAGTGAAAGAAGAGAGGAGGGGGTGTAAAGAAAAGGAAGATGAGAAGACCAGGATTACGTAGGAAGGAAGAGAAAGGAGAAAGACAGAGACAAGCATTGGCCGTGAGGCTGCCGCGCGGCCGCGAAAGAAAGTCTAGCAAGAGGCAGAAATAATAATTTAAAATAGTCAGTCCAGGAACCCTCCAAACTAGTTAATCTGCTCACGACGGATCCCCCGCCATATGAGATCGTTATTTCACTCGCAATTATACAGTGTTTAACAATTATTTATTTTTACCACTGTTGGTCACAAGGCGGGGGGAAAAGCCATTCTGTCCGATGCAGAGGAATAAAAGCGCCCGCCCAGTATGTACATGGCTGGGAGACAATCACACGCCATATAAAACAAGCATTGGCCGTGCAACAAAGAAATAACAAGCATTGGCGGCCGCAAAATGAAATAAAAAAACGCGAGTGTAGCGCATGTGGTGCGCAAGCGCGTCACAGCAAGTACACGAGAAACGCGAGTTGTCGGCAATCAGCTTGCTATAACGCGCATACGCCCGCGCTATCTTGTGCGAATTCTAGCAAGCTGATCGCCCGCAAAATTATTTCTCAGAGCCCCACTAAAGGTCTTGGCCTGATCCAGCGCATGCGCTCGTTGAGGCCGAGACCTAAAATGGAGGGCAATGGGAAGTGTGAATATGTCAGTTCAGTTGATGTTCAAAATGGTAGTAGAGTGCTTAATCAGTTGTTTTCTGTCTGGTTCGGCGTATGACATCTAGCAAAGCCTGCTCGTCTTTGAAGGCACTCTGCCAAAGTTGCAGAAGAAAGGGAAATCCAAGAAAGGTATGTGAAAGAAGTCTTACAAAATGTGGATTTAGAAGTGGGAGAAGAGCTAAAGGGTTATCCTTCTGATGTGGTAAATGTGGTGAATGTTATGTACATTAAAATGCTGTTCGTCTCAGATTTAAATTTGTTCTTCACAAGCTTTAGAGGATGATTTGAGCATTGGGTTGTCTTACACAACATGACATTAGACACTAGCCCGGTAGGTTACGAGGGACAGCAAAACAAAATGGGTTTCAATGCAATTACATGCAAAAAATCTAATTAAAATGAAAGGAGAAGGCCCACATCCAGGGGATACCTTTGAATGAGAAAGATGCAGTGAGCTGGTTGAGGCTACAGGATGGCTGTAACCCGTTGTGATAGCACGAATGATGTGACAACCTGTGAGACCTCAGCAGAGAAATCATGATCAATATGTTTGATTGATTTTAGCTTTTGTATAACGCAGACTGTCACCCTACGGGCATCCTGGTGCTTCAGACAGAGAACTAACCAAGACCAGAATATGACCAGGTCGCCGCAGAGGAAGGAGAGCATGAACTAAGTCGTGGGATAAAGACAGGTTTTTAAGTTCCTGTGGAATTCTAACAGGGAGCTAACTAGTCTGAGGCTTTGAGGGAGCTCGTTCCAAAGGCGAGCGCCAACCCTGCTAAAAGCCATTCCTCCAAGCCTGGCACGTTTAAACCGAGGGATCGACAACAAGCCAGCGCTGGAAGAACAAAGCTGCCTTGTGGGATGATACCACATAAACCTTTCCTGTACTGGAACAGGGCCAAGCTCATGCACAGCACGAAAAACCATACACAGAGCTTTAAAATGGACCCTTTGCCTAACAGGCAGCCAGTGGAGCTCTCTCAAAGCCATGGTCGAAGAGGAACTGAGTGTCCTACCAAGGGCCAGTTTGGCTGCTGCAGACTGGATGCTCTGCAATCCCTGGAAGATGTACCCAGGAGCTCCCAAATAAAGGGCATTGCAATAATTCAGCATGCTGCCCACAATGCTACTAACCACCAGAGGACGTTTCTCTTTAGGTAATAAGGGGAGTATTTTGCGCAGCATGCGGATGAGAGTAAAGCAGACGCTGGCGGTCCTCTTTGCTTGTGACTCCATCTGGAGGTCATCATCAACCAACACCCCCAGATTACGAACTTTCCTAACCGGATTAGTGAGTCCTCCTCTGGTAGGAGTCTGAAGTCACAAGACAATTGTCTAGATATCCTGCCTGCAGAGCAGAACATCACCTCCGTCTTTCCGCTGTTAAATTGCAGCGAATTCCTTTTGAACCAATCCGTTGTCTGCCGCATACAATGCTGGAAAAAGTCCATCGATACAGCATGGTCACCTTTCAAGGAGAAGGCCAGTTGCGTATTGTCAGCATAGTTGACTAAGCTGACTCCAGAGGACTTTACGATGGAAAACAGGGGCTGCAATTAGACATTAAAGAGGATGGAGCTAATTGCAGAACCCTGCGGCACCCCATGGACAACTGGGGACTTACCGGAGGAGAAAGGTGCTAAAGTGACCACCTGCTGACGACCTTCCAGATAGGACTGAGGCCATTGCAGTGCTCGACCTTTCACTCCCAGCCTCCTCAGCCTCTCCACCAGGAAGAGATGGTTCACTGTGTCGAATGCGGCCGACATATCGAGAAGCACTAAAATAGTTGCATTCCCGCTGTTGGTCTGCATACGAAGGTTATCCATCTTTGTACTCAAAGCGGACTCAGTCCCGTGCCTCGGACGGAAGCCAAACTGGTCTTTATCCAGTAGAAGGTTCTCCTCCAGAAAACACGACAGGGTCCTACTTACTGCTTTTTCCAGAATCTTCACCAGGTAGGAACGGAGGGAAATGGGCCTAAAATTAGCCGGTAATTATGGGTCCAATGAGGGCTTTTTAATCAAGTGTGATACCACCACCAGCTTCCAGCAGTCTGGAACCTTGCCTTCTTCCAAGGACTGGTTGCAAATCTGCCTCAACCATGGAAAGGTGTTACGCCCTAGAGATTTCCACAGTTTATGGGGAAAGGGATCTAAGGGGGAGCCAGAGGAGACCTTGTCGCCCAGGCTAACAAAAAACGTTTCTGTTAATGTCTGCAAATTATCCAGAAAGGCAGACAATGGGGGATCGCACTGAATCCTGTAGTCAGGGTTGAGTTGAATGACATTATCTTTATCATGCAAGGTGTTCACAATACTTGCAATCTTGTCGTGGAAGTGCAGGTTAATTCCATCACATAATTTTTGGGATGCTACAATTTTATTTTCTATACATGTAGGGGAGGAGAGATCTTTGATAATTTTAAATAGTGTTTTAGTCCCATTGGGCGCTTGGATGATTAAATATATTTCACTTACCTAATCTGATGGAAATGCTAACTATTGTTGCTGATGCACAGTTCATTACCACTTTGAACCATGCTTCCACTTTTCAGCAGTGTTGCAAAAGGAGTTGCAAGGTTTTGTGGTGTTCATTAACCAATAGGTTCTTAGAGGTTCCTCCTGATGCCATTAGGGCTCGTATTAATGACATCCATTATTCAGAGAGTGATGAATGCTTTGCTGCGTGATATGGTGGAGGATAAATACTTCAAGGATGATGTGCTCATCTCCAGGTGGTCTTGGAAGGAGAACAATTACTGATTGCATTAAGCTTTAAAACACCTGGAGAAAGCTGGCATAATCTTGAAAGCTGAGGACTAAAGGCCACTTAGGTCCTTTTATGGCTTGTCTCTGTCAGTAGGGCCTGGCTCAGGCAAAAACATAAATTTCCTATCTAGGTTATAACATTTGTGGAAAATGTGTGAAACCAAAGAAATAGTGCAGAATAATTATCTCAATCTAGTAACCATGCAGCGGAATGCCTCTCCACATAAGTGTCAGAAACAGGTTCTGTTAATGGTAAGGATGATGATGCTCGGTGGAAGGAAGTGTGTGTGTAACTAATCAGGGTCCATTTTGGAGGCTACCTGGAAGGAAGAGGGTGATAAAGATGACATTCTGAAGGCTTGCTGCAGGTTTATGAAGGAAGGATGGCCAGAAAAAAAGCTTATTGGTTCAGAGATTCTTTCAGTTTGAAGTGTTTGCCAAGAACTCACTAAAAGAAATTTAGTGGATCTATGGCCTAGCCCACGAGAGACATCAGGACTTTATAAAGTCAAAAGTATGTTTGAGGAAGTACTTTCATTTTGGAGTTTCTAGAACTAATGTGTTTATGCCTGCAGTTTCACTGGCCTACCAGATATTATCAGCAGTTTGGACAGGTTTGTGCATTTTACAGCCGGAGGGCCTTGTACTTAACACCATCCCTGCTGATGATATCCTTCTGCTGTGCTGGGCCATAATAAAAACGAGTGTGGTCATGACGAGCTCAGCTCGTCATGAACACCTGAGAGGTATATGCCATGTCGAGCTGAGCTCGTCATGAGCACCGAAGGGGGACACCTAATTTTACATTTCAATCTGGGCTTTGCCACTTATAGAAGTAATATACGTGCTGAATAAAGTTTCACAATCCATTTTCTCAATTGTTGCTCAGGTGCAAAAATATTACTGTGAAACGGACTGGAGCAGCATCCCTTTGTTTTTTTCTATTCTGCATGAAACAAGCAGGGAGCATGGTGCAAGAGAGTTTGCACTATTTTAATGTCTTGGCAATATCACACAGTTGTATTTTGTGGTCTTGGTTCTGTAGACCTCAGCTGGATCATAATTCCAACAGACCAAACACAAATGTCTGCTGTAAACCGAGGATTATGGGTATCTAGATGTCTGCTAAACTGTGATAGAAGACTTTCAAGTTGGTTCCAGTAGCACCTTGATATAGTAATTTGTTTCTCTTGCTTTAATGTGCTATTTCTAGCTTGACAGTAAAATGGCCCCTATTTCCCCCACACACATATTGCCAAGTATTCAAAAAACACTATTGGACTTTTGGATCCTGAAGAAACTACTGGAACTGGTTATTTGGCTCCATAAACATAATCAACCATTCTTCTTTGAGCAACTTTTGGAACTTAGCAACAGCTGTAGGGAGGCAGTTTTACTTATTCCATAACACGACTTATTAATCAGGCGACAATGCACACCACAGCGGTTTCCTACAGCAGTAATTGTGCTTTGCAAACAGAAGCCTCAGGGACTTCAGAACATTTTGAATTTAAAAAAGGAATTAAAGCATTATACTATAGGCTTTTCTGTACCTATTAATCTTTTATTTGCAGCCGCATTGCATTTATTTATTACTGTAATAATACTTGCCTCAAAAACACTCTGTCGCACAAATGGGAAACAGGAGCATGCAAAAACAAATGTAGCTTTCCAGACTATTTTTCAGACAGCATGTTTATGCTATCATAAACAAGAAATGTTTTTATTGAGATTTGCATATCATTTTTACATGATAGCACTTTATAGATCATTGCAAAATGTGACAGGCACAACTGCAAAATGTGATACAGACAACTTCAAAATGACAGAAAACCTATGTAATAAACCGACACAAGAAGTCTTTCAAAATATGAACAGCTATGGGAAGACTATTGTAAGGACAGAGAACAGTCTTGCTTCCTCATGTCAAAGGATCTGTTTGCAACATTTATAGCATACCGCTTATCAAATAGCAATAATCCCAGAGCACCATTGTAAGAGTCCTTTAATGTAGCAACACATTGTCAGCTGCATTGACTCTTGATTCCAAAAAGAGGAAACTGTTCTGCAGAGTAAAATCCTCAAAAGAGATACATATTTATTATTCGTGAGCATCGAGTAATCCAACAATATGGAGGTAAGGTGACTTGAATTCCCACAGGGGCATATTCAAAGACTGAGAGAATCCGCAGATGTATGCATAGCCTAAAGCAGTTACAGACAGGAGTGCACAAAACTAAACTTTTGTGTGCAGCATTTGGTAAGATTGACAAACTGCACTACTTCCTAAAGTTGCAAAGTGTGTCGATTTTACAAAATGTGTCTGTGAAGGTTTCCACATGTTCAACAGAGGAGACTTCTACAAGCATGTTGCCGGTGTGGGTATTCTGTCCTGCTCAATATGTTTTTGTTGTCTTTCATCTGCAGCAGCACTGTGATTGTAGTCTTTTCATGTGTTGTGATCTGCCTGTAGTTGCTCTGAAGAATATTAATTTATAGTCGATAACAGAGTTTTACAGCGAAAATGATTAACAATAGTGGCCATGCTTCAATCATCTTCTCTATTCCAAGGAAGTCCTTTTCGAAAGTCCTACACATCTGAACCGGCTAATTCTATGTAATTTAAGGGACAATCGAAGAAAGCAATAAACCAATGCTGCTTTTTTTGTGTGCAGGTCAAATGTAGGCTGAAGCGTGAGGATATTGTTAAAGGATCACATTTCAAGAAACCAGTAACATCCTTCCTGTAAACCTATGGCAAGGGACATATGTGTGTCGTTAAATACAGGAAGTTTACGTTTACCTAAATATACTTACCTTATTGATATTTTGGTAATCATTATTTTTGCTACTATATTTCTGTAGCACAATAATAAATACGTAATACAACACCAAGGAAAATAATGACAACATTGCCAAACTATTTGCCTTCAGTAGCTAGGTTGACTGGTGGGGGCATAAATACAAGCCCCTATCGCGACAGAAATGTCACTTTTAGTGATGTATCCGAGGCAATAGGGGCTTCACCTTATTTACAAGGCAGCGTTGTGGCTTGACGCTGCCTTGTAAATAATCCCCCCTTTCACGCTATGCTTAAAGGTGGGCAGTGGGTGTTGCAGTGGGCGTCCCACCGCAACACCTATTGGTTTTTACGCTAACCTCTATTTACAAGGGCAGCGTAAGTAGGAGGCAGCGCCACAATTAAGACGTGGAGAAAGCTGGTCTTAAGTGGGCGAAATGATGAGAAATGCTTTATTTCTCCTCGTTTTTGCTTTTTCCATGTATGCTGCCTTGTGCAGCACCCATGGAAAAAGCAAAACGCCTTGGATTCTTTATGTGTAGGAAGATGACCCTTCTTGCACATCAACAATCCTTAAAAAAAAAGACATTTTGTAACTTCTATCTATGCTGCATTAAGCAGCACACATAGAAATCATAAAACAGCATTTCAGGATTGTTTATGTGCAGGAAGGTTCACCTTCTTACACATAAACAATCCTCCTCTGCATGCAGACACCCTTGCACTATTGTGCAAGAATGCCTGCGTTGCCGCTACACTGCTAAGTGTAGCACCAGCGCGGGGGAAATGCGAGACTGCACCATATCCTTGTAAATATGAAGTGGCAGAGTGAGGTGTCAAGCCATGACTGCTAACGCCTCACTTCGCCACTTCCTTGTACATATGCCCCTTAGTGTTTTCCTGACGGGAAAAGAAAACACAACCAGATGACCGTGAGATAAACATAGCTGGCAGAGACTTTAGCAAACACAAGTGAGGTCTCTGAAGCTTGTGAGAACGTTTTTAATTGAAAGAAAAAAAATGCTTAATTTAATTTGTTTTAGTTTCCATAAATAGGATTTAATTGACATGACTAGGCCAAAGTCACCTTGCATTGGCATTAATTTCACAGCGACATAAAGAATTGTGTTTTTAAATGACAAGAACACGCTTTCCATGTGCATGTTTCTCTCTTGTGTTTTTCCGTTTCATAAAACAAGCAATATAGAATGCATTTAATGTTAATTTAATGCTAATTAAGTTAACTAGTTAATTAATGTAAATGTTCTTAACCTGAATCTGCTATATAATTAATTCATCAGCTGTACTGTCAATTGTTTGTATTTGTTGAACAAATGTCATGTTGTTTCTTTCATTTCTTTTGTATGTCTTAATTCTAATTATGCGTAAGAAGTAGGTGTTCCTAAATGTTTACCATTATATATATATCATAATTTATTAAACAGCTATTGGTTTATGTGTATATAACTTTATTGGTTGAGCCCTGGTATGTCAGATCTCAACATGTAGAGTATTGGTGAGAAACCTATGAAATGTGTCCTTTATTGGAGAAAAGCCAGACTTTTCTTGCCTTTCAAACTGAGCAGTCTCTTTTCTATGTCATTCTGTTTGTTGATTTATTCCTAGACTTCCTAGGGAGCAGGTTCTGCATCAGTCTCTTTATGGACTAAGGGGCTGGTAACGATGGCGCGGACTGCAACCAACGGCTCATCGGTTGTGATCCGACCGTCATCTGCTGCTGCGTTCCTACTGACGCATTACAGTGTGTGTGGTTGGAGGCAGCAGGCGGAAGGACCATGCAGTGCTTTCTGATGGACTTAAGGAGCCTGTCAGTGATGCTAATACTGCAGCCGGAACCACCGACAGGCCAAAAAAACGTAACGTCCGCCCGACATCGTAATAAGCCCCTTAATGCTTAAACTTTTTTTAGCATATTCCATGTTAGTTCTCTTGCTGAACTATATTCTAGTTCTTCCAATTTATTTGCTCTGGAAGTTGAACTTATGTTGATGAAATGTAATGTGGATTTGTAGAGCGCTGCTTGTCACCCATGAGGGTATCCAGGCGTTGTACAGAAGAAGGAGAAATCAAATGGAAAAAAGAAAGCAGTGTAAATGCAAGATGCTGGGCAGCAATCTGAAGTTACACCTCAAAACGCTTTAAGGGATTTGAGAACACCAAGAGAGACTGAAGTTAATCACCATTAAGTATGAAATAATCATGTGAGTATGATAAATGACAAGGAACAAAACCAACCATTCAAAAAACCTACATTGTAGGTTTTGGAAGGGCCAGATTCATGTTTTCACTGTGCTGCTGTTATTAAATGAGCCAAAAGATTGGCATCAATGATTAACTGAGAGACATGATTTCAACAGGATGGGGCAAGAAACAAAATTAGTGCATTGTTTACAAAGTATGGTTGTTTTGTTGGCATTGGACTTTGGTTGAGGCCCCTGTAAGATATCTGAATTGTTATCATAGTGGTAAATGATGGCTTCTGCTTTCGGAAATTCTAATTATGGGAGGCAACATTGTAACCACCCTTAGTGATAGGGTAATTAGAGGTCAAGATGGGATAGGAAGTTTAATTGACCTCTTTACACAATTGCCAGAATCATGAGTCATCCAGTTGGGAATAAGGTATTTACTACACCTGGTAAATATCAACACCCTGAGGTGGGCAATGGGACATACCATAGCAAATTAATTTCTTACTATGCCAAATTCTTCCATGTATTGGTATTTACCACTATTTTCCCTCTGCAAATATTTCCAGATTTAGTATGCCAAAAATTACTTTGGAAAATTGCTATGGGTATTGCAATTACTGCTACATATTGAATATGTGCAACAAATGAAATTACTGCGCGTATCAGAATTTTCAACCCAATAATGTTTCAGGGCTGATTGTACATAGCTAGGATGATTCTTGCTTGTTACATTTGTTCTTCCAAAAAGACACTCAATATGGCCACCCTAGCAGCTGGCATAAAAAGATGTCATAGCAATATCAAAAAATAAAATAATGGACAGAGGACAGAATGTTGAAACCTTTCAAACACTCACTCCCAGTCACAGATCTGGGTTTTATCCATTGTTATTTTGCTCGCCACATCAATCCAATTTAGACACAGCCATATGCAAATCAGTCATGACCCTGCTCCCCATGGGAACAGTCCAGCCCGATCTGCCAAGCCAGGTCCTCCCTGAACCGGAATCTAGCATTGGTTAGGGTGTCCCCAGGGTTATTCCCAATCAATCACTTGTGGCCGGCATAAATATTGCATCTCTAGCACAAAAACGGTCAAAACACTCCTGGGTGTATGGAAGATCAGAAGAGTACTTACGTGCTGTTTGAGGTCTTAGAAGAGCCTAGAAGACTGGAACTGCTCCTGCTATTGTACACAGGACAAAGAAGTGGGCTCTAAGGGTCCTAAGACAAACCACCTGTTTAAGCTGCAGGGACACAACAAACTACAAGAGGCCTTTTCCTACGACTGCCTAGCTGACCAGTGACAACTGGACCTGGCATGTTGGCCTTCCACCCAATGAGTCTCTAAGTGCTACTACTGAGATCGTAGGGGGCTTTAGAAGTGTACTTATTTGGTGGTGGTTTGGTACTGAAAACACTATAGTCAGATGGTAACATTTTTGACCTGGGCCAACCTAATTAGTGTGCCTAACCAATGCTCCATCACAGTCAGTGTCATAATGTGCCTAGGTTTTTTTCTAAGATTTGGTTTTCTAAGATTATGGTTGCCACTTTGTGCTTCTTGCCGTTATTCCTAGCTAAAACTCTAAAAATTCATAGCTTCGGTTTCCCTTATTAGATTTTTTGCCATTTTGGTGTCTTTTATGCTATTAAATTTTACTATATTTTTCTTCTTTGTTTTGGGATTTTTATTGTTTTAAGTTTCATCTTTATTACTATTTTAGTACTGCATACATTCTTTACGCACTCTAATACAAAGATTCTATGAAGCCGGCATAGAGGGTACTGCTCTCGAGTGGGTCACAACCTACCTTCAAAACAGAACAAATGTCATCCATACACCCTTTCTCATTCAAACTTTACTTTACAAAAGCAGGGGTCCCTCAAGGCTCTATCATCTCTCCCATGCTTTTCAACATCCAGATTAAGTCATTACTGGCAGTGATCAATCAATTTCACCCCACATGCTATAACTATGCAAATGACAGATAAATACGTGCTAATCTGAAAACCCCCAGAGACATTGGAAACTCACTCATTTTGAGATGCCTCAGAGCCATTGATCAGTGGATGACATAGATCCATCTCAAATGTAATGCTTTCAAATCGGAAATGGTCACATGTGCCGATTGGAGAAATTGTGACCCACTCGCCGCCTGGTCTGATGGTTTGGGAACACTGCCTAAAGTATCAAAGGAAGTAAGAAATCACTGAATTACCAAGGTCTCCACTCTGTTAATGAATGTCCAAGTGGACTGACTAGCAAAATTAACCTTTGCTACTATGAAGACTCTGCTACGCTTCTTCCCCCACCTTGGATTTCCACACAAGGTCCTGGCTATGTTTTCTCTTGTGCTGTCTAAACTTGATTAAGCCAATAGTCTCTACCATGGATCATCTTTAACAACTATGAAAACACTACAACGGATTCAGAACTCTGCTGCCAGACTACTCTTACATATAAAGCCATAAGCCCACATCTCCCCTGCCTTGAAGTCCCTACATTGGTTACCAGATGCCAGAAGATCCACATTCAAGCTGCTTTGTATCACCCACAAAGCAATACATGGAACATGACCGCTCTTCATCGGGAATAAAATCACCAAATACATTCAACAAATGAACCTCCCTTCTAGATTTCCACCTTACCTCAAAATCCCACCATACACCAATAAAACCATAGGTGGCACATCCTTCTCTGTTCAAGAAACCAAACTATGGAACCATTTACCTCAAACATAAGATCCACAGATAACTACCTTATCTTCAGAAGGCGACCCAAGAGTTGTCTCTTCCCCACATAGCCACCATACTCAAACATGAATATACAGCATATTCCTGTGTATGTAAGCATGTATTTGGACTACGCATGTGTACCTACATATGTGTATTGCTTTGTATAAACATGTGTAATAATTATGTTATGTTATGTTATGTTAAGCTCATTTATTATGCGCACAGATGCTCCAGCGAAGGAGCGTCCTGGCCCCCGACAAGGTAGCAACACAACACAACTGGACATAACAAAGCAGAAGGAATTTTAAGGAAACAAGAAGGTATTTACAGCTCGACAGAAAGAGAGCAGATCCCCAAGGGCACGAATCGCAAGGGGAAGGGAGTTCCACAACACTGCGGCGCGAACTTGAAAAGAGCGGCCGCCTGCCCTGCAACGCTTGAAACGGGGGACAACCGCAAGTTCTAGGTCCGAAGATCTTAAAGCCCGGACCGGAACATAGCGGGACAGAAGGTTGGAAAGGATCATAACAGGGGATCCCTTGAGAATCCTGTAGGCTACACAAAGGACCTTGAGCTGAATCCTTTGCGCAATCGGTAACCAATGCAGCGTACGCGGCATTCTTTACACGCTGCAGGCGGGTGATTTCCAACTGATTTAATCCCGCTAGAAGGGAGCTGGCGTAATCAAGCCGAGAAATCACGGTTGCTTGAATCACAAGTTGCCTGGTGGTGGCATCAAAAAATGTTAGTACAGGCATTATGTTTATAAATATAGAGATTTGTTAGCTCTGCTTAATAAATGTACAAATTACTTATGGTTATATTATTCAATGTTTAACATGTATATGGGTCACTACTTTATCATACCTATTTATCTACAATTGCTTCACTATTAAATTACAAAACAAATACAAAAATAAATACATTAACTTAAATGACAAAAACACTTAAAAGCCTGAGTTTATTAAATGTAACTTAAATCTACATATATTACCTTCCTTATACATATATGCTTTCCATGTACTTATGTATCTTCATATATTTTACTTTACTTCCAATTCAGCATAGCCAATGCACTACACTGTATCTCACTTTATACCTCTCTCAATATATCCTCTACCTCCACTCTCTGACTCATCCTAAACACCATTCTACTACTAAGACCCCCAAAATAACCCATTCTGGACTCTTCCCTCCTCCACCCCGACTTGCATCATCTCATACTTCTTTTACTATTAAGATCTACCAAACAAGCCTTTCTAAACCCTTTGCTCTGGCTCTTCCCCCCTCCACCTCCCCTTTACTCTCTACTATTAGCTAAAAAAAACACCTTCTAGACCCTTCACTCTTCTATCCCTTCACTATCCTTTCCAATCCAAAAGGTGCTATATAAGAGCTATATAAATGTAATTAAAATTATGATTACATTATCCAAGTGTTGGACTTCTGATCGGTTAGATTTACTATTCCCACTCTAATCTGTGATACAATAGGGAACATGTGACTTCGGAGGGGTTAGATTTACAATTTTCACGCTAGCGTAAGCAAAATCAGGGAAATTGTTGGACTTTGGAGAGGCTATACTAGTCCCACTTCAATGTAAGCAAAATCAAGGAAAATGGTGGACTTCAGAAGGGTTACATAAACCATTCAATTTCTATTCCATTTAAAAAAAAAACATGTAAATACCTAACAGTATTCAGTTATTAAAACAAATACAAAATATATATTATATAAATATATATATATTATAAAATGTAAAAAACAAAATAAAAATGTAATGCTAAAATTGATTAATACAAACATCAGTTCTAAAATTAAAAACAAAAAAAGAATTTAAAATAACACCCCCCTCTCCACTACCCAAATAACAAATATCCAAAAATAATCAAGTATAAATAAAAACAATAACAATATTACAATAATACTTAAATGAAACAAATTAAACTAAAAACAGTATCATTTTTAAAATACATTTTACAAAGTTTATTATTAAATATACTCATCAATTAATTAACAAATATTTAAAGCACAACAAATAATTTATATAACACAGATTTAATTGAATAAACTACATAAAAACTTACCAATTAACTATTTAGTTATCATGCAACATTGGCTTCAAAATTATAATTCAAATTACTTCCCAGCCTCTTTCCATATAATCCTATCAATGTGCTTCTAATATATAAATTATAAATTAAACTATAAAAGTAAAATATACATTAAATCAGCATTTATATTTAAATAAATGATAAAGTAATCAATTAAAATGTTTACATATAAGATAACCATTTAAATCTTTAATAAACATTCAAATACAAATTAAAAATAATACCCTATCATTTAAATAACTTCCAAACCTGTACCCATGTAATCCCAACAGCTTGCTGCTAAATATATATTGCTAATGAAATGTGAAAAATTATTATACTATACAATTTTTTAAAGTGAATTAAAAAATAATATGTATTACAACCATATTAAACCAAACAATGTTAAATATAACAATATTTTTTAAAACAATATTACGTATATCGAAATAAACAGGTCTACCTTCAATATTCTCTGTTTTAATATTTTTATAGTGATTATATTTTTTACACAATAAACATCTCACCAATAATTTTAATTCAATATTATTGTCATTTACTAAATGTGGAAAGATACCCAACTGCACACACCTCAACCTTGGTCCTTTCATGTTGTTTTGTTTGCTTGGTTTATTTGGTTCCAATGTAAAACAATAAAATATAATATATACCTCAACTGTAAAAAGATAACCAGTAGGCACCCAATTCCCCTGAAAGAATAAAGATGTAATTGTTAAAATATGCTGTATAAAGTCTCCCATTTGGGTGGCGGTACCCCTGCGGTGCACTTTAAAAGGCGGTGGTGCCTTTTACAAAGGTAGCGCAATGGGAACTCCACACAAGGTTCCTCCACGGCATTGACTCGAAAGTCCATGCAGTGCAGGAACCTATGTGCATGTACACAGGAGGGCAGATGCCCCCATGCGTGCATCCACATATGTGTGAGGCACCATTGGTCCCTGGTAGGCCCCCTTTGTTTCCGCTCTACCAGGCTTTTCATGGCAGTGGAACCACCATGAAAGGCCTGGCTGAGATGAAACTCGTAATATACTTGGAGCGACCGGGGTGGACCCCTCAAGCATACTCCGGCCTCTTACCATCGCTCCTGAGCCAGCGGTCCTAGTGTGGTCCCACTACCTGATTCATAATTCGGCATTCGGACCACTAGTATGGCAGTGGCTGGATCCACCACTGCCGCGCCACCACAAGTCAGGCGGTCTGAAGACCACCATACTCGTAATCTGGCCATTAGAGTTTTAAATATATTGCCTTGAAGCGGGTACTGATGGACAGTCAAATGCTTAATGAAAAAGCAATAAGAAGCAGTATAATAAGCAAGATGCTGGGCAGCAATCAGGTAACATTTTTTGTGATTCAAGAATACTAAGAGAGGCTAAAAGATATCACCATTCGAATAGTACCACCATAAAAATTAAAACAACAACGCACCTTTCCATCTGCTTAGCTAGCTGGGAGTCAGTGGCACTAAACCAGACAGAGACTCTTCTACCCGAAAAGATTTTCTTGATAGGCACTGATTTGCAATGGCAAGAAAAAACAGATTTTTCAATAGATCTTCAAGCAGCTTCTAAGTGTTTAAAGCGTTATCCAGTTACATTTCACACAAAAAAATGCATAATGAAGACCTATTTCTGTTATTTCAAGTTAGTAAGCCCTATGATAAGCCACCTTATCTAACAAAAATTACAGGCGGAGGCCAATTATCAGAGGTCAGTGTACAGCAAATATTAATGCCCCTTCAAATTATCCCAGTCTCTTTATGTTCTCAGCTGATCTTCTGCAAACAGTTGTAACATCTCAAGAAAGCATCAAATTAAAAAACAGTCATCACAGCCCCCAAGAATTATGTACTAACTCAATAGCATATGCCTCTGAGGTTGATGGAAAATGTATTTGTAGAGGTTAGAGTGGTGAATCAAATCCAAAACTGCAATGGTGACTCAACTAAAGACGTAAGTAGAGCAGATAGAAGATAAACATTCACAATTTGTGGCAAGAATAGATGAAGCAGTAAATTTCCAATTGAATGGACAAAGCAATGAAATTCCAAGAACAGTCTCTGCCATTAGAGGAAGAACTGGCAGATTTAAAAGCAAATGGGAAGAAACAAAGAATGGTTCTCGGAGAACAAGTCTTAGTTTTACAGAGATTATGGAATGTGAGGAAGATAGAGTCACTGTAGGACAATTGAGTGATAACCAAAGTAACAGTTATATTATTTATGACTTTGACCAAGATCCTACAATAATGCAAACTCATGGAGTTCTGCCTTCTGTGATTCCTAATGTACGATTATAAAAAATTTATCCTGATGATCTTTTCTGATTTGAGGACTAAAGAGCATATTCTTGCTAACTAACACATATTTTGATTTAAACAGCTAATTTGAGTTTTGTATTTTTCAGAAAAGTCAATTGAGACTGCTTGATGAAGTGGAGAGTTTAAACCTATGCCACAACAATTTCACAATGCAGAAGTTCAGGTATCCACTTTTGAGCAAGGCAACCTCATGGGTCTGTTTAGGCACAAATCTGACTTTTCACCAACCTCTAAGATGCTCTAAGATGCTCACTGGCTGGTCAAGGGCAAGTATAGCATCGACCACTATGTGCAGAATGGCTGTTTCAGTGCTATGTTTTGGTCTAAAACCTGATTGGAAGTCATTCAGCAGTTTGAAGTCTGTAATGTGCTGGCTCATTTGTTGTACACCTTTTCCAGGATTTTGGCTAGCATGGGCATGTTTGTTACTGGTCCGAAGTTGTTCAAGTCTGTGGGGTTCTCTGTTTTTTTTTTTTTTAAATTGGAATGACTTGCCCTATTTTTTGGCAGTCCGGTAGTGAGCCTTGTGATAGCGAAGCGTTAATAATCTTTGTCCACGAGGGGATGAGCAGATGGTTTATTGGGGACCAGCACTTTGCAGGTAGAGGATCGTTGACGTGATTGTTTGGTTTTATGGTCGCAATAATCTTTGCAATATCTGTGTCAGAGACAGGCTTGAATTCTGACCATAACACATTATTGTTAGGTCTTTCCAGCACTGGTTGAGAATAAGGCTTGGCTGGGTTGTTGGTCTTGAATAAAGGGCAATACACTGCCTTTTTGAGCTCCCTTTCCATCGATATGGCTTTGGCTGTAAAGAAGGATGATAAGTTTTTCCTGCTTATGTTTGATATTTTAGCTGTTGGTACAGATTTGGCCGTTTTATTTGATTGATCTTTTAGTATTTGGAAGAGTTTCCTCTGTCTGTTTTTTGCATTACCCAATTATTTCCTAATGAAGTCTCTTTTTGAATTTAGGATGCTTTTATTGAAGACTTCTCTAGTCTGTCTCAGTAGTGTTAAGTGTGGTGAGGAAGAGTGTTGTCGCAATTTCTGCTATGTGAGTCTGAGTGATCGTCTTTCTACGTTGAGGGATCCATTTAACCAGGGGGTTTTGTCTTTGTAAGGGATCTGAGAGAGCGCAAATTAAGTAAAATGTATAAGTACACCATATGTACAACCCAGTTGCACGAATTCAGTTAAAGTATCTAAAGTGTTGAAAATATATAACCGCATATACTCATGAGTGTTAGTCAATATAGAAAACATATATGTGTGGAACTAATGTAGAAATGTGTGGAAATGTTTAGAAATGTTAGAAGTGTTGATCAGATTCCATGTTATGTAGCTGCTACTGAAGAAAATGTAAAGCTGCAAAACGTAGAAATGTGCAGGCCTCATGGCAATGTATGAAGAACGAAACGTGCATTTACATCTTCCACATGACATGGATTTACTATTATTCAGTAGTTTCTGCTCACATGTTAAGAACCATGTTTTATAGAAGTGTTTCATATAATCAGAGTGTATTAACAAGAATTGTTTTAGTTTTAGAAATAGAGGTTCATAGAGTGCAGGCCGCTTGCAAGATAATTTAGTAGGCCTGGAAAGATAAAGTGGCTTCTTTGATCTGCACGTGTTAGTTAAAGTCGAGTCTCGTTAAGAATAAATTGTAAGTTTTATGGCCTGAACAGATAAGTGAAGCCTGGAATTTGGGGCCCAAGTTGTGGGTGTCTGTCTGCAGGTGTGAGGGGGTTCCAATCAAGAGCGTGATGAATAGAGCTCTGTCCAGGGAGACAGGCACAGGCCTGGAGGAGGGTTCAGGAATGTTCTGGGGGGTACCGGCGAGCTGGAGAAGAAGCCTGGGAAGCAAGGTCAACGCTAACGAGAGGCCCAGAGGAGTGCCATCATGGAAGAAACCAGAATTGAAACCACGTGAGAGGTGTACGTGAGGGGCGTCTCAGAGGTGCGTTCCAAATTACGATTGTGATTTTGTATTAGGGACAGCACCCTGGGGAGGAGTTAGAGCAGATGGCCTGAGGACCCTTAGAGAGCGGATGGGTAGGCAGAGAGGGCATGACTGCAATGCATAGGGTTTTCACCTAAGACTAAGAAAAGTGAGTGAACTTCTTTGGAAGTCACCACGGCTGACACCTTTTTAGGTTAAGATTCTGCTAAGTAGGGATGTCACTTAGTCTAGTGCAGGGACAGTCTAACCTGATCTTTTCTTTTCTGTAAATGACTTCTAAGTTACATCTTGTGTCTATATTGGCAAACCTGCTAATCCTTGAACTGGCTTTAGTGGTATTTTTCTGTCGTTTAAGATCATTCAGAGAATTCATGTTTTTGCTGATGCCAGTGTACCTTTTGAACCTAATATTGAGATGCTTGTATCTTCAGTTAACTTTGGCTTTACAATAAAACTTTAAAACTGATCCGTGGTAAGTGGTTCTTCAGAGTCGTGCCAATTATTGGTTTGATTAACCTGGTAGTAGATTCTTTTTTTTCTCAATGACAGGCAATAAAGATTCAGTCGACCTGATTGGGGTTTTAGATCTAGAGTGATCAAATAGGAGATCAAAAATCCCGCCTTCCCAGTTGGTAGCTATAGAGGATGGTTGCCTTCTTGAGGAAGGTGATCTAGACTAGGTTAAGATTACCCCGAGGCCCCTAGAGATCGAGAGATGACCAGCAGAAGAATCGCCTGCCGAAGAAGGTGCTGACGGTGCGAGACAGAAAGCAGCAGAGACGGTCGAGAGTGAGTATAAAGGGTCATGCGTTGTCAGATTGCGGTGTTTTGTGTTGTACTTGTGTTGTAATGTCATGCGGAGTTGAATGCCTGTAGTGTGATTGTGAGACGGTTGTGAGCGCGCGCAACCTGGTGAAAATCTTAAGTTCAGAGAAGAGCTTAAGTGGTTCGGATGTATCGGACATCTAGAGTAATTGTCAAACATTGTGAAGGGGGTCATGAGGTACCATTGATCGCCCGCAGGACCGTGATAGGGGGAACGTAAGAGTGAGTGTATGAGTAACGGACGCTGGACGGACGTTTACTGTGTGTAAGTAACCTATCAGTTAAGGCGATCGTCTGAACGTTTACGGAAGACGTTTCGTCAGTTGAGGTGACAATTACAGTTAGACTGTGGGCGTACAGTCAAGAAAAGTGATCGCTTGGTCAGAAGTAATCATTTTTCAGAGTATGAATGGGACGCATGCATGACCGGGATACGAGCTGAGAAAGGAGGGGAACTGCTGCGAAGGGGAGACGAGTGACGTCAGAGAGAGCCGCGCTGTGATAGGCCGGTTGGTGTAAGACCGCGCTGGGATAGGCCGGTTGTCAAGAGCCGCGCTGTGATAGGTTAGCTAGCAAGAACCGCGCTAGGATTGGTGGATTATCATCAGGAAGTAAATAAACGTAACGAAGTAGAAAATTGTGAATTTGATCATGAAATGCTTTAGGCGCTTGAGAACGATCTTTAAGAGAGAAAATAGAGAATCGGTGGACGGGGAAGAGGCCCCGCCGGAGGGTACACCAGCCCATTACATGGCTACGAATGTTGGGTTGCATACTATACTGTGGATCTCTGAGTGGAGTAAGATGACAGAAGGGAATGAGGAATTGACGTTCCCGAAATACGGAACGTTTAGGTTAGAAGCATTGAACCAGTTGAAAGCAGTAATGCTCGCGACGAGACCCCTACCCAGACCAACACAGTTTGAAGCCCTCAATGCGTGGTTTAGGGCGGCGTACGACCAGAGCTTGAACAGGCGCCAAGAAAGAGTGAAACGATCGGTAAGAGCAGTGCAGGATGCCAAATGGGATGAGGAAGCTAATAAGGGGAGAGTGCAGAGAATCGAAGTAGACAAACTGTACCCAGTGATAGAAGTCACAGGAGAAAAGAAACCACTAGTGGAAGATGATGAGAGCGAGACGGAAGACAGCCTGATAAATAGGTTATTGATGGACAGACCACCTCCGTATAATAGAGGAATGGAAGGTCCCGAGCTCCAAAGGGGGGACGGGGCTGGTACAGGGGAAAATAGACCACCTCCTATAGCAGATAGAGGATACGCCAAAGGTGAGGAAATATCTCAGCCTAGTCCAGTACAGAGGGTAGTCGGAAGGTTTGTGGTACAAAAGGTGCCAGAAATGGAGCATGCTAAGTCCTACCAATTGCCAGACGCTCTCCAAGTACCTGTTACTATAGGTCCTATAGTGTCGATTTATGACCCAGAGAAAGCACGGGAAGAGGAACAGGCACGGTTGGACAGGGAGAGAGCAGAAATGGAGAATAGGAACAACATGATTAATTCTCAAAGGCAGTTGTCAGGTCCAAGAGATTGGAGCACTCCGTTGAATCAAGCAGGAGATTCCATAATAGATCAAGGGGGTCATAGAGGACCGATGGATCTAAGGGGACCACAACCGAAGACATTTAAGGAATTAAGGGCTGACCTGAGAAAGTGGGATACCAGCACGGGAACCCAGGGTAACAGGTCAGGAGTGGAAGCTGAATGGGGAAATCGAGGTGATGGAACATTGTCTCACTATGGGGCTAGCGAAAGCAGCCAGGAGTGCGACGGCAAAAGTCCGGAGAATAGAGGGGTTACATGTCATTCCCTTAATGGAAATGGTCGGGAGCAAGAGCATAGGAGTGCAGAGTGTGGAAGGGTGTCTCGTCTCATTCACAGTGAGGGAGACCGCAGGACACAAGAGTACCGGGATAGCTTTAAGTGCACTCACCATGCACCTGGCGATAATAGACAACATTGGGATCGCGGGAACATGGGGAGTTGTGAAGGGTCCTATCATGTGTTGAGTGATACTAGGCAGCAAGGGAATTGTGAAAACAGGGAGGACAATGGAAGGTCCTATCATGCATCCAGGGAAAATGAGCAGAACAGACAAAGTGGGACCGTGGGAAACCGAGCAGTGTTTCACCACACGCCAAGGGAAGATGGAAGAGCATGGGACCTAGAAAGATGGGAACATGGGAGGACTCCCCATAATTCACCTGAGCCTAGGCGTAGGACTCGGAGCTGGGATGGGAGAGACGTCAATGGACACCCTAAGAAAGACATACTGAGAGCCGAGATAAAAGCAAGAAGGCTCGATGTAACCAGTTTAAAATCGGATTTAGATGAAATAATTGATGGAACGTTGCCCTTGGAGAGGATTGACATGTATGAACAAGATGAGGTACTGTTTATAGCAAAGGATATCACTCGGAAAGCGAGAACAGTACATGAAAAGTTATCTGAATTAGCAGACAAGTACATGGTAGACTTATCGAGAACAAAGGCATTACAGGGTAACCATAGGTTGCATTATTCAGATCAGGACCTCGAAGAAAGGAGAACAATCGGACTAAAAACACACATCAGAGAACTGATTACAGGGATAAGGACATGGAGGGATCTGGATAAGTGGGAAGAAAGGTGGTCCAAGAAAGGAACCGTTAGACGGAGCACAATTGGGATGTCCCCAGAGGGAGGCCTACAGAGAATGGAAGCTTTCCCTTTGCGAGAAATAGCGAATGGGAGCTATGTGCATGTGCCATGGAGTAGGGGAGATTTGGCTGCATTTACAAATTCTTTTCCTAAGCTAAGAGAGAATCCTGTGGAGTGGTATAAGCAGGTAGAGAGGTTCGTAAAAATCTCTAGGGTACTGTGGGTCGACCTGAACACCCTGTTTGACATCGTAGTACCAAGAGACCTGTGGACAGCATGCAAGGTTAGTGTTGAATGGCCCACATCAGAACCGGAGAGGGATGCTCAGACTAATGGACCGTCAGTAAAAGTCATGGAAAAATATGAAAGGGTAATGACTTGGCTGAAAGATAAGGTGCCACTGCAGGACATAGATTGGGTCAAAATAGATCGTACCAGGCAAGAGCCCAAGGAGACAGTCCATGAGTATTATGAGAGATTATTAAAGGCGTTTAAACAATATAGTGGACTAGATGTCATGGATCCTAAAGACATAGGACAGTTCATATCGAAATTTGTCTTGGGATTGAGACCTGATATTTGTTTGATGATTCAGCAGCATTTGATTTGTTGGCAAAACAAACCATTAGATGACATTTTGAGATATGCAAGGTATTGCAGTGATGAGATAGATTCTAAAGCCAAGAAACTTAAGGAGAAGCTGATGATGGTGCAGATGCAGTCGGCTGGAAAGGGTGGACAGCAGCAACAGGGAACAGGGACCATGGGTAGGAGACAGAATAACCAGAATAGGGACAGTGAGGAAAATTCCAATTCGAGACCTAGGTTAGACATTGCAACATTGAAAAAGACGACCAGGTGTCACCAGTGTAACGAGGTGGGGCATTGGAAACGCGAGTGTCCCTATAACACTGAAATTGGAGAACTAGAACCAGAGGAGGAAGAAGTCCAGAGTAATCTGGTAAAGGGGACAACGGTATATAAGGGAAAGGTGGTCAAAGGGGGGACTCCGGCTCCTCGAGCTCAGTTCCCTCAACCACCTAGAATTTCAGCAGGGGGAAAGACCTATAGACAAATGCCTCTTTTCGTAGAAGGAGAAGAGTGTTACTATGTTGATCCTCTAACTGGACAGCGGGTGGATAGAGAGGAGGACTGTACCCTCGGGGCAGTTCTAGAGGTGGACCAAAGGGGACCATACATGGAGGCTGAAGTGGCAGGATGTCCTACGACCTTTTTGGTGGACACGGGGGCCACTCGATCCACTCTGAGATCAGCAGTGGTTCCAGGTCTGCCAATGTCAGGGGAAACAATACAAGTGGTAGGAGTTGCAAACAGGAGAATGACAAACCCATTGACAGAACCAGTGCTAGTGAAAATAGGGAAATACAGCGATGAGCATCAGTTTGTGGTTTGTGATTCTAGCCCTGTGTGTCTGTTGGGAAGAGATTTATTGTGCAAGCTAAATTGTACGATATACTGCACACCTCAGGGAGTGGAGGTACTGACTAACGATGATGATGCTGACTTCAAAGTTGCAAATTCAAAGGTATGCGTGGAGCTGTATCCTACTTTGACAGCGGAAGAGCTTCCTTGGGACTTAAGAGAGGCGGTGTCATCAGAAGTGTGGGATTTCACTGGGGAAGAGATAGGGCTGATCAAAGGGGTAGAACCAGTGAAAATCATGGTAAAACCAAATGCTGAATATCCGAGAACACCCCAATACAAGTTGACCCCTGAGACGATAGCAGGAATAAAGCCCGTGATTGACTCCATGATAAAGCAGGGAATACTGAAAGAAATCGTGGGTAGTCCATGTAACTCCCCGATTATGGGTTTACAGAAACCTAGTGGGAAATTCAGAATAGTGCAGGACCTTCGAAAGATTAAAAACATAGTTGTTTCATGTTGTCCAGTGGTACCGAATCCATCAGTGATATTGTTTCAGATACCATTCCAAGCTGAGTGGTTCACAGTGATAGACCTTTGCCAGGCCTTCTTTTCAATCCCATTAGATGAGGAGAGCCAATTTCTTTTCGCTTTTAAGCTGGAAAATCGCATATTAACATGGTGTCGTATCCCACAGGGGTATACAGAAAGCCCGTCGATTTTTAACCAGCTGCTGAAGAAAAATCTTGAAAGTCTAGTACTGCCACAGAACTCGCTTCTAGTCCAGTACATAGACGACCTACTTGTTGCGTCAGAAACAGAGGAAGCTTGCAAGGTAGACACCATCGCCTTGTTAAATCATCTAGTTGAAAACGGACACAAGGTGTCCCCGAGCAAGTTACAGTACTGTTTGACAGAAGTACAGTACTTGGGTCACAGGATTGAAAAAGGGAAACGGAAAGTGTCACCAGACAGGATAGAGGCGATCATGAAAATGAATTCGCCAACGACACAAAGGGAAGTCAGGATGTTTCTAGGAATGGTCGGGTATTGCCGACAGTGGATAACTAACTTTTCTCTGAAAGCAAAACCCTTACAAAAACTGACGCACAAGGAGGTGAGTGATCCGGTACCATGGGACAAGGACTGTTTGATGGCATTCTTGCAGCTGAGAGAGGACTTGTGTCGTGCTCCTGCTCTGGGAATGCCGGACTACGATAAACCATTCTTGCTTTACAGCTGTGAAAGAGAAGGTTTTGCTTTGTCAGTTTTGGTCCGAATCCATGGAAATGCCCGTAGACCAGTTGCCTATTTCTCGGCTACTCTAGATCCAGTAGCCGCAGCGTTGCCCGGATAACTCAAATCCGTTGCTGCAACGGGTGTCAGCATTGAAAGGTGCGAAAATATTGTTATGGGACACCAGTTAGTGGTGTATGTACCTCATTCTGTGGAACTGTTAATGACCAGGACCAAGACAGAGCATCTGACAAATAGCAGGCTCACGCGCTATGAGCAAGTCATTCTTGCTGCAGAGAACGTGACCCTTAAGAGATGCTCTGTTTTGAATCCTGCAAACACAACAGGTGATGGACCGAATGTGGATCAATGTCACACACTCACCCCAGTCCAAAGATCTGGGCCCAAATCCATCGTTATTTTGCACTCCACACCACCCTGGGTTAGACAATGGCGATATGCAAATCAGCTCTGACCCTGTGCCCCATGGGAACAGTCCAGTACGAACTACAAAAGCCATGTCCTTCTCAGAACGGAATCAAGCATCCGAGTACCAGACCGGTGTAGAGGTAACACCTCTCATCAGCCCGGCTAGCTTGACTCCAGTGGTGTGGAGTGCCTGGGACCCACGTCTGGGCATCCCCAGCGCACTTAGGGCGGAATATGCAAACACAACAGGTGATGGACCGAATGTGGATCAATGTCACACACTCACCCCAGTCCAAAGATCTGGGCCCAAATCCATCGTTATTTTGCACTCCACACCACCCTGGGTTAGACAATGGCGATATGCAAATCAGCTCTGACCCTGTGCCCCATGGGAACAGTCCAGTCCGAACTACAAAAGCCATGTCCTTCCCAGAACGGAATCAAGCATCCGAGTACCAGACCGGTTTCGAGGTAACACCTCTCATCCGCCCGGCTAGCTTGACTCCAGTGGTGTGGAGTGCCTGGGACCCACGTCTGGGCATCCCCAGCGCACTTAGGGCGGAATATGCAAACACAACAGGTGATGGACCGAATGTGGATCAATGTCACACACTCACCCCAGTCCAAAGATCTGGGCCCAAATCCATCGTTATTTTGCACTCCACACCACCCTGGGTTAGACAATGGCGATATGCAAATCAGCTCTGACCCTGTGCCCCATGGGAACAGTCCAGTCCGAACTACAAAAGCCATGTCCTTCCCAGAACGGAATCAAGCATCCGAGTACCAGACCGGTTTAGATCTGGGCCCAAATCCATCGTTATTTTGCACTCCACACCACCCTGGGTTAGACAATGGCGATATGCAAATCAGCTCTGACCCTGTGCCCCATGGGAACAGTCCAGTCCGAACTACAAAAGCCATGTCCTTCCCAGAACGGAATCAAGCATCCGAGTACCAGACCGGTTTCGAGGTATCACCTCTCATCAGCCCGGCTAGCTTGACTCCAGTGGTGTGGAGTGCCTGAGACCCACGTCTGGGTATCCCCAGCGCACTTAGGGCGGAATATGCAAACACAACAGGTGATGGACCGAATGTGGATCAATGTCACACACTCACCCCAGTCCAAAGATCTGGGCCCAAATCCATCGTTATTTTGCACTCCACACCACCCTGGGTTAGACAATGGCGATATGCAAATCAGCTCTGACCCTGTGCCCCATGGGAACAGTCCAGTCCGAACTACAAAAGCCATGTCCTTCCCAAAACGGAATCTAGCATCCGAGTACCAGACCGGTTTCGAGGTAACACCTCTCATCAGCCCGGCTAGCTTGACTCCAGTGGTGTGGAGTGCCTGGGACCCACGTCTGGGCATCCCCAGCGCACTTAGGGCGGAATATGCAAACACAACAGGTGATGGACCGAATGTGGATCAATGTCACACACTCACCCCAGTCCAAAGATCTGGGCCCAAATCCATCGTTATTTTGCACTCCACACCACCCTGGGTTAGACAATGGCGATATGCAAATCAGCTCTGACCCTGTGCCCCATGGGAACAGTCCAGTCCGAACTACAAAAGCCACGTCCTTCCCAGAACGGAATCAAGCATCCGAGTACCAGACCGGTTTCGAGGTAACACCTCTCATCAGCCAGGCTAGCTTGACTCCAGTGGTGTTGAGTGCCTGGGACCCACGTCTGGGCATCCCCAGCGCACTTAGGGCAGAACATGCAAACACAACAGGTGATGGACCGAATGTGGATCAATGTCACACACTCACCCCAGTCCAAAGATCTGGGCCCAAATCCATCGTTATTTTGCACTCCACACCACCCTGGGTTAGACAATGGCGATATGCAAATCAGCTCTGACCCTGTGCCCCATGGGAACAGTCCAGTCCGAACTACAAAAGCCATGTCCTTCCCAGAACGGAATCAAGCATCCGAGTACCAGACCGGTTTCGAGGTATCACCTCTCATCAGCCCGGCTAGCTTGACTCCAGTGGTGTGGAGTGCCTGGGACCCACGCCTGGGCATCCCCAGCGCACTTAGGGCGGAATATGCAAACACAACAGGTGATGGACCGAATGTGTATCAATGTCACACACTCACCCCAGTCCAAAGATCTGGGCCCAAATCCATCATTATTTTGCACTCCACACCACCCTGGGTTAGACAATGGCGATATGCAAATCAGCTCTGACCCTGTGCCCCATGGGAACAGTCCAGTCCGAACTACAAAAGCCATGTCCTTCCCAGAACGGAATCAAGCATCCGAGTACCAGACCGGTTTCGAGGTAACACCTCTCATCAGCCCGGCTAGCTTGACTCCAGTGGTGTGGAGTGCCTGGGACCCACGTCTGGGCATCCCCAGCGCACTTAGGGCGGAATATGCAAACACAACAGGTGATGGACCGAATGTGGATCAATGTCACACACTCACCCCAGTCCAAAGATCTGGGCCCAAATCCATCGTTATTTTGCACTCCACACCACCCTGGGTTAGACAATGGCGATATGCAAATCAGCTCTGACCCTGTGCCCCATGGGAACAGTCCAGTCCGAACTACAAAAGCAATGTCCTTCCCAGAACGGAATCAGGCATCCGAGTACCAGACCGGTTTCGAGGTAACACCTCTCATCAGCCCGGCTAGCTTGACTCCAGTGGTGTGGAGTGCCTGGGACCCACGTCTGGGCATCCCCAGCGCACTTAGGGCGGAATATGCAAACACAACAGGTGATGGACCGAATGTGGATCAATGTCACACACTCACCCCAGTCCAAAGATCTGGGCCCAAATCCATCGTTATTTTGCACTCCACACCACCCTGGGTTAGACAATGGCGATATGCAAATCAGCTCTGACCCTGTACCCCATGGGAACAGTCCAGTCCGAACTACAAAAGCCATGTCCTTCCCAGAACGGAATCAAGCATCCGAGTACCAGACCGGTTTCGAGGTAACACCTCTCATCAGCCCGGCTAGCTTGACTCCAGTGGTGTGGAGTGCCTGGGACCCACGTCTGGGCATCCCCAGCGCACTTAGGGCGGAATATGCAAACACAACAGGTGATGGACCGAATGTGGATCAATGTCACACACTCACCCCAGTCCAAAGATCTGGGCCCAAATCCATCGTTATTTTGCACTCCACACCACCCTGGGTTAGGCAATGGCGATATGCAAATCAGCTCTGACCCTGTGCCCCATGGGAACAGTCCAGTCCGAACTACAAAAGCCATGTCCTTCCCAGAACGGAATCAAGCATCCGAGTACCAGACCGGTTTCGAGGTAACACCTCTCATCAGCCCGGCTAGCTTGACTCCAGTGGTGTGGAGTGCCTGGGACCCACGTCTGGGCATCCCCAGCGCACTTAGGGCGGAATATGCAAACACAACAGGTGATGGACCGAATGTGGATCAATGTCACACACTCACCCCAGTCCAAAGATCTGGGCCCAAATCCATCGTTATTTTGCACTCCACACCACCCTGGGTTAGACAATGGCGATATGCAAATCAGCTCTGACCCTGTGCCCCATGGGAACAGTCCAGTCCGAACTACAAAAGCCATGTCCTTCCCAGAACGGAATCAAGCATCCGAGTACCAGACCGGTTTCGAGGTAACACCTCTCATCAGCCCGGCTAGCTTGACTCCAGTGGTGTGGAGTGCCTGGGACCCACGTCTGGGCATCCCCAGCGCACTTAGGGCGGAATATGCAAACACAACAGGTGATGGACCGAATGTGGATCAATGTCACACACTCACCCCAGTCCAAAGATCTGGGCCCAAATCCATCGTTATTTTGCACTCCACACCACCCTGGGTTAGACAATGGCGATATGCAAATCAGCTCTGACCCTGTGCCCCATGGGAACAGTCCAGTTCAAACTACAAAAGCCATGTCCTTCCCAGAACGGAATCAAGCATCCGAGTACCAGACCGGTTTCGAGGTAACACCTCTCATCAGCCCGGCTAGCTTGACTCCAGTGGTGTGGAGTGCCTGGGACCCACGTCTGGGCATCCCCAGCGCACTTAGGGCGGAATATGCAAACACAACAGGTGATGGACCGAATGTGGATCAATGTCACACACTCACCCCAGTCCAAAGATCTGGGCCCAAATCCATCATTATTTTGCACTCCACACCACCCTGGGTTAGACAATGGCGATATGCAAATCAGCTCTGACCCTGTGCCCCATGGGAACAGTCCAGTCCAAACTACAGAAGCCATGTCCTTCCCAGAACGGAATCAAGCATCCGAGTACCAGACCGGATTCGAGGTAACACCTCTCATCAGCCCGGCTAGCTTGACTCCAGTGGTGTGGAGTGCCTGGGACCCACGTCTGGGCATCCCCAGCGCACTTAGGGCGGAATATGCAAACACAACAGGTGATGGACCGAATGTGGATCAATGTCACACACTCACCCCAGTCCAAAGATCTGGGCCCAAATCCATCGTTATTTTGCACTCCACACCACCCTGGGTTAGACAATGGCGATATGCAAATCAGCTCTGACCCTGTGCCCCATGGGAACAGTCCAGTCCGAACTACAAAAGCCATGTCCTTCCCAGAACGGAATCAAGCATCCGAGTACCAGACCGGTTTCGAGGTAACACCTCTCATCAGCCCGGCTAGCTTGACTCCAGTGGTGTGGAGTGCCTGGGACCCACGTCTGGGCATCCCCAGCGCTCTTAGGGCGGAATATGCAAACACAACAGCTGATGGACCGAATGTGGATCAATGTCACGTACTCTCCCCAGTCCAAGGATCTGGGCCCAAATCCATCGTTATTTTGCACTCCACACCACCCTGGGTTAGACAATGGCGATATGCAAATCAGCTCTGACCCTGTGCCCCATGGGAACAGTCCAGTCCGAACTACAAAAGCCATGTCCTTCCCAGAACGGAATCAAGCATCCGAGTACCAGACCGGTTTCGAGGTAACACCTCTCATCAGCCCGGCTAGCTTGACTCCAGTGGTGTGGAGTGCCTGGGACCCACGTCTGGGCATCCCCAGCGCACTTAGGGCGGAATATGCAAACACAACAGGTGATGGACCGAATGTGGATCAATGTCACACACTCACCCCAGTCCAAAGATCTGGGCCCAAATCCATCGTTATTTTGCACTCCACACCACCCTGGGTTAGACAATGGCGATATGCAAATCAGCTCCGACCCTGTGCCCCATGGGAACAGTCCAGTCCGAACTACAAAAGCCATGTCCTTCCCAGAACGGAATCAAGCATCCGAGTACCAGACCGGTTTCAAGATAACACCTCTCATCAGCCCGGCTAGCTTGACTCCAGTGGTGTGGAGTGCCTGGGACCCACGTCTGGGCATCCCCAGCGCACTTAGGGCGGAATATGCAAACAGAACAGGTGATGGACCGAATGTGGATCAATGTCACACACTCACCCCAGTCCAAAGATCTGGGCCCAAATCCATCGTTATTTTGCACTCCACACCACCCTGGGTTAGACAATGGCGATATGCAAATCAGCTCTGACCCTGTGCCCCATGGGAACAGTCCAGTCCGAACTACAAAAGCCATGTCCTTCCCAGAACGGAATCAAGCATCCGAGTACCAGACCGGTTTTGAGGTAACACCTCTCATCAGCCCGGCTAGCTTGACTCCAGTGGTGTGGAGTGCCTGGGACCCACGTCTGGGCATCCCCAGCGCACTTAGGGCGGAATATGCAAACACAACAGGTGATGGACCGAATGTGGATCAATGTCACACACTCACCCCAGTCCAAAGATCTGGGCCCAAATCCATCGTTATTTTGCACTCCACACCACCCTGGGTTAGACAATGGCGATATGCAAATCAGCTCTGACCCTGTGCCCCATGGGAACAGTCCAGTCCGAACTACAAAAGCCATGTCCTTCCCAGAACGGAATCAAGCATCCGAGTACCAGACCGGTTTCGAGGTAACACCTCTCATCAGCCCGGCTAGCTTGACTCCAGTGGTGTGGAGTGACTGGGACCCACGTCTGGGCATCCCCAGCGCACTTAGGGTGGAATATGCAAACACAACAGGTGATGGACCGGATGCTTGATTCCGGTCTGGGAAAGGTATGGCTGTGTAGTTCGGACTGGACTGTTCCCATGGGGCACAGGGTCAGAGTTGATTTGCATAAAGCCATTATCTAACCCAGGGTGGTGTGGAGTGCAAAAAACGATGGATTTAGGCCCAGATCCTTGTACTGGGGTGAATGCAAGACATTGATCTACATTCTGTCCATCAAATTGTTTTTTGTAATTTTCTCCCTGAGTGTACTGGGGTAGCTCAGACGTGGGTCCCAGAGCCTCCACACCACTGGAGTCAAGCTAGCCGGGCTGATGAGAGGTGTTACCTCGAAACCGGTCCGGTCCTCGGATGCTTGATTCCGGTCTGGGAAAGATATGGCTGTGTAGTTCGGACTGGACTGTTCCCATGGGGCACAGGGTCAGAGCTGATTTGCATAAAGCCATTATCTAACCCAGGGTGGTGTGGAGTGTAAAAAACGATGGATTTAGGCCCAGATCCTTGTACTGGGGTGAATGTAAGACATTGATCTACATTCTGTCCATCAAATTGTTTTTTGTAATTTTCTCCCGGAGTGTACTGGGGTAGCTCAGACGTGGGTCCCAGAGCCTCCACACCACTGGAGTCAAGCTAGCCGGGCTGATGAGAGGTGTTACCTCGAAACCGGTCCGGTCCTCGGATGCTTGATTCCAGTCTGGGAAAGATATGGCTGTGTAGTTCGGACTGGACTGTTCCCATGGGGCACAGGGTCAGAGCTGATTTGCATAAAGCCATTATCTAACCCAGGGTGGTGTGGAGTGCAAAAAACGATGGATTTAGGCCCAGATCCTTGTACTGGGGTGAATGTAAGACATTGATCTACATTCTGTCCATCAAATTGTTTTTTGTAATCTGTTTTGAATCCTACCACCTTGATGCCACTTCCAAATGATATAGAGGATGATGAATGTGAAGATCACGATTGCCTTGATGTGACTGAACTATGCACCAAACCGAGACCAGATATCGTGGATGAGCCATTGGCTGACCCCGATGAAATTTTCTTTGTTGATGGCTCATGTGTAAGGGACGATATTGGTCAGTTGAGAGCAGCTTACGCTGTTTGCACCATTACTGGAGTTGTGGAAGCCGCTTGCCTGGAAGGAGTACACTCCGCTCAGGTAGCCGAAATCATTGCATTGACACGCGCCTGTTTAGCAGGTAGCAAAATTCGAGTCACCATTTACACCGATAGCAAATATGGTTTCGGGGTAGTTCATGACTACGGGCAATTGTGGTCTCAAAGAGGTTACATGACCTCTTCAGGCTCACCTATCCGAAATGGGGAATGTGTACGCCTATTGTTGGAAGCATTACAATGTCCGGCAGCAATTGCCGTTGTCAAATGTACAGCTCATACAAGGAATACAGATTTTGTATCACAGGGAAATCGGTATGCTGACGAAGTTGCACGTTACTGTGCAGAGCAAGGATACTCTTTCACAGAAGTGGAAGTGGGAGGGATACAGGAAAAAACAGAATTATCCATGTTGTTAGAAACTGTAGATACTTGGGATGAATTAAAAGTCATTCAAGAAAACGCAACAGACTTTGAGAAAAAGACATGGGAAACTACAGGATGTGTGAAGAGTGAGATGAATTTTTGGGTTTCAGCAGATGGAAGGGCAGTATTACCAAATGAATTAGTGAGTCCAATGGCAAGACGAATACATGGTCCAGTACACCTAGGCAGGGATGCTATGTTGCGGGTATTCAGACAAACGTGGTACAACCCCAAGTTTAGAGTAGCAGCAGAAGCAGTATGCCAGCGTTGTGTGACCTGTCAGCAACTGAATGTAGGAAAGAGAACACCAGTCACGTTGAGTCACATAGGGAGGTCTGGGGGTCCGTTCAATCGGATGCAATTAGACTTCATTGAAATGCCAAGATGCAACCGCCTTCGATACGTTCTGGTGGTTGTCTGCATATTTTCCAGATGGGTCGAGGCTTACCCTACACGAAGGTGCGACACACTCACAGTAGCAAAGTTATTGCTTAGGGAGTTAATACCGCGCTTCGGGGTGCCGGCCTCTTTGGAATCAGATAGGGGAACGCATTTCAACAGCGAAATTGTGAAGATGCTCTGCTCAGCCCGAAATATAGACCAGAAATTGCATTGTAGCTATCGACCAGAAGCTTCGGGAATTGTGGAGCAGATCAATGGCACAATAAAGTCCCGAATTGCCAAAGTTTGTTCATCAACATCCTTAAGTTGGCCTGATGCCCTGCCACTGGTCCTTATGAGCATACGTAGCACACCAGACAGAAGGACAGGACTCTCTCCACATGAAGTGTTAATGGGAAGGGCTATGAGACTGCCGTCAGTGCCAACTGCAGCGTTGTTGAATATCACAGATGATCTGATCCTGGACTATTGTAAGGGACTCTCTGACGCCATTCATTCTGTGTCTCTTCAGGTGCAGGCTGCTGAAATCCCATCATCCCAAGACCTGTGCCATGACCTGTGCCCTGGGGATTGGGTCGTGGTGAAGAAACACATCAGGAAGAATTGTCTAGACGTGCGGTGGCGAGGGCCCTACCAGATCATCCTAACATCGAATACTGCTGTTAAGGTCGGAGGGCTGCCCAACTGGATTCACGCCTCCCATACGCGGAGAGTTCCAGCACCCCTGGAAGAAACAGCTCCTCTCTCGGATGAGAATCCAGCTGTGGACGAAGAAGCCATAGAGGGGACCAGCCAAGCTGTGGGGGTGTCGGAGGAAGCTGGGAGCGTGTCAGACCAAGTGGAAGAAGGGCAAGACGACAGTGAAACCGACGTCGCCACAGAAGAAGAAAATAGCTGTGAATACGAAACAGACACTGATCAAGCTGCAAGTGATCAAGAGTCGAGTGCAAGGACAAGGAGCAGGAGGACAAGGCGTGGAGAGGATAGCTGGCCGGAAAGAAGAAGGAGGCCAAGCCTAAGATCAACTCCAGAGAGAACCCTTGCTCCCATATCCGAGGACTCAGACTTGGACGAAGGTGCACAGAGCTCAGAAGCGGAAAGTCCGAGGAGAGCAAGGAGAACAAGGAGAGTGCGTGTACCCTGCAGAAGATGCGCCACTCCTGAGTGGACCTACTTGGCGGCAGATGTCTTGGAGACAGAGATCCGGGAGAGTGAGGGCAGTGATAGTGGTCAGCACTGACCCCATCATCAAAGTGGAAGTGCAGTTGTTGGTGCCTGGAGTCGAAGCCGAAGGGTTACTAACACTCAATATCCCCAACCCTCCCTACTTAAGCAGAATAAAGGACATGGTCTTGAATGGAGTGGAATTTCCAACCTTTGGAACAACGGTAACAGAACACGAGGAAACCATTCTTCGTTTAGAATTGTTGGAATACGCCATTAGAGCTGCTGGAACGCGTATTATCGTAGACACTTAAAGACTTTGTAAATAAACAAGAGCGAGAAGATAACCTAGTGCCTAGTGGAAGAAGAGAAAACTTAGGGACTTTCCATTTAGTTGACGGAGAAGGGCTAGGGTTGTCTGTTGTTACAGTTCAAAAGACTGATTGCAAAAAGAGATTGCCAGCTTCCTACTGTGTGGTTCGAAAGACTGAATGAACAAAAAGAGACTGTAGAGGAAAATAAAGAGAAAGAACTTTGCTTTGAAAAGAAGAATAAGGAACCACACTGTCTGAGAAACATGGAGGCCGGTAATTCGAACCGCAAAGCGAAATGTATAATAGGTACACTTTTAGCAGGAGTTATTTTTCTTATAGTTTTAGTAGTTACTGTATCATATATAGTAGGACATGAAATCGAAACGAAGGTTACAGAAGCAAAGGCTGAAGTGATTACATCAAAACCTACCATTGCTAGTAAAAAGGAGGACAATGCAATTCAGGAGAAGTCGTTGCTAGCAGCAGAAGCTCGTAGATTACATGTAGATGAGTCGCAGGGCAACTTCAAATCAAACGCTTATGCCAAACTACTATATGAGTACATTGATGTCATGGAGGCTAAGGACTGCTACGTCTGCATGAAATTGCCTGCTTCTGTAGATGAAGGCATTAGATATCATCATCTTCCATTGACTTATGGCATTACATGTAGTTTATTGCTTAGCATATTTTATGGACGAGATAGTTTTGAATATTATTTTTCAAATTACGATTCAGTGTTACCAGAAGTCCCGAACTACAAACAGATGAATAAATGGGATTACTACAAGAGTGAGGATAGATTGGCGAAATTCTTCATTCCTTGGAATACCCTAGATACTTCACATGCTCGTAGAAATAATCTGACTTGCAAAGTGTCAGAAATTGAAAAGAAGTTTACAGGGCAAGTTGATGACCGTTACAGAAGGCAAAAGATTCTGAAAATGTCAGGACAATGGAAAACAGATTGGACCGAGGAGGAGAAGGCACACAAAAGGAAGGGTAGTAATGGTCCAATAGCTTTAGATCGAACACAGAAAGGGAAGCTATGTATTCACAGGAGTCAAACTTACTATGAAAATGTGTTTGTAGGTGAAGTTAGTTGTGAACATGCCTTCCGATTAGAATATTACACGAAGGATTTCTTAAAGGGAATGCAAGTGATTCCTAACGTATATTTTGTATGTGGAAGAAACGCCTACGTGAAGCTGCCCGACAATTGGTATGGCTCATGTTATCTGGCGATTGTCTTCCCCAAAATATATCATGCAAAGGATTTAGAGATCATAGAGGGAAAAACTTCAGCTAGGGGGAGAAGAGATGTAGGTGATGCTGAGGTAGTTGGAGATGTATTCGGTGCTATGTTCCCTCTTCTAGGATTGAAACTTAATGATGTCAAGATTAGGAGATTAGCAACAGTTGTAGATAGGTTGTCTGCCAGTACTGCAAGATCATTGATGCTGGTGGAAGGAGAGATGCAATCGATAAGGGCAATGGTTCTTCAGAACCGGCTTGCTTTAGACATTCTGTTAGCCAAAGAGGGCGGAGTCTGTAAGGCTTTGAAGGTCCAGGAATGTTGCACTTACATTCCAGACAATTCAAAACCTCTTGAGAAGTACATACAAAATATAACTGAGATACACCAAGAAATAGAAGATCTGTCCAAAGTAAACGTGTGGGAGAAAGTGGGTCATGGAATGGGTAAAGTTGGAGGTTGGTTTGCCAACCTAGGGAAGAGTTTTGTCTGGTATATACTAAAACCTATCCTCATAATAGTGATCTGCATAATCATTCTGTGGGGGTTAGTGAGGTTGTACAAATGGTATAGGTCAATTAGGTTGCAAAGATCCATGAGAGAGCAGGAACAGAGATTAGCTGCCATGCAAGATAACCAATACAGGAGTCTGAGAGCTCTAGAAACGATCAAGAGAGGGAGTCTTGCAACGAGTTCTGTCTAAAAATAATTTCAGATTGGTGTTGTGTTGGTGATGACCCCTAGAGGTCATCAAAGGGGGGAACTGAGAGAGCGCAAATTAAGTAAAATGTATAAGTACACCATATGTACAACCCAGTTGCACGAATTCAGTTAAAGTATCTAAAGTGTTGAAAATATATAACCGCATATACTCATGAGTGTTAGTCAATATAGAAAACATATATAGAGTGTGGAACTAATGTAGAAATGTGTGGAAATGTTTAGAAATGTTAGAAGTGTTGATCAGATTCCATGTTATGTAGCTGCTACTGAAGAAAATGTAAAGCTGCAAAACGTAGAAATGTGCAGGCCTCATGGCAATGTATGAAGAACGAAACGTGCATTTACATCTTCCACATGACATGGATTTACTATTATTCAGTAGTTTCTGCTCACATGTTAAGAACCATGTTTTATAGAAGTGTTTCATATAATCAGAGTGTATTAACAAGAATTGTTTTAGTTTTAGAAATAGAGGTTCATAGAGTGCAGGCCGCTTGCAAGATAATTTAGTAGGCCTGGAAAGATAAAGTGGCTTCTTTGAGCTGCACGTGTTAGTTAAAGTCGAGTCTCGTTAAGAATAAATTGTAAGTTTTATGGCCTGAACAGATAAGTGAAGCCTGGAAATTGGGGCCCAAGTTGTGGGTGTCTGTCTGCAGGTGTGAGGGGGTTCCAATCAAGAGCGTGATGAATAGAGCTCTGTCCGGGGAGACAGGCACAGGCCTGGAGGAGGGTTCAGAAATGTTCTGGGGGGTACCGGCGAGCAGGAGAAGAAGCCTGGGAAGCAAGGTCAACGCTAACGAGAGGCCCAGAGGAGTGCCCTCATGGAAGAAACCAGAATTGAAACCACGTGAGAGGTGTACGTGAGGGGCGTCTCAGAGGTGCGTTCCAAATTACGATTGTGATTTTGTATTAGGGACAGCACCCTGGGGAGGAGTTAGAGCAGATGGCCTGAGGACCCTTAGAGAGCGGATGGGTAGGCAGAGAGGGCATGACTGCAATGCATAGGGTTTTCACCTAAGACTAAGAAAAGTGAGTGAACTTCTTTGGAAGTCACCACGGCTGACACCTTTTTAGGTTAAGATTCTGCTAAGTAGGGATGTCACTTAGTCTAGTGCAGGGACAGTCTAACCTGATCTTTTCTTTTCTGTAAATGACTTCTAAGTTACATCTTGTGTCTATATTGGCAAACCTGCTAATCCTTGAACTGGCTTTAGTGGTATTTTTCTGTCGTTTAAGATCATTCAGAGAATTCATGTTTTTGCTGATGCCAGTGTACCTTTTGAACCTAATATTGAGATGCTTGTAGTTAACTTTGGCTTTACAATAAAACTTTAAAACTGATCCGTGGTAAGTGGTTCTTCAGAGTCGTGCCAATTATTGGTTTGATTAACCTGGTAGTAGATTATTTTTTTTCTCAATGACAGGCAACAAACATTCAGTCGACCTGATTGGGGATTTAGATCTAGAGTGATCAAATAGGAGATATAAAATCCCGCCTTCCCAGATCCTTTTGTGTTTAAAAGGGATTATGTCCTCTAACAAGCTCGTCAACATATTGTTGTAGTATTCCGTGAGGTCACTGACATCTACAAGGTAATTTGGCCGTAGCGAATCCATTTTCTGGGTTTTATTGGTTGTGATGAGGTTTTCTTTTTTATATTGGGTATTTGGAAGGTAATGATGTGATGATCAGACCAGTCGCAGGGGGGGGGTCTCGATTTTGTCAACAGCTTTTCTCTCTCGAGATGATCCAGTCTAGGATGGAGCCTTTCGAATGGGTTGGTAGGTGGCATTCTTGAACCAGCGATTGCTCTCCAAAGAAGGTTTTGAGTAGATTGATCTGATTGTATGATCCTCCCAGTGAAGATTGAAGTCTCCTGGAAAAATATCATTAGAATGTGGAGTTTGCTGTGATAATTTCTATCAGCTGGTCTATGAACAAGTTCTTTTTACGGGTAGGGTGGTAAAATGCGTGAAGTTTGCAAGTTTGTTTATCTGAGGATCTTAATGACAGACCGACATATTCAGAAGACTCTAAGGGGTCAGATTGCACTTTTGGAATGGCTATATCGGATCTATGTATACAGGCTATGCCTCTGCCCTTTTTGCTAGGTCTGTCTAGTTCGGGGGACAAATAGATCTAGGCATGGGGAGGATGAGTCAGAGAGCCATGATTCTGTTCGAATAGGTACGTCTATTTCATGGTTTAAGATGAGGTTAGCTATGTCCGTGGCATGTTTCTTTGATGATCGACAGTTGAGTAGTAGACACAAAATTGGTTTTTGTGGTTTGATGAGTGGTGATTCTCACTTTTCGGGGATTAGTATCACATTCTTTAGTTTATTGAAGTTTGGCCCTCCAAGGTAAGTCTTTGCCATTCTGATTCCATTAATTGGGAATGACTGAATGAGGTGTTTGTCTAACTTAGTGAGAGTATTGGGGGAAGGTTCATTTGATAGCACAAGGGTTTATAGCTCAATGTCTGTCAGATATCCAAGTTGATTGCGAGAGCGGGAAAGTCTGTTTGTCACTGCCATTGGGATAGATTTTATTTTATTGTGGGTATCGTGATCGGATTTCTGAAGGCTTTCCAGTTTCAAAACAATTTTTTTCTGATAGGAGAAGTAGATTTGATTGATGATTGATGTGTATGAGAGGTAAAAAGCATTATAGACATGTTCTTGTAATTCAATAGAGGGTCAACAAAAGAGACTATAGTTTCGGACACATTTAAGGAAGTGTTAGAAAGCCATGTGACTTCATACAAAATTGTCAATAAAAAGAAATGAAAGGTAACAGAAGTGTTAGAAGTGCAGGCCCACCATTTACTAAATAATTTAATATTAAACAAACTCCATACCAATAGAGATGAATGGCTTAACACAAAAGAACCCCCAAGTGTTTGGTATTATAGAAGAATTCAGCTGAACAACAACACCTACCTTAAGCAATGTTATATGAAGAGTGAGTATTCAGGGAAGCATCTAGTTAGGGCAGCAAGAAAAAATAGGAAGAATGAGATCAGAGTTTTAATCACCCTCTCACTAACTGTGGAACATGTAGGAATACAAACATAGGGGCCGGTTAGGATTGCGGTGATTCCGCATCCTCCGGGCCGGCGGAAGCCACCGCTGGCCTGGGGGATGCGGAATCCCCGCAGCAGTGCCTTCAAAGACCCTCCGCCAGATTAGGATGGCTGGGGGGTCATTGGTGGACAGGAAAACCGTCCGCCGCTTTTCCGCCGCGGTCGGCTTCCGACCGGGGAGGAAAAGCTCTAATATGGTGGCGGTGTCTATCAGACACCGCCAGCCATATTAGGATTGGGCAGGAAACATGCTTTTTCACGGCGGATTTTCTGCCGTGGAAAAGCATGTGGTCTTGTGAGTTTGGGGGCTCGTTGCGGGCCCACAGGGTGTAGGGGGTGCACATGGGGGTGCATATGGTACCCCCCTGCATTTACATGAACAAAGCTGCAGGCACCGCACGGTGCCTGCTGCTTTGTGCATGTAAATGCAACACATGCATTGTTAACCTTGCAGCGGGTGCTGCTTCAAGCAGCACCCGCCGCAAGGTTAAAGATATGAGATGTGACCGCCAGGGTGGCGGCCACATCCTAATTCAAACGGAGGGACCGCCGCTGCCCCTGCAGACGGTCCCTCCACCTCGGGGGTGGCGGACGGACGCAGGTCCGTCCGACATCCTAATGGGCTCCTTAGTTCAAGCTTATTAACAAAACATATATTCCAAGAGTCAATGTGCAAATATAACATATTTAGATTCTTTATTAAAAGCATTACCGGTTCCAAATTATCAACAAATATCTCCTCCCAATTATTGAATACCATCTCTATTGAAAAGGTTATGGAAGTAATCCAAAGGTTCAATGTGAACATGTGTAGAAGTGATAGACTTCATGCTGAAATATGTAAGAAATGTATTGTCAAAGTTTGCAAACATTTTAGTAATTTAGTAAACACAATCCCTTAAGTGAAGAAAATGCCTGAATTATTTGACATAGGGCTAAATAGTAACTTCCACAAGCTCAATAAAGATCCAGATGAACTGAGCTTATTCCAGTCCCTAACATTGCTGAACACTGATGATAAAATAGTGATACATTATCATGCAAAGAATGAATAAAGTCTCTTTTCATTTGATTCATTGAGGACAAAACAGTTTCATAGAAGACATACAGCTGAAAACTAATATCAGCTATTTAATTGAAACCATCAATGTTTTCTCATGCTCAGTGCAGATTAGGCCTTTGACCTTGTAACTCTGGAACAGTTTATTCCCAATATTAGATGTTTCAGGCTCCCCGCCTCAACTCACAAGGCCAATTTGTTCTCTCTATAACAACGTACAAGCAAGAATAACTACCCCTTCTGCAGTTAGCGGGCCCATATAATCATGTGACAGACTAGCAAAGAATTTCTACCTCATGTAAAAAAATGAAAATGAAAACTTAAGGTTGATGATGTTATTTTGTGCCTAAAGCCAGCCCTGGATATATTAATGTATTCATTGCATATGTTCAGTTTTTTCAAGATGTTGGGGGTATAAAATCAGCCATTCAAAGACATAGATAATAATTTTCAACATCTGTGTTGAAGTGCTTCCTCAGACAATCAACATCATTCACAGTGATAAGCTTAAATGTTTTGTAAGGATTTTTGTGTTTTCAGATTTGTCAGACGTATATCTGTTTTGGAAAAAGTAAAATGATTGTTGATACCTTGGTGAACTTTACTTTTACCTATCCTTGTTCATGTGGCACTTATCAAAATGTTGGTGCTAGCCTTGTTTAATTTTCCTATTCACAGCAGATCCATGTATTTTATTTGATAAGTTATTGAAAAATATATAAAATACGTTGTCATAATTTATATGGAGTGCAAAATCCCATAGGCTACCATTACGAACACAATTACTGTTGAAATTAAATGAGGGTTTAGAATTACCTAATCTACGGATGTATTATATCTCTGCCTTTGTTTCCCACTGTGTGAGGTTTGAGTCAATATGCAGATAACAAATACCCCGACAACAACATTTGTCAGTTTTTTCCAAAATGAAATGGATCTTAAAATGGAAGTAGCAGTTTTTAAGTATTTCTCTATTGCTTGAACATATTCTGAAACTTGATTGCAAAATCTAGTGATAGCAGACCAACTTTTACTTTCAGAAAAGGAAATCGAAATTGCAAAGTTTCTTTAGAATATTCAACTTTGCATCCAATACAGAAAGGAAGCCCCGGTAAGTTAATAATTAAATATTCTAGAATCAAGGGGAACTTTGATGGTCAACTGCAAAATAAGATCTTACTAAACTGAAACTCACTATGCCTCTCCCTATAACAGTTGTAAGCCTGGGGTACAATCTAATCAACAAGACAAAACGTCCAGATCTAGGGCAATGGTTATCATTTGTAAATGCAAAAGATAAAATCAGACCCCTTCACTAAGATAGCTCACAAATGGGAGAGTGAACAGGTTATCTTGCCCTCTGCATCTTTGAACAAAATATAAAATTGCATTTTAAGATGATATGGGGAGATAGTATAGAAGAAAGCAAGTTTGTGATAAATGGCTTCTTTAATGGACCCCCCAATTTCTACACAAATCTGCAAATAACACAAAACCAAACAGTTTTAGATGAACTTCAACAGACACCAGGAATTGGTCTTTCAAATATATCACTATTTTGGGAGGACATTTCTGAACTGAGGTGGCGAAGTAAGCTAAAGAATGATGATGTATTCAACCCAGATCTGTGACTGGGGATGAGTGTCTGAAAAGTTTCAGTGCTCTGTCCATCACCTCCTTGTGTTTGCTTTGGTCACCTTAAGTTGACAGGGTATGCCCAGACATGGGTCCCTTGCTCGCTTTGCCACTGGATTCAAGATAACCTGGAAGATGAAGGGTGTTACCTAAAAACCGGTCCCAGGATGTTTGCTCCGGTTCATGAAAGACCTGGCTTTGCAGTACGGGCTGGACTGTTCCCATGAGGCACAGGGTCAAGACTGATTTGCATATAGCTGGGTCTGAACTGAGGTGGCAAAGTGAGCTAAAGAATGATGATGGATTCAACCCAGATCTGTGACTGGGGGGAAGTGTCTGAAAAGTTTCAGCGTTCATCACCATCATCGCCTTGTGTTTGCTTAGGACATTTTTAGGTATCTAGAGGTCAGTTTCGATATAACTATTCCACTTAATTGTATGAATGCTCAATGGGGCTAGTTCCCTCTTTAAGATACTCTATTACTCTGAGAAAAATGCATAATCTATATCACTCTGTTAGTTGCAGGATCATTGTTAACTCAAGAAGGCAATCACAACACATACCAACATGTAATGCATGGTTAAATAAAATGAGTAACAAAAACAAAAGCATTTATGCTACCAGAAAGGGTAGTTGCAAAAAAATTGAATCACTGTGTTGAAGCTTTGTCTGAGATAATCATACTTGTTTAACCAAAATGAACCCTATACTTTGAGATACAAAATACTAATAAAAGTTCCTGAAAATATTCATGCATCAGAACAGATGATTGTGAACTGCTGAATTTTCCAATTCATAACTTTGTGAAAGGAGCACAATCTATGAGGGTAAGCTATCTTCATATTTCTTATTTTATTTTATAATAGGTGAAACCTCTTTTTAAATGTTAGCACTTTTATTATAAACAGTCACTTTAACACTAACCCCTAGATTCATCAAAGTCCCGTTTTGCGAGTCCTTAATAGCGATTATTAAGGGATCGCTATTAAGGACTTGCAAAACGGGATTCATGTAGGAATCGCAAAATAAATTGCGATTCCTACACATTCCTTATTTGCGATTAGCAATTTGCTAATCGCAAATTAGGATGCAATTTCAAGGGTGCTAGGGGTGTCCAAAGGACACCCTGTAGAACCCCTGAAATGTAAATTTAGACTTATGTTGCGCACACACATGTCCAAAGAACTGCACAAAAGTGAATTTTTCTCAGTTTTCGCTATTTACCACGAAGTCAGACTTCGCGGTATATAGCGGCAAAAAATAGCGAAATCGCAATTTATTAATGGTTCATGAATAGCATTTAAGGAATCTCAAATTGAGATTCCTTAAATGCGATCGCAATTTGAAAAATCGCAATTTATTGCGATTTTTCAAATTGCGAGTTCATGACCCATTGATGAATTCAAAAAGTCATTTTTGCGGGTGCAAACGGACGAATTCTGCGATTCGCACCGTTTGCGCCCGCAAAAATGCTTCATGAATCTATGTTTAAGGGTCCGATTACGATCTTGTCTGGAAAGCATCCCGACTTCCGGAATACTTTCTGAACGACTCGGATTGGGGGAGTCCATCCGAGCGATTTGGATGCATACAGATGCTTCTGGATACGATTCGGTCAGACTCCCATTGACTTCAATGGGAGCCTGTGTTCTGAACTTCCCGTTGAAGAAATGGGTGGTGGGTAAAATCGTGCACCCTGTGGCAGGCACCCCATGGTTCCTGCCACACTGTGCATGTTTGGGAAGAGGGGACCCATGGGCCTCATGCAGAGTGCCCTGGGTGAAGGGGGGCCTGTAGCGGCCCCCAATCACAGATTCAGACAGCTGTTTGGTTTCAGACAAACCGAATCGAAATGACTGTCCGAATCTGTCATCGCAAATCCTCGCTCTGAAACCGAGTCCATAGAGCTGTACGAATCGGCTCTGAAAGGCCCTATCTGTATGAATGACTTTTGGGACCGATTCGGACAGCCCTAACAGTTTCCGGGCATCGTAATTGGTCATTTGGAACTGTACACGATTCGGTTGGAAACAAGGGTTCCCGATCAGATTCGGCAAACCCAAATCCGACATGGTCAGCGACAGCTACCGCCCCCCTCCCTGTATGCCCAAAACAACCCAGAACACAACGAAACGGAACATGATTTGTCTTGGGAAGGCGGGGGGGTCGCAAAACCCCCCGGCCGTATTTATTAAGATACAAAATAATAAAATTGTTAAACAAAATATACAATTTTTATGCAAAATTATTCAGAAACATTTAGATACATTTATATCGACAATTGTGATCGGCTAGCCTTAACAAGATTCTAATACAGCTTGTTTCCTAACCGAATCTAACATCCTCATCTGAAAATTTTGCATACTAACATTGATGGCGATATGGCAAGGTCGCTAACCGGTGTCAGGTCTTACAAGCTGCGCCCTTACGCAGGTGCGCATGCGCAGCCGGGCCCATTAATTACCCGGTCTACCCCTGCAGCCGAGCCCGTTAATTACTCGGTCCACCCTTGCAGCCGAGCCCATTAATTACTCGGTCCACCCATGGAGCCGAGCCCGTTACTTACTCGGTCCACCCATGCAGCCGAGCCCATTAATTACTCGGTCCACCCCGTGAACTCCATTTAACCAGTAAAGGAGGGCCCTAACTTGCGTTACCAGCTGCCCCTGAAGTTCTAGGAGGGGCCAGTGACCCCTCCTCTCCCTGGGCGGACACCTCCAAAGGATGATGCCTCCCCCTAAGACCTTAAAATAGCTGCTCACCGGTCATGACCTTACCGCATGACCAATACCCTAATAAATATGACGACCTGTGGAAAAAAGGAACTAAAGGACAGCTACACTATCTACAACACATGTATGACATACAATCATCAAGCTACTATGGGAAAAAGGGCCTAAACAACAGAAAACATTTAACAATTACATCTTACATTTCTCCATGAAACGAGAAGCAAATACTCAATACATGACATGTATACACAACTCCCGCCTACACAAACAGTCTACTGACATTTCTGTTTCAATTCCACATCCTAAGGGAAAAATAACTTAATTAATAACAAAAACAGGTATACATAATGCACAACACAGCTTTGTTTCAGGGATGGTGGGTGGAGAAAATTAGGAGGCCCGAGCGCGGGGCACGACCAGTGTGGGGGAGCGTCAGGCGACAAGAAGGGTCAACTGAGTGCTCCCCCCTCCTTTATTCCCAGGGACGCGGGGAGAGGGCAGGCCGCCCCCTCCCCTCACCCCTCGACGCCCGCCCCTCTGACCCGGAAGACTGCACCACGCCTCCGGATCAGGGATTGGGCGTCGGCCGACCGGTGGTGTGGCGCACACCTCCCGCGTACCATTGGGCGCCGGGAGATCACGCCCCCACACCACCGGCAGGCATGGGAAGAAGGGCCCCCCCTTTTCACATGGTCAGCGACAGCTACCGCCCCCCTCCCTGTATGCCCACAACAACCAGTGACCCCTCCTCCCCCTGGGCGGACACCTCCAAAGGATGATGCCGCCCCCTAAGACCTTAAAATAGCTGCTCACCGGTCATGACCTCACCGCCACAGGCCAGCATTGTTACCCGACGATCTGGCCTCCCCCTTCCTACTCCTCAGAAAGGTCATGTCCCCTTCGCATATCCCTCTAGCCATGCTAAAATGTTATTTGACCACAGGACGTTCCCAGCCTCAGTCAGGTGTACCCCGTCCTGCAGGTAAAAATGCTCCCCCCAAATACACCCATGAGGAATCGTCTGCAACCGGGGGGCTCAAAATAATTTGTCCAACTGTGTGTTGATCCTCTTTACCGAGTGATTCAACGCCTTGACCGAGTCCCCCCCTCGCCACTGCCAACGAGGAATAAGTTGGGACCAGACTACCGTGCAACCCACACAAGTCCTAGAAACCCACCCCGCAGTGGATATGATCTCATCTATCAGGATGCGTCTCCCCAGTTTGGTCAATTCGTTCTCCCCCAGGTGAAGTATCACCACTGACGGGGGGCGGGTTGCTGCGACAACAATTCCTGAAAGTAATCCCTGAACTGCCGAATACCCAGGCCTCCCCTCCCGAAGAATGAGATGGAGAACCCCCCCTCTTTCGCTCTTCTAATCCTGTCACCTGCAAGAAATATATTTTTTGCACGCCTAACATAAGAGTGGCCCACAACCCAAGTCACCAATGTCCGACGATCTTCCTGTTGCTTTTGTTGCGATGGTGCTGTCTTCTGCCGACATTCAGCAAGTTCCTCTCCCGCGTGACAGGTTCGAGAAACTGCAAAACCAAGAGATACATGCGTGAGTCATCCGGCTATGTCACAACATGTCAACACGTACGTAGCGTTTGTAACACTCAGAGGACCACCTCCCAATCCTTTTAACGTTTTCGGCTGGGAGTCCCCTTACCACTGCTTCAGTTGCTGCCCCGATTCTAAAAGAATGGGAGCCAAATTCCGCGGGATCCAAGCCTGCCTTTGCAACCGTTAGTTCCAGGACCTTCCTAAACTGGTACCTGGTTAAAGGAGTACCATCCATGTGACGGATGTATGACGGTACAACGCGTACCGTCACAATGCATCCCTTTACACCGCATCCCTTACAACGCAAGTCGTTACCACGACTTGCTTTGAGGGCGCGGATTTCAAATAGTATAATTTACTATTCTAACACCAGTCCCCGTGGACCCTAGGGAAGGTGTTGGGATAGTAGCTTTACTATTTTTAATCCTTTAGCACCCTCCAGCGCAAGTCGTGGTAACAACTTGCGTTGTAATGGACGCGTTGTAAAGGCCACGCGTAGTAAAATCCGCGTGGTAAAGGATGTTTACCCCATGTGACACAATAGTGCCCCTCCGGGCGTCCCGTCCCGCTGCCTCCTAAAAGCCTCCACATGCGAGACTAGGCAACAAGGGTTGGTCCGAGCACTGTGAAGCACTATTGTTTCCCCCTTTCCCTCCTGGTCGGTCTTCGATCTTTGAATCGTTACACACATGGTATCGGCATGGATCCCCACACAGGCCACTTGTAGGCCACCCTCCTTGTCCACTTTGGACGCTGCTACTAGCTCGCCTACACTTAGGGCTCCATAAAACGCTAGCGTGAACGCCGCCTTGAAAAGCAGCACCTCCCAAGGGGAACTACAGACCTCAGGAAGAGCTAACAACAGGGCTGTAAGTCTTACCAGCCCAAAGGGCTTTCTCGAATCTGTTGAGTGTCCCTGAATGCGACGCCAGCCCCTCAACGCTTTGCGCACTACAAACATGTTTGTAGGGTCCCTCACGCCCCTGGCCTGTGCAAAGAATGAAACCGCAGCCCTGTGTCTGTTTGCGGCTGCCACCGAGCGCCCTTCCTTGTGCATCAGCTCTAGGTATGCAACAAAACTGTCCTCACGTGCCCAGTTATTCTCCCAACCCTGCCCAAGGAAAGTACAATAAGACAAGAACGCCCCTTCGTATGCTGTTCTGGTCCGTGGGGCTAGGCTAGATGCCACGAGGTACGGTAGTCTGGGGCACCAATCCGCCAGAGAGCAACCGGGAAAGGTGCTGGCGATGGGTCTGCTGCTGGGAGCTGTTCCCTGAACACCTACATTTTGAAGCTAGAAAGGGCATCAGCTGCATTATTGAGAACACCTGGCACATGTTTGGCCCTGAAGGTCACGTTCCATTTCAAACATTGTAGCACAATCTCCTTTACCAAGCGCAGTATGAGTGGACACCGCGTCGCTTGCTGGTTAATGCATTCTACCACGCTCATGTTTTCCGACCAGAACACCACTGACCGATTGCTAAGGTGCCACCCATATTGGGAACAATTCCAGGAATCCGATGTTGGTGGTTAATCCCCACGATCCCCATTCCACGGGCCTCTTCTGGGCGACCCACTTTGTGCCCAGGATGGCGCCAAAGCCCACGCTACCAGCAGCGTCGGTCCATAAACCCAACTCTGCCGATGACGTGGGGGGGGCCCGCCACACTACTCTGCCATTGAAATCCTCCAGGAATGCTAACAATATCCGCATATCCTGGCGAATCTCTGCTGACAGTCTAGTGCAGTGATGTTTCTCTCTCAAACCTTTCATGGCTTGGGCAATCGACCGAGAGAAGGGGCGTGCCATTGGGATAACTCGCAATGCAAAGTTCAATTGGCCAACCATCTCCTGTAGCTGCTGCAATGTAACTTTCTCCTTCCGAAGGCACTGGCGCAATGCCGCCCTGAATTTTGATACTTTGCCTGCGGGTAATCTAAAGCACCCCTCCAGCGAATCAATCTCGATACCCAAGAACTCCAAAAAAGGGGTCGAGCCAACCGTCTTCCCGGGCGCTAGCGGAACCCCGAAAGCCCGCATGAGCACGCAAAATTCCTGCAATGCCCAGGCACACTCGGAAGTCCCCGCCGCTCCCAAGAATAGGAAGTCGTCCAAATCATGCATAACCTGCTTGTGGCCCGTGGCCTGTCTCATGACCCACTCAAGAAAGGAACTGAAAGTCTCAAAGTACGCACAAGAGATTGAACAACCCATCGGCATACATTTGTCCATATATAACTTTCCTTCAAAAGCAAAACCAAGTAGGTGGTGGTCCAAAAGATGCACCGGCAACAAACGAAAGGCAGATTCAATATCAGATTTGGCCGCAATAACTCAACTGCTTGATCAAAGGAGTCATATTTCACACTGCAAATTGCTTCATCTATCGCATCATTCACGGACACCCCTCTTGGTGCCGATAGGTTGTGGATCAATCTAAACTCGCCCTTCTCCTTCTTGGGGACTACGCCTAATGGTGAACACACAAAATTCGGCACTGGGACTTCCTGGAATGGCCCCGCTATCCTGCCCAGGGACAGTTCTTTTTGAATCTTAGTTATAACTACTGCAGGATTCTGTTGTATGGACAACTGGTTCTTACAGTGCGCACTGCCGATGTGTCCCCCGGCCGGGAACCTGAAACCTTGGGAGAAACCTTCATGCAATAAAGCAGCTGCGCTGTGGTCTGGGTACCTGTTCAGCCATGGAATCATTGCCAGGACATTAAGCGGGGAGGGGCTAAGCGGACTTCCGGCACTATTCAGGTTTCTTTCCCCCTCTCTGATTCTGGTTACCATTTTTTCTGCATGTCGTCTCGGGATGACACGCATGTCTGAATCTACAAGTGCCGGCCGGTCTAGTACAGGAACGTTTGTTAAAGTCCCAACACACACCTTTTCTTTCCCCGCTGCCCCCCCTACCTTTCCCTGTGAACTCATTCCCTGGTGCCGCGTGAAAGGGCTGCTGGGTCTTTGCGGGGAACACGTTGGCTACGGTCCCGGGCTGGGTGGGGGCCGTGCCCCCTCCGAACTGTTCATGCCACGACAATGAGTCCACCTTGTCCCATGACAATGATAAGTCAAACTCCTTCGACTTTCTGAAATTCACGTCATATTCTTTCCATGCGTCCCCGGCATATTGCTTGCTCCAACCCACAATCCTGCTCTGATAGCACGCCATTGCTGCATGCACATTTGGAGGGCGTTCAACAGTGATAGCCGTAAGAATGGAGAAGGCCCTGATCCAATTGCTCAGTGTTTCCTCCACCCTAAACTTCGCACACTGTACTCTCCATTCGCTAGGGTGCATGCATTCTTTTAGCATTTTGGCATTTTCCATTTCCCTATTGTCTAACAGCACAGAGATAATATATATGTACTTTCCCGCCCAAATCATCTCTTTCACCGCTCGAGAAACATGTTGCCCTAAATCCTCGCTCCGAGACAGGATCGTCCCATCTCCCAAGAGAGGCAGAAACAGAAGAAGGAGAAACAGAGGCCGGAACCGGACTTTTAAATGTTCCCGCCCTGATCTTCTCTACCATTTTTGCCGCCTCCGCGGCATGATCTAACGTTGAGGGCATCATACCCCCTTTCTGTAGCCAAGGAAGTATCGCCGCTATTTGGGCTGTTAACTCAGGAGGGATCTGAGTGTCACAATCCGGTACTGCTGCCGGCACCACCGGTGCAGACGGTGCCAAGGGTGCCGGCACTGGAGGCAATGGGAGTGGGCCATCTGGGGCAGATGGCGCCGGCCCGACAGGATTGGTCCCTACTGGCAATGCGGGGGCGGGTGCCAATGGGGCCGGGAGTACCAGCTCCGGGGTAGAGGGCACCGCCACCGGTGCACAAGCAGAAGCATTTCGCCTTGGCCGCTTAGCCTTGCCCTTCTTCGGCGTGGAATCGGAATCCCCCTCCGGTAAAGGCGCGTCAATCTGCCGCTTGGGCCTACCGCGCGGGCCTTCGATATCATCCATTCTTTTCATCATACGGGCCTCTAGGCCATCAACCAAACTCAATCTTTTATCCATGGCATTCATCTTACGCATCATGGCCTGAAACATCAACTCCATCTTTGACCCCGTAGCTTTAGCTCCTGGCATTCTTGCTATTGATCAATTCACTCACAGCTCGGATTCGCAACCAGTGCGCCCTATACCTTGACGAGACGGAGGATGTGCAGGGGGCTATGAGCACCACGCAACAGCGACCGCAACACTGGCTATTCCAAATGTAATGGGTGGCAAGACTCTAACGTAGAACCCCCCGGCGACCACACGAAGCGATGAAATGCAAGCCCCCCGCTTCCTCTTACTGTCGCTGACTTGCGTGTCCTGCACTCTACAGATTCACCGTCCTTGCTCCGTTTGTCTGCTTCCAATGTTACGCTACCACACACTCCAACCAGCAATCCTTGATCTGAAAAAAGAAAAACAGAAAATTAGGAGGCCAGAGCGCGGGGCACGACCAGTGTGGGGGAGCGTCAGGCGACAAGAAGGGCCAACTGAGCGCTCCCACCTCCTTTATTCCCAGGGACGCGGGGAGAGGGTGGGCTGCCCCCTCCCCTCAACCCTCGACGCCCGCCCGTCTGACCCGGAAGTTTGCACCACGCCTCCGGATCAGGGATTTGGCGCTCGGCCGACCGGTGGTGTGGCGCACACCTCCTGCGCACCATTGGGCGCCGGGAGATCACTCCCCCACACCACCGGCAGGCATGGGAAGAGAGGATCGCCGCGCCGCCATGCGGGCGGGGGGGGCAAGGGCCCCCCTTTTCATTTGGAGCCCTTCCAGACGAGATCGAAATCAGCCCCTAAATTTGAAAGACAAAACAATAAGTATAAATACAATTCGGTTCCGATTCGGGCAAACCAAATTGGAACAAATCTGAATGGCTGTCCGTATCTGTCATTGTAATTGCTCGCTCGGAAACCAAGTCCCTAGAGCTGTACTAATCAGCTCCGAAAGGCTCGACCTGTATGAATGCCTTTTGGAACCAATTCGGACCGCCCTAATGGTTTTCAGGCATCGTAATCAGTCATACGGAACTTTACACTATTCGGTTGTGAATAAAGGTTCCGAATCTGATTCAGCAAATCCGATTTGGTGCCCTTCCGGATGAGATCGAAATTGGCCCCTAAAATGGAAAGACAAAACAATAAGTATTAATACAATGAATTTAAATAGAATGAAAGGTTGTAATGGAAGTACTGGTCACAATAATACTAAAATTGAAAAATTGGACAGTGAAAGCACCCAGCAGAGTACGAAAATGTAAGCATTCTTTTTGAAATGTATTTTACTGGTTTTCACTCTATGCAAAACATTTTAGAGAGGCAATAGCACTTTTAGAGTTTAACCAACTAAGGGCCAGATGTAGGTCGCCAATTACCGGCCGGTACCGGCCGATTTCGGCCGTTACCGACCGGTATTTGGGATCTGGCATGTAGGGGGCATTTTATTTACAGAATCGGTATATTTACCGATTCTGTAAATTTACAGAATCGGTAAAATACCGAATCGGTAAATTTACCGATTCTGTAAATCAAGATGTAGGTGGCACTGTAATCAGTGCCACAGGCCCTTACCGAATTGTTATTTACCATGGAATACTATTCCATGGTAAATAACAAATTCCAGTGTACATGTAGATCTGTGCATGTACACCTGTGCCATGTGGCACACAGACATGCCCTTAGGGCATGTCTGTGTGCCACATGGCACACAAGCCAGAAACAGGGGTGCAACAGGGTGTCAAAGTGACACCCTGTCACCCTTGCAAATGTGGTAATTTTACCGATTCTGTAATTACAGAATCGGTAATTACCGAATCTTACAGATTCGGTATTTTTACCGAATATTTTACCTACATAGCAATTACCGAATAGTGGATACCGAATCGGTAAAATTCGGTATTTACCATTCGGTAATTTGCTATTACCTACATCTAGGCCTAAATTGGTTGAACTGGTCATCTAATGTTAAATGAATTAAATTATATTTTGTATCTGTTTCTCCATGAGATCTAAAGGGATGGTTGATCCACTCTTGTTTTCTTTTTTCAGCAGAATTACAAAAAATATACTACAAATGCGTATAACATGCTTTCTGTTAAATATGCATTGGTTATTGTAGGAATTAATCTGATTGCACTGCTTCACTCCCTGGAGAATAAAAGTACAAATAAAAAATAAAATAAAAACCATTGATCTTTTGATCCTAGTCTTAGCTGAAACTTGAATAAACAACATTTGACAAAACATGGAGGGCCTGAATTCCAAACTGCACTTGGTAGTAACTAATGTAGTACTACAGTAGTATTATTACAAAAAATACTACATAGTGATATTCACAAATTGCACTTTTGTTGTAACTTACACTTCTGTAGTTCTGTAGGTTACATGTGTAACTTACAATTTTGTAGTAACTTATATGTGTAATGTGCATTTTTGTGGTTACTTACACTTGTGTTAATTTGCACGTATAACTTACACTTTTATAGTAACTTACATGTCTAATTAATACTTTGTAGTTTCATACGTTTTAACATAGTCATATTTGTAATAGTTACTTTTGCGTTCAGGCCTCATTGAATCAGGCCAGGAGGGTATTGTTATATTTTGGATTACCTCTTCTTTGCTGTGAAGTCAGGCCAGATGGAGGTGTAGCAATAATTCACAAGAATCCTGTGTAATCAAATACTTGATGATTCCTACACCACCTTCCAAAACCTGCTCCTGGACATCAATTAACAGAATGCACCCTCAATTTGAACTCACTTTACATACCACCTTCCGATGGAAAATACAGCGATAATTGAGTATTGCATGCTGCATATTTCAAATGAACTGATTCTCTTTGATTGACTTTAGTATTCACTGATACATTTCTAAAGGCACTGCTGTAAACTTGAGCTTATTTAAGAATGGCACTTACCTATCCATATTCAAGCTTCTATCCTTGCTAATCATCTGAAAATACCGTATTCACATATCTGATGACCCAATCCCTGCTTAGAGCAGTACATAAAAGGGAGAATATTTCTCCCCAGAATGCTGGCATTGGATATGGATTTGGACCCAGTAAATCCAGTTCCATTTATTATTTCATATTGGAGGGACAAATACTCAAGAAAGCAGGTTTTATAATTGGGGACACAGATCGGAAGCATTATTTCTGGCCAGACCTTATCCCTACACATAAATCAAGCCACCTTGTTAGAGGAGGCCTGCGTCTATTTACATCATCACTCCTGCAATAAGACCTTGAATAATCATTCTTCTATCTGCCCATATCAAGCTGTTAATCCCTCTGCCTCTAATACTAATGAATGCACAAAGAATAATCCTAAATAATTTGCCACCCTTAAAAGTAAAAGAGAAAACCTAAACCTCCTGCCTATGAGGATCTGAAAGAAACCCTGCAAAGGGAAAGAAGAGGGATCAAAAAGAATTGGAGACAATTCTCTCTCCTCTTTCAAATTGGATAGACTGAGGGCAGCCAGAAGACAGTACAAGAAATATATTGTTAATACGAAGGCCATCTATATCAAAACTCTTTCACACTACTGACATACTCCTTAACCATGCTTTTGAAGACATAAACATAGCCAATAATCCTTCCTCTCCTTTTATTGCCAAATATCTATCACTAGATGCAAAGGATTTGCTCATTTCTGTGTTATTAACGTTAAATGAATTAAATGCTTACGGACTCAAATACCAAATAATTGTAACAACGTAATAACAGCTCCAGGGCTAATGGGTGACACTTTACTGAAATTGCAGAGGTCAAATTTGTCAAAATTATAATTAAAGTGAATACATCAAACCCTTTTGTAGACTTGACCCTTGGAAATTTTACTAAAAAACTGACCTACAAATCTCGGGATAGTAGACTCACTTAGGGTATGATTACGACTTTGGGAGACTGGAAGCGGGCCTCCACGCCTGTGCCTTCCTCCCAGGTTGCCAAAGTGTTTCCTCATTGTCTGGCAGGTGGGCATAGCAGCGTTTTCATTGCGGTGCCTATTGAAAAGGCACTGCAGTGGGAGCGCCTAAAGCCATTCCTTTTGATTAAGGTTAGCTTGTGAGTCTTCTATTGGATTTTGGATTTTGGTTGGAAGAAGTTGTAACAGGTCAATGATATCATCGAGGCAAGACAGATTGCTGCAGCTAATTTCAAGTAGAGTGAATATTTGTTCAATTTTCTGTAATGATTTGGAATCTTCATGCAGTTCTTTTAAACCAGTGTTAATGATTTTCAGTATTGTGATTTGCTCTGTAAGCAGCGATGATTGGTTTATAAGGATACTTGACACTTGAAATAAGGTGATGCTTATTGCCCATCCTAACGAGCATTTACCTATATGCCAAATGCTTTATTAAAAATATAAAAAATGCAGAAGTTACATAAATTTGAAATATATTTTGTGTAAAACTTTAGTAGGCAACCATACTTAGAACCTATAGTCTTGTAATCTAATAACAAGGCCTGGATTTATTTGTAAGTTTCAGTATAAAGGGAGGAGAGTGACCCTATTACCCACAAGGGAACGGGGTAGATCAACAGTTAAACAAAAGTTGTTCCCCAGGTTTGATACCTACAACCCTCAGATTATCAGATGAGCTATCTCTCTCACAATCTCTATTGCTCGATATTCATAAGATCATCACATTCACACTAAGGGACCTTGTTTATGCTGCCCGCCAAGTCGAAAGTAAAATCACAAAGACACTAAGTAATAACAAGATTTAACCTGACAATGTTAATTGCGTTTACACTCTTCTTTATTAAAATACATTTTTTCCTAAAAACAATCAATGTGGAGTTCATCTATCTTGCACAATCCCATATTGGCATGTCACAATAACCACAAATTACAATATACCTTTCAGTATCACATCAAAACATTTTAAAAAACACATTCATGTAAATATGTCAGATACAAAACCCAAAAAAGGGATTTTCATGTTTCGACACGTTTCGGTGGATGTTGCTTGTTATGCACCACCTGCACCATGCACACAATTAAAAACACACTACTCTGTAGAAGAAATAAAAATGCATAATCACATATCCATAGTAATATATATCACTTCAATATTACATAAGTTCATACTTTCTCACGCTTTATTCACATTGTCAAGGTCAAATTCCCCCATTTCTTATTTATAGTCCTACTTATCAGTATTTATTGGTCCTCATTCATTCATCCTCATGCACTCATGTTACTCTTTTCAATCATATGTGATCAGATTCTGTTAGATTAGGTGTTAAGATCACTGGCGTTTTCACTCACACATTCTTACACTCAAATACCTCTCTTAATTCTTTCTTTGTACCTTTAAAAAGGGCTCTATTTCAACTCTGTGTAGAATCCAGAGAAGCAGCAGTCTGCTTAACAGCCTTCTTTATATCTAGAAGGGAAAAATATATTTAAAGTCCGTCCTCATGGTTCTATTAACCCTTTCCTAATTGTGTAGGAGACGTATTTCGCTCGCCCTCCATTAATCAGGTGAGATCTCAGGCTCTACAGATGTTTTTAACTGGACATCTATACGTTCTTTATTCATACCTTTAAAGAGGCTCTATATCATCCCTGCATGGAATCTAGGGAAGCAATAGTCTGATTATCAATCTTATTTTTGTCTATTAGGGAAAATTACATTTGTAATCTCTATTCTAATTACTTATGTGTTTTTTAAAATGTTTTGATGTGATACTGAAAGGTATATTGTAATTTGTGGTTATTGTAACATGTAAATGTGGGATTGTGCAAGATAGATGAACTCCTCACTGATTGTTTTTAAGAGAAAAAATATTTTAATAAAGAAGAGTATAAACGCAATTAACATTGTCAGGTTAAATCTTGTTATTACTTAGTGTCTTTGTAGTTCTACTTTGGACTTGGCGGGCAGCATAAGCAAGGTCTATTAGTGTGAATGTGATGATCTTATGAATATTGAGCAATAGAGATTTTGAGAGAGATAGCTCATCTGATAATCTGAGCGTTGTAGGTATCAAACCCGGGGAACAATTTTTATTTAACTGTTTATTTTTAAGTTGACATATGTAATCACATCATGTTTTAACGCGAAGGCCCATTAACAGAAACATTTAGTTTTTTACTTTAGCTGACAAATTGAGCATGTTGTTTTTCTTCTCTTTGCTGTAGACGTGGCACTTTCAGAAGTTACAGTTTATTTGTTAATGAGTAGATATTTGTTCTATTAGACGACTGTTAGTGAGGTTCACATCACAGAACATGTAGACAGCAGGGAGGATGATTCATGGTAAGATGATATTACAAACAAGAAATGATGTTCCCACACCATTCAAAGACATATGGTTGAAAGAAGATTGTAGTCTGGTGAGAAAACAATGGGTAGGCCAGTTCCCAGGAGTGAGCTGAAGTCTCATTGGTCAACATGAAGAAGAAGAGCAGATTAGTGTTGCGAACTTAGATAACATGTTTATATTGGTGTGTGTTCCTAGACTAGTTAGGCTGATTCTTCCACCCCTTTATGCAGAGCAGACTGATTGAGTTTTCACTCAACTTATTCTCTTTCCTGACTCTTTGAGAAGAGACTCTGTACTGAGTTTCTTGGATTTCTCTTCATGAGAAGTCTTAGATTCTTATTACTTGAGCTGAGAATACTTTCCAGCTTATTCTGCTGATAAGCTTAATGCTCATGTTCTATTCTTTCATTAGAACCCTTCATGGATTTCTGACCTGACACCTACAACCTTTTCCACATTTATATCAACACTAGCTTAGAATAGGGACATTTCTTTATGGAACAAGCTTGATACAATTCCTTTATGTATGTTTATTTTGGATTAGTGAATACATGAATCCATTACTAAATATTGATTGATTGGTTGTTAACCATTACTGATGAACTTTGGAGAATAATACTTCAATAAACAAATGAATAACAAAATGTTTTAATTAAAACCCTTTGGCTCACTTAAACTCTCTTTATTCATTGAACTAAAGTAATGATAATCAGCACTGATTCATGTTGAGATTAACTTTGATGTCTCCGCTGACAACAAAGATACATCAACCTGAAATGTGCACAGGGTTTCTGGTGAGCAGGAGTAAATGACAGACACCCCCATAGCACCAAGTGCTGGATAAGATGGGAGAGTTATCTTTATATTCCTTCAATACGACATTTGGTGGTTGGTTGGCATGGAGTTCTCAGTGCTTTGTGAGTATACTGGAGAGTTTGGATGATAGTCAGATGCAATTAAACCAGTAGGTTCTGTCAGAGTTATCCAAAGACATACCACTATGGTGCTGAAGCGGGCATGGCTAATTGACTCGGCTACTCTGGTTACTTCTATTCCATAGATAGAATCAGTTTCTGAGATATTGTCAAGATTGCTACAGAATGAGCTCATGGTATGTGAAGTTATATTTATTTTGGTGATGGTTGTTACAACAGGTTAATGTTTACCCCTGCAATTTTTTAGTTCTATCCCCTCACTTAGGGTTTTGGTTGCTTCAGTTGTTTCTCCGGAGAAAGATGAAAAAAGTTTCAGAAATTTTAGTTTTAAGCAGCCTAATATTGTCCGTTGACTTATTTTCTTTGGTGCTAAAGTGCAGTGTTTAGAGTCTATGTAGGTCAAGACTAGTCCACTGTTATAATATTTGATTGTGGCAACTTTTGACTCACAAGTCCAGTCAGGGTCCAAGTTTTCCTGACTCAAGGTCTCACAATTTTTGGTTGACTGAAGTTTTAAGGATAACAGTTCCAGCGTCATCTTTGGATGTGAGGTAAAACTGCAGGTAGAATTTCTAGGGGCATATTACCAACAAGTAGCGATATTTATCGCTAAATAGGCTTAGCGACGATTTTTTTATCGCTGCCTATCGCTGGATACGTTAGCAGAGAAAACATGCTATTAGCAACGTTTTTTTCCTTTGTGCTAAAATATCCAGGGATAGCGGCGAAATGCGTGAATATCGCTGAGAATACAGCGATATTCACGCATTAGCGACGAAATGCTCTTAGCCATGTTATCCACCTCCCATTGGATAACATGGCTAGGAACTGGTCTGGGCAGGTGTTAGTATTTGGAGATATTCGCTCTTAGCGCGAATATTTCCAACGCTACGCCTGCCTCGCTAATAGGCGATAGCGACGGCTGCGACTGCTTTCAGTCGTTAACTGGTTGGGTACGCCCACTTTGCATGTCATTAGCGATAAACATTGCTGACATACAAAGCGGGCCCAAACCGCTTGCTATCGCCTAAAAGCTGTCGCTAACATCAGTTAGTGACAGCTTGCTAATAGGGCAATATAATTATCGCCGCTTAGCGGCCGAAAACGGCCGCTAAATCGGTGATAATTGCCTATCGCCCCCCTTGGTAATATGCCCCCCAGTTTGTCATACCGAGTTCTCATATTGAGTAAGGTGAATAAATCAGTGTCAGGATCAGAACCAGAAACAGCAAAACTAGTCATATTTAGCCAAATATGGACTAATTTTTGGATCCGATATTCAGGCACTGACATTGTTTTTTTTTTTCAAGATAGCTAATTCCAGTTTTATGGCCATGGTCTTCAAAAAGGTCTCCAGTATGGTCCAATGAGGCATTACATCAAGTCTCCTATAATAATAGTTCAAACCCAAGCATGTAGGATGTGAATAAAAATATGGTGCCTCCCTCTTTTAGACCCTATGTGTTCTGTGTACCTGGCGTGGATGCCACCATCCCCAGAATACCCCCAAGACCCGAACTTTGAACCAGTCGAACAGTAGGCAGACCACCTATTGGTGCAAGGATGGTTGTTGGCACCCGGCATCAGCACACTGCAAAAACAACACATGACTGTCCCAATAGAGAGCACCTAACTGAAGATCCTTAAAGGTTGGTGCTGCAGGCAGTGATACCATAACACCAAGATAACCGGATACCTGCCTCTGCTGCCAGCCATTGCCAAATGGATGGTGGAAATGGGAGTAGCTCATATTTTCTCCGGGTGTAGTGGGGGTAAGATTAGGCAGGAAGGGTGAAAGGGTGATAGCAAATGGCAAGAACCGCAATGTTCACAACGATCGAGTCCGGAAGCAAGGATCCAGAGGATTGAGAGAGAGCATGCTCACAACTGAATTCCAGGAAGGGAGATGTCTAGACTCAATAAACTGCTGCTGCTGCAGGCAGAAAAATTGGGTCATTTTTGATCACCAAATTACATGTTCTCATAGCTGGCTGGACTCACAGGTAATGGTGAATCAGCATCTTCAGCCCAAGACTTTGAAAATAAATATCAATAATTCTACCATGCCTAGATGTGGTATCAACAGCATAAATCAGCACAGGCGTCATGGGTCCCTAAACAGCATTGCCCCATAGGTTCTGCCAATTTGATTTATTGCATGTCAAATGTGAAAAATGTATTTGTTAATTGGGATCTATTGAAGTCCATCACAAGAAATAAAGTCACTAACTTGTTGGGTCTAGTTTAAGATTTCCATAATTTAAACTTGAGCTCAACCCCTGGTAGCTATAGCACAAACCAGTGTGTGCGCAAAGGGGGTCATTAGGATCGCGGACGGACTTGAGTCCATCCGCGACCCCAGAGTATGAGGGAACGTCCGCATGGGCAGCGGCGTTCCCTCTGTGCTGATTAGGATGTGACCGCCAGGGTGGCGGTCACATCCTATATCTTTAACATTGCGGCGGGTGCAGCTTCAAGCTGCACCCGCCGCAATGTTAAAAATGCATACAATGCATTTGCATGCAGAAAGCGGCAGACACTGCGCGGTGCCTGCCGATTTCTGTATACAAATGCAGGGGGGTACCATAGGTACCCCCCTTGTGCACCCCCACCCCCCCCCTTCACCTAGGGGGCCAACAACGGGCCCCCGCAGTGAAGATACACATGCTTTTCCTTGGCGGAAAACCCGCCGCGGAAAAGCATCTTTAGAAGCCGATCCTAATATGGTGGACGGTGTCTGAGAGACACCGCCACCATATTAGAGCTTTTCCGCTGCGGTTGTAAGCCAACCGCGGCGGAAAAGCTGCGGACGGAAACCAGGACCCACCAGCCATCCTAATGTGGCGGTGGGTCTTTGGTGGGTCCGCTGCGGTTTTTCCGCATCCTCTGGGCCGGCGGTGGCTTCCGCCGGCCCAGAGGATGCGGAAATTCCGCAATCATAATCGGCCCAAAAGTCTGTAAACTATTTAGAAACACTAAAACAGTTATAAAGTCAAAGATGGAACACAATAAAAATCCCACTCAAATTCATAAAAAGAGAGACAAATGTAAAAAGAAAAAGACACCAAAATGACACAAATCTAATAAGGAGGACTGGAATTTCCAAACTTTCTTTTTGAGACAAAAAAAACACAATCGTACACTTCTAAGGCCTCCAGGACCTCAGAAAAGGTATTTACAGACGCTCATGTGTCTGGCACAGGCCGACAGTAGCATCCAGTCCCAGACCAATTGCTACTGGTCAGCTGGGCATGTTATGAAAAAGGCCTCATGCAGCTTGTTGTGTTCCTGTTGCCACACAGGAGGTCAGTCAACTGAGCCTTGGAGTCAACTCCTTTGTCCAGGGTCAGCCCTTCAGATCTGCTCACAGGTCTCAAATAGCAGAGGCATTCCTTTTTCTACTTTTTGTCACATGTCCAGAAAGTGTCCTAAGAATGAGGCCTCTGGGTTTCACATTTATTTCTGTCCCTAGCTAGTGTGTGGTGGTGACTCCTGGCTCTTTTTTTGGTTTTTTTAATTGAGTTTATATAGCGCATAAATCACCCGAAGGTCTCAGAGCGCTTGCATATGCATGAAGGAGTTACCGGAAGTCCGATAGCTAGAAGAACCACGTTTTTAGGAGTCTGCGGAATCTCATATGGTTGGGTTTGGTTCTGATGTTTAGGGGAAGGGTATTCCAGGCATCAGGGGCTAGTTTAGAGAAGGATCTGTCACCATTCCTGACAGTATGAACTTTGGGAATGGTTAGGAGAGACTTGTTGACGGACCGGAGAGTTCTGGCCGGACAGTAGTTGACTTCTTCTCTAAATATTTGGGCCCTTGTCCATTGATGGTTTTATTGACTAGACAGCACACTTTGAAGTTTATGCGCTTCATAATGGGAAGCCAGTGGAGGGTTCTAAGATTAGGCATAGATGGGGAGCGGGGGGGGAGATCAAGGACCATCCTGGCTGCCGTATTCTGTAGGACCTGGAGTTTGGCCAGGAGGCTCTCATTGATGGAGGCGAGTAAAGAGTTGCCATAATCCATCCGGCTAATAATAAGACTTGGACTAGGGGCATGAGCGAGGAGAGGGGAATCCATTTAACGATTTTCCGGAGGTTGCGCATCAGCCCGAAACTTATGTGCACTATCTTGTTGACATGGCTGGCCATGGACAGCTTGTCGTCAATTGTCACTCCAAGGTTTCGGACCGTTGACTTGGGAGGGGGACAGGGCCCTAGTGATGGTGGCCACCGTTCGCCATTCCAGTGTTTGTGGGCATTTCCAAAAAGCACGATTTCCGTTTTACCAGTGTTGAGCATTAAAAAATTGTTGGTCATCCAATCCTTGATTGAGATCATGCACTTTTGGAATCTAAGTTTGGTGTCATTTAGGTCAGAGCCTAGGGTGATCAGTAGCTGCGTGTCGTCAGCATAGGACACAGTATCAAAGCCGTGTGCCCTAATTACTCGTGCTAGGGGGGATACATAAAGATTAAATAGAGTGGGGCTCAAAATTGATCCCTGAGGTACTCCTTTGTCGTTATCTTGGCTGTTAAAGATGAATGACCCAATTTGTACCTTAGAGCGCCGTTCGGTTAGGTAGCTTTTGATCCAGAGTAGGGCTGGGCCCTCGACACCCATCTCCAGCAAACGCTCTAGGAGAATGCTGTGGGAGATGGTTTTGAGGCCACCGACAGATCAAGCAGGACCAGAATGGCAGATTGTCCTGCGTCGAGTGTCAGCCTGATGTTATCTACAATCTCTAGCAGAGCTGTTTCTGTGCCATGGTGAGCCCTGAAGCCTGACTGGGATGGATCGAGCAGCTGGTTGGCCTCTAGGTGTTTACATAGTTGCGTCGTGATTAGAGATTCCATAATTTTCCAAATATCCATTGGAGAAAGATCGGGCGATAGTTGCGGAGTAGTTAACCAAGTGGGGAAAAACTACCCAGGTCCAACCCTACCCTCTTTTACAACAATTCCTATCTGCCCCTTTGGAAACAATCACACAGTGCACCTTATCCCCAGAACCAAAGATGAGGAAACCATTCTCCACTTGTTTAGAGTATGTGTGCCCACTCATAGGTGTTGTTAGGGTAATGAGCAGTCACCTCCTTTGTGGTCTCTCAAAACCGTTCTTGCGGGTGGCTTTCCTCTAAGCATGGGCGAATTTTGAGAATCTCGCGTTCGCGAATTTTGCGGATTTGCGAACTCGCAATCCGCAAAATCCGCGAATTCTCGCGAATTTGCGGATTTTTTTTTGTGTTCGCGCGGGTTTCTTCCAGTTCGCGAGGGTTTTGTACAATTTCGCAAACGCGAACTCACCTGTCGGGTCGCAAGTTTTGCGAACTTGTTGTTTCTACGTGTCCAGCCTGTTTGGGACACTCTTCTTCATCACTGCCACTCTCTGTCACCACTGCAACTCTCTGACTACTCATGCCACCCTCTGGCCCACCCATGCCACCCTCTGTTTCATCGCCGCACCCTCTGGTTGTCCAGTGTACATTATTTTCAGCAAAGCAAAGCACACCTTCCCTGCCTCAAGTGACTTGAATTAATTTTGGGCTGATTAATGTGTCACAGAATATTTTTTTAGCTGGCACCTGCTTCCTTAGTGCTTCCTGATTAGTGATCTTTTGCACTTGCTAAGTGCTTTCATTGTTGCAAAATTAGTTACAACACCTGCCCTGCCCCAACTGACAATAATGAATTAGGGGCTGATTAATGTGTCACTGGATTTGAACTTCCAGCCTGGCTCCTGCTTGTCTGCCTTAGCTGTAATTCAGGACCTTTGTGTAACTATTCTGAGGGTCAGAGCAGGGTCACATAATAGTTGCAAGTAGGCAACTGAACTCTGGAGGGGCCCCTCAGGAAGCACTACAAGAAATGGCTACTAATGATGAGATTGAACTTTTGAACCTGGTAAGTAGTTTCAGTTTTGCTAAAATCGTATTTCTGCAATTTAGCGCTTATTCGCGGGGCGCGAGGTTGAACTGGGAAGCCGCGAACTCATGCGAACAGTGTGTCCTCTAGATAGACTGGCAGAGAAATCAGTGGGAGGAAAGTAAGCATGGGCGGAAAATCCGTTTCGCTCGCGGATTTGCGGATTTTGCGGGAAATTCGCGAATCTCGCGGATTGCGAATTTACCGAAAATCCGCAAAATCCGCGAGCGAAACGGATTTTCCGCCCATGCTTACTTTCCTCCCACTGATTTCTCTGCCAGTCTATCTAGAGGACACAGGTCGGGGCCTTTCCAGGTGTCACCTGATATTTACTTGTGACAGGGCAGGTCTCATTGAAGTTAATCCAGTTCCTAGGGCATCCTCAACAGGTCTCCTTTCCAGAGGAAGAAAACACCACCAAACAGCCAGACCATTGTCACTACTCTGGGAGCAGTTTTGACACCCCATTAAGGTGAAGCTCTTTATTGACAGATGCTGGACAGCTAATATATATTAGCCTCCAGACAGAAGTTTGAGACAGGGAAAAGGTAACTTTCTAAACGTTAGTATTCATAAATGTTGATTACAAATCCAACTTCAATATTAAATTGGGTTTTTAATGAATGTTAAAAAGAAACTGTGAACTATTTTTCTAGCTAGTCCCAAACTTGAGATATAGAATTAATATTTCATTATGTTCACTAGTTTTCTCACAAGATAACAAGACTTCCATCGTAAAAACAGGTTTCAGGCCTTGTGTTATGAAAGGAAGGCTCTGGCTGGAGCACCCCTCAAGTTCATGGTATATCTGCCTATGGAAGCAGTGTGGTGATGCAGAAGAAGAGGCAAAGACATACGCCAGGAAAGAACAGACACAAAGGTTAAAGTACAGAAACAGAAGAGAGAAGGCAAAGCAACCCTAATGTGAATAAACAGGGAAATAAATCAATAATCAGGGCTACAGAATTATGCTGGTTGCGTTGCAGGGTTGGCTAAATCATGCAGAAAGAAAAGGCAAATTATGTGGCATAATTCGGGCCATTTTGTGATAGTATTGCTTCATTATGCTTTCATTTTTACACATGGTAATATTATTAGTACCTGTTAAACAACCAAATATAGCAAAATGCAAATGAAATATGACCAGTCAACCTTTGCAAAGGCTTTCCACTGCACAAGGATACGCATTGTCACACTTTTGATCCATATGAGCTAGAAAAATAATGGATTTTCTTAAAATCTGCAGAATATGCCCCAGATGATGATTAAGTTGCAAATGCAGCAAATCCATAGTTCTGTGGGAAATATGGAGGTCAAAGAATTGCATATTTCTAGTGATTCTGCCAATAACGGACAAACATATTGGGTTACAACAAGGTTTGTACATAGGTAAGACTCAAAACCACCCAAAGCAACAGGAACTATCAATGCAGACTACTCTTAATGATAGTGCAAAGTGAAAACCTCAGGACAATTTTAATAAATATGGTACAACTTTCAATTACCATCACTCATAGAATCATGGCCCTTTCCACACAAATTACTACTCTCGCAAGTGATGGATCTTTGCCACCATGTATTGATCAAAAAAGCTGCTTCATCATCACAAGCAATTTTAACTGAAATTCCAAATTTCAGTCAATAATGAGCGTTTTGAGTAGTTTTAAAAATGTGTATTTTCTAATAAAGTTTAGTTGTTTCTGATTCTTTATTCATTAGTCACATATCAATCAGGTTACAGAATTGATAATAGAAAAATATGGTAAGTGCAGATCATATAATAATACACATTTAGCGTGTTCCATAATGGAAAGAATTCTCTATTCTAAGGGGGGGGGGGGGGGCACAAATAGTGTCAGTCAGAACCCATGAAGAGTTCAAAAGTAAAGGCAAGAGTAGCATTAAGCTAAAATCAATAATTAATAAATGCAGAATTTCTTATGCAGAGAAATAAAGCATAGAACAAATAAGCCTTGGCAAAAGCTAATCAGTTAGGTAAGCATAAAGCTTGGGTTTAATACATGTCAAAAGGACTCAGTCTGTCTCTCTCTCTCCCTATGCTCTGAGCCTCACATCATCTGAATCTCATCTGCCCTCGTCTGCTGCTCCATCTGCTCTGTGAACCCATCTGATCTGGTCCCAGCGTCTCAACCCCTAAACTAGGAATACTCCTTTAACCCCTCCCCTGCTGGTGACGGAACCACTCCGTCATCAGCCGCGGTCGCGCTGTGCTGATGACGGAGCGGTTCCGTCACGGCCCACTTGGAACGCCTGCGCGGATTCCGCGCCTGCCCTGAACGTTCTATTGAGCGGGCGGGGCCGTGACGGAACCGCTCCGTCATGAGCACAGCACAACCGCGGCTGGTGACAGAGCGGTTCCGTCACCAGCATGCGCCCGCCCCGCCCCCTAGCACTGCCGCGGCTATTCCGCCGCAGTGAAGGGGTTAAGGACAGTAGTTCATGTTGCAGAAACATGTGGCTAGTTCTCGTCTACATCCAATGCGGATTCACCATTCTCCAAAAGACACATTTCTCTTCTCTCCAAAAGACACATTGCTCTTCTCGGTTCCCACACATCATCCGAGCTAGCTTTCTTTCTTTGTTGCAACATTAAATTTCCTTGGCACTTTCCTTAACTCGTCTTTATTTAAAATGACTTCACTTCCCTAATATAAATAAATAATCTGTGTAAAACCATTACACTAGCTACAAGAAAATATTATTAGACAGGAAATTCATTAATTAGAAATATAAATAATCAAAAGATGCATTTTGTTTAATATGTGTATTTTCTCAGAAAGCAGACAATTGTGAATGGTGCTCTGTGTGACCAGATAACTTTTAGCAGCTACAAAACATACAAGCATCTTCATTATTTCACAAAAACGCAAAGGCACATTCTTTTAACTGAATCAGTTTTAGAGTTTCAATAAATCTTTGCATTAAAAGAGAAGGCTAAGATGAGGTCAGCTTTTCAAGAGCATCTAAGTATTGTATTTTCTTTTCACACTGTGTTTTCTGCATCTTCAGGTGTTGTGTTAATTTAATGCAAACTGCACAGTACTGCACACATTTTACTTTGTAAATTTGATAAAAAGCACATTCTGCAATAGGGCAGAATCTTAAGGCAGTCATGTGAAATATGCACGGTTCAGTATTTCTTAAATAATTTATTTATTAAAGGGAAAAAGTCTAGTTAATGCCTGGCATTGAATGTGAAAGCCTTGTGGTTTTTCAACACCAAAACTCTGCGTGTCGTTTTAAGATGCATAGGGCCTTATTTATGAGGGACTTGCGCCGCCGGTGCGTCACTTTTAACATGGGAAAAAGTGACGCACCGGCGGCGCAAGTCCTTCATAAATAAGGCCCATAGTTCTTATTTGAAGCCCTAGACAGATTATCGTTAGTAGTGACAAATTTTTATAGGAAATGTTCAGCTTCCATAATAGTCATCCTACAAACCCCATAGAACGGATGCAGCACATGTGATTGTGTAATCGGACCTTAGGACACTAATAAGGATTGTACATACATATATGAGACAAGCCCTTATGGGATCCAGAAGGAGACACATGGCGACTCCTAGGAAAACAGATATGTCACTTGTCACACTTAAGTCACTTAAGACTACATGGAAAACAGGCAAACAATTTGGGCAGGAATTCCCCCCTTGAAAGCAAGAGCCAGCCCCTATATATGCAGGTGAGAAAAAATAGTACACTTACCAGACACAAGGCAGCATGAGGAGTACACAGAGCAAACATTAGAAATGAACCTAAGTAGTCAGGAGCAGGGCATTCAAAGAAAGAACTGGAGAACAAACTGGGCAGCACTGGCACAAGGATACCTGTAACTACAATGACACTAGAGACTGCAAGAGAAAAACAGACAAAGGGCACATAAATAGTAGAAGCTAGGAGACTGGGAGAAAATACAAGCACCATGACAAACTAAAGGAACGATCAAAGGCAAATAACAGCAAGAACAGAAGGAACTATGAACATATAGAAAGGGAGAGGCCCCGGAGCTGCACCTGACTTGAGAAAAAAAGGGAGACAAGGGAGGAAAGCCAAAAACAATGCAAGGCTGGGATATATACGCAGCAAGCTGGTCAGGAACATGACACAGGATCTGGCTGAAGCAAGGCATGATTAGGCCAGGAAGCAGGGAACAAGGGATCTGGAATACCAAGGTACTAACATTAATGCATGAATAAGGAGCTTTAAGAATTATAAGCAGTTACAGGCAGCAGGAAGCCCAGGGCGGAGTCACATGACTGGGCTGCATAAGGCTAGTCTCAGGTGTGTGCAATTCATACCTCTCACAAGTCCTGGAATAAATAATCCAAGGTTAATGAACAGCAGGACAAATCCCATTGAAATTATTGCACAGTGGATGCCGGATCTCCATGAACATGGGCAGTGCATTCTAGGATTAGTAGTTCATGGAAGCAACATAGGTTTTCCAACGAGTCCAAGAATGAAATGGGAAGCAGGCATTAATCATACAAGGACTTTGGATGAGTCTTAGTGGTGATTTCTAGGCTGCAGTGTGTCCATGTTCAGAGCCCCAAGAATTAGAACCATGAAATTGCAACCTCTTGTCAATGCAAGGAGCTGCTGACATTACATTTCCGTCCCATGTTTAAATATTATGCACCCTACTATGTAGACGACAAGGCCACACAGTTGTAACTTTTTAGCCTACAAAGTAAAAGAGTTAAAGGCTATTTTCAAAAACCTAAAAGTCCAAATCAAAGGCCTCACCAGGAAAAAAAGAGCTACAAAAAACACTAAGGGCCAGGGTAGCAGCCCGACATGGTAATGGGCAGTCTGGAGAACTTAGTATGAAGGCTGAGGAGCCTATTCAAAGGGTTGATGTGCTTTTGGGAATGGAGGACCCCTCACGTCCAGGCAGCAGTAGTTTGTCATTCACAACATAAGACCTGTTCACACAGTGAATCTGCAGCTCAGATCCTAACCACTCCATTTTGAATTTTCAAAAAAATATGTTGGGCTATCGGTTAATAGTATACGTCTGTGCTATTAGGATGTGGGTCGCCATTTAAAAAAAAAAAAATTTAAACAATTATTATCTACTGCATTGATTTTAGCTAATGTCTCCCACATTTATACCCCTATCCTCATGTGATGCAATCACGCTACAGATGCATAGAGCAACTATAGGAATGGAAAACAAAATGTGAGAGGGGGATGGTGGTGCCTCAGGGAAGTAACACCATGAGAGTGAGCAGGAAGGTACTCGCCTGTTTCCTCAGGTTCTCATCATCAGCGACCAGCAACCCGAAACAAAACTGTGTTAAAGTGAGTGAAGGAAATGGAAAGAGAACTAGGTGCTAGGGTGTGATGTCAAATACTGCCTATGCACCAAACAGTTTCAGTATGTGGCAGAGTTAACACAATAATTAGGACTGTGGAGTAAAAACTATGGCTCCGCCAGTCCCAGTTAAGACCGAGCTAGATCACACTGGCTGTTCAACTTTATTCAGTGCTGTGTGTCTGCTCATCTAAAAGCCGACATGTTTCATTGCCAGGGGAAAGAACTCACTGCAATTTCTTCAGGGCGTGGGTCAATCACTCCACCCTGCACCAGTGTATGTCTATTTGTAGTGTTCCGGGATATGGCCCCTCGTGGGCATACCTTTACCCTTATGCACATGTGAGTGTGTACATATTCACTGAGTCTCGCAGCTTTTGCCTCCGTCAATCGTGCCTGCGTGGGTGTCAGCGTTCACACTTGGAGGTGCAGACTGAATGCCGGACACCCACGCGGGCACGATTGCAGGAGGCAAAAGCTGAGAGAGCACTGAATAAAGTTGAACAGCCAGTGTGATCTAACTCAGTTTCAACTGGGACTGGTGGAGCCATAGTTTTGACTCCAAAGTCAAGGGGACCTTATCAGCCCAGCTGAACACCGCGCCGTGAGGGCAACGGCCTTAACCCTGCACCCTGCACCTGGGCACACACGGACACGGGACCTTGTTTGCCGGGCCGTGCTGTCTATCACGACGCCCTGGCAAAATCTACATTTCCCAGCTGCCCGCCTGCCAACGGGAGGAAATTGACGCGCCCGGAGGCGCTTAAACTGGAAGGAGCGCCGAGAGCTCCGGGGGACCTTATCAGCCCAGCTGAACACCGCGCCGTGAGGGCAACGGCCTTAACCCTGCACCTGGGCACACATGGACAAGGGACTCTGTTTGCCGGGCCGTGCTGTCTATCGCGACGCCCTGGCAAAAACTAAATTTCCCAGCTGCCTGCCTGCCAACGGGAGGAAATTGACGTGCCCGGAGGCGCTTAAACTGGAAGGAGCACATCTCGCCCTCGAGTCGCGCGCAGGAGCGCCCGGGGCTCTCTGTGGCCCTCTGTGGCCCTCTCAGGACCGGGAAGGACGGGATGGGCCACTCCCCTTGGCTCCATCAGAAAGAGGGTAAAAACTCCTACCTACTAATTGACTGACTATCAAGGTACTTTTTGTCATCCGTTTGAACAATCCTACTAACTGATTGATCATTCTCCTGTAATCACGATGACACAAAAGGGGGTAACTACAAAAGCTATCCCACATAGGGCTCGCCAAAAGGGACACAAGACTTACAAGGAAATACGCCCACTCAGCAATCTCTCTTAAAACCAGGGGTAAACGAACCTACACATCGATCCGAGTGCATAACTACAAATCATTCTCCCGTATCTGTCTTTGACTATGGGAATAGCTTAACAGGGCTAGAGGAACTAAACAGATTGTGTGGAACTAAGTACACTATAGCTGCAAGCAGCCCTGAATACATTAGCGCCCCAATTGGTTCACAAAACTTTAATAACAGTCCGCGCGAACTACCCCAAATTAACCCAGCAGACACCCAAAGCACAGTAACAGCACGGCCTCCACCTGGTAAAAGGAAGTGCGACACAGACAAACAAAATGGCAATCAACCCAAATATCCCAAATTGTCTTCAAATTCCTTGCTGTCTGCTATTACTTCCCCTCCAACTCCAGATCCGGGTGAAACTGTGGGAGGGTTAGATCTCTCAGCATCGCCCTCACAGTCGACCTTACTGACCCTCATTCAACGGCTAATTAACTCCGCCATTTTACCATTGATGGCAAAAATAGACCTCCTGGGGGATAGACTCACGGAATTAGAGACCACAATCAACATAAACCTGGCCCCCACAAAAAATCTGGTATATACCAGACAATCTCCTCCATCTGCTGTTTCTGGAACCCCTAAACCAACTGCACTAAGCGCCAATGCTCAGACTCAGGCTTTAGCTCCTAATATACTAGATCCAAAGGACCCTCTTCCCCCGCCAAATCGTATTTTTCCACAGCGCAATATCGCCAGATCAGGGTCAAACATAGCACCTCATATTCACTTACCACCAGAGGCTGCTCCCTTTGTTTATGTTCTATCAGGAGTGCCACCAATCATACAGGGGAAAACTGAAACCCAACATGAGCTACAAAACAAAGTTATTCACTGGCTATCTAGGAATAGACCCCTGTCTGCTGACCTTAATGGCAGAATACTAACTGTTAGAAGGGTGGGCTGGCTAGGTCCCCTTCGAAAGGATATTGCCGGGGATCTGGTCTTAGTGAAATTCTGCAACAGAAACATCGTTCCGTTCCTCCAATCCTGGTACCGGCAAGAAGAAGTTGGCCCGATATATACTGGGGACCTTTATGACTTTTACCCTCATCACCCCTCACTTAGGCTAGGGGCAGGCTACACCCATGCTATCGGTAAATCTGTTTGGTGAACGATCAATAGCAACCTCCCTGCACCTAACCGCCTCGATACGCTGTATAACAATCAACGCTATAGAGGCTTTTATTAGTAGCCTATGGGGAGGGTGAATTCTATTTAAAGGCAGGATTGCTAGAATATATAATTTACCTAAATATTGTAAAAAGTTGTTTTCAATGTGAATGAGGTATGTACACTTTAGGGCCGGGATCCTCTCTCTTTGAACAATCTTTTAAATTTCACTTTTAACTTCGTCAATATTTTGCGGCCCTTGTTATGGTTGTTTTAAATGTATGTTTTTAAAATTGTACGCTTTTATGATTTGCACGACAAAATCGAATAAAGCTAAATTGAATTGAATTGACTCCACAGTCCGAATTCTTGGGTTAACTCTGAACTGGAGCTAAAGAGTAGGTCCAGCATAGATGGTAGCAGCAATTCTTCAATGCCCTCTGAGAAAGTAGTACACATTCCCAAGAATGTAGGCAAGGAATACAAAAAGGGGGATGTCATTCAGTGGTGGTTTCAGGACTATATGGCAGCCATCAACAGGAATGGATCCCTGAGAGGTACTGGGATGCAGGATTGTGGAATTACTTCACGGAGGAGGGGAGGGACACTTTAATTGCTTTGAATAAGGGGCAGAACCTCACCTACACAGACACGAAGGAGGCCCTAATCACTAGGTATGGTTTCACTCCTGACAAGTACAGGGATCAGTTTAGTTCCAGTCACAAAACTGATGCATACATTGGCTGGAATATGAAGCTTCTTTTGCAGGTCATTAAATGGTTGGGTGAAGGGCAGTAATGTGATGGATTTTCTGGGGCTCTACAATCTGATTGCGTGGGAGCACTTGTCTAGTCTATGTTTTGCACAATGGCACCAGCCGCGGTGTAGGGCGTAGGCTATGTCAAAGGTGGGCAGGGTCCCCAGCAGAGGAGTAGGGGGCAAGGGTAAAGCAAAGGAGTTCTCTGAAGGGCCCCAAACTAGTATTGAAGATAATGATTCCAGCCCCCAGATAAGAAACCATGGGTCTCTTCAGGAAAGCCTACAGAAGGTCTATAATGTGACCAGGTGGGTTATCTGAAGGGAGATCCCAAAGGGGGCACATCCACCCACCAGTGGGCAGTCCAAGGCAATGGCTAGGGTAGCGCTTGGGGAGGAAGAGGATCCAGAGGAGGGTGGCCACCCTTGAATCACTAGATCACAGAGAGATGGCCCAGGGAAGCCAGGTTCTGGCCAACACTGAGAAATACAACACCTGGGTGACCTTCAATGGGCAAAGGGTAGAAGCTCTCAGAGATACAGGAGCCTTGGTGTCCTAAGTCTGGTGTCCCTGGTAGCTGAGGAGCAGTTAGTCCCTGGTGCATTCCACCAAGTAATTGATGTAGGCAATTCTGAGCACCAGTGTAAGGAGGCACAGGTTCCCTTTGAGTGGGGGGGGGGTCTCAGGTCCCTTGAGAGTGGTTGTGAGCCCTACTATGCCAGTAGATTGTCTTCTAGGTTACGACCTGGAAGCAGTCTTTGGAACTATGTAAAGCTCAGAACTCACTTGGAGATGCTTGGGTTGACAGAGTTGGCATAGTGTGATCAGAAGGACCTAGAGCATGAAACAGTGGCCCAGGTATCTGCCTTAGGAAAGGGCAGGGGGCTTGGCAAACTCATCCCTGAAATTCCCACGGTCCAGATGGAGGCTGACCTCAAGGGGGTGCCCCGGAACCTACACGGGAAGAAGTGGCTGAACTGGGGGACGTATGTGAGCTGACCCATTGGCAGCGATAAGGCGTCTCACCAGGGAAGAGTTCTGTAGAGAGTAGGAAGAATGCCATTCTTTAGGAGGTTTGTCGTGGGAGGCTGAAAGCCAGGCAGCTGGTGATCAGTCTGGGTCACACTGGATCTACTGGGAGAATGGTCTCCTGTACAGCGAATCTAAGGTTGCTGAGCCTGGGTCAGCCCGTTTGCTGGTGGTACTCCAGTGCTTCAGGAACTTCCTGCAGGGTCTGGCTCATGACCTGCCTTTGGGACGACATTTGGGGCAAGACAAGTCCTTTGACAGGACTGTCACCCACTTCTTTTGGCCCCAGGTGCAAAGGCAGTCGGATGCCCATTGCAGGTCCTGCCAAACTTGCCAGGCAAGTGGTAAGAGTGGGAGGAAGGGGAAGGCCCCTCTCCAACCCTTTCCTGTGGGGGCACCTCTTTTGAGCGGGCGGAGATTGATATGGTGATGCCCCTGGACCCCAAGAAACCATGGCCAACAGGCACATCCTTGCCTTGGTGGACCATGCTACCTGGTACCCGGAAGTTATCCCTCTGAGGACAATGACATCACCCATGGTGGGCCGGACATTGATGGGTATCTTTTCCTGAGTGGGTTTCCCCATAGAGGTGAAATCCGAATAGGTGCCAATTTCATATCCAAGTATATGGCATCGCTGTGAAAGGAGTGCAGTGTGACCTACAAGTTCACCACTCCCTACCCTCCACCCCCCATGGCAATGGCTTGGTGGAGAGATTCTACCAAACCCTTCAATGCATGGTCAAAGGTCTGTCAGAACCTATGAGTTATAAGTGGAATGTCCGCTTACCATGCCTTCTCTTTGCTTACAGGGAGGTACTGCAGAGGTAATTAGGTTTCAGTCTCTTTGAGTTTCTATGTGGGCATCATATGAGAGTACCTCTCAGTCTGGTGAAAAAAAGCTGGGTCAAAGCTCCCAGGAAACCTCCCCAAGATGAGTTTAGTTACATGCTGACCTTTAAAAACCAGAGTGCAAGCTTCAGGAAGCTTGCTCAGGCAAACCTGGAAGCCTGCCAGGAAGAGATGAAACACTGGTAGGAGCAGAATGCCACTCTGGTTGACTTTCAACCTGGACACAGTGTGGGTCATGGCCAAAGTAGACCCATTTGCTCCTCAAGACAAATGGACTAGGCTTTTTGAGGTGGAGGAATGCAGGAGTAATGTCACCTATCTGGCGGACTTGCAGACTCCCAGGAACCCTCCACGGGTCCTTCACGTGAACCGCCACAAACCTCACTTTGAGAGGTCTGAAATAAGCATGCTCTTGCTGGCAAATGATTGGTTGCAAAAAGGAGAGTGAACCTCACCCTGATCTCCTGTATACCAAGGAGCACGATCAGTCAGTGGAAGGTGTGATACTCTCCCCTACACTGACCCCAGAGCAGCGGGGCAACTGTCACCAGTTGTTGGGGCAGTTTGCCAGCCTGTTCTCCCTCACCCCGGGTGTTATTGATTGTTGTGTCTAAGATGTGGACACTGGGGACAGTCCGCCTATCAAACACAAATTTTGAAGGCTGACTGACAAGGTCAAGGCCAGCATCAAATAAGAGGTTTCAAAGAGGTTGGCGTTAGAGGTGATTGAGCCCTCCAACAGTCCTTGGACAAGCACAGTGGTCTAGTTCCCAAAGGCTGCAGAACCTGGTGCCACACCCGAACTCCGGTTCTGTGTGAATTACAGAGGGCTCAACTCCGTCACTACAACTCGCACATACCCCATCCTGAGAGCTGATGAGCTCATATATCAGCTAGGAGCGGGCAAGTTCCTCAGCACGTTTATTTTGATGTCTGGGTACTGGCTGATTTCCTTGACTGATGGGGCCAAGGAGAGGTCTGCATTTTCAACCCCAGAGGGAGACTACCAATTCTGGGTTATGCCCTTTTGATTGAAAAAGGCCCCTTCCACCTTCCAGAGGTTGGTTAACTAGTTGTTGGCTGGACTTCAGGATTTAGGCACCACCTACCTGGATGACATTGCAATGCTTAGTTCCACTCGGGAGGAAAACCTGCAGCACCTGTGTGAAGTGTTGTATGCGCTGCAGAAGGCGGGCCTCATGACCAAGGCCAGTTCATGCCAGATTGGGCAGGGATCTGTGGTGTACTTAGGACACCAGGTAGGCAGCAGCCAGGTGGCAACCCTATAATCTAAGGTTGACAACATTCTGGCTTGGGAGCCCCCTCAGACTCAGGTAGAGGTGAGAGCCTTCTTAGGTGTCACTGGTTACTATCAGATGTTTGTCAGGGGCTATGGCACCATTGTTGCCCCCTTGACAGAGCTGATTGCCAAGAAGCAGCCCCAGATGGTGATCTGGACTGATGCCTGCCAGACCGGTTTTGATGCCCTGAAGGCAGCCCATGCTCAAGGCAACCAATTCCTACAAGGAATTCTTAGTGCAGACGGATGCTTCACAGCATGGTGTGTGAGCTGTGCTCTCACAACTGAACAAAGAGGGCCTAGACCAGCCTGTAGTCGTCCTTAGCAGGAGACTACTCCCCGGGGAACAGAGGTGGTGTGCCATTGAAAGGGAAGCTTTTGCTGTGGTCTGGGCGCTGAAGAAGCTGAGACCATACCTGTTTGGGACTCACTTCTGAGTTCAGACAGACTACAGGCTCCTCAGATGGTTGATGTAAATGAAGGGTGAGAACCAAAACTGTTGAGGTGGTCTATCTTCCTTCAGACAATGGACTTTATGGTGGAACACCGCCCTGGCACAGAGCACGCCAAAATAGATGGTCTGTCCATGTTCTTCCGTCTTAGTGAAGAAAACTCTCAAGAGTGTGGGTAGTTCTCCCTACTTTCAGCTGGAGGGGACATGTGTTAGACCTTGAACCTTTTGATGTGTTTCCCATGTCTTTTTGCATCTGACCTCTTGGTTTTTGTGGTATTCTGGATGTTGTTTTTGCTGGTTTAGTGTTTTGTGCGCACGGTAATACTGCTGATAAGTACTCAAGTGCTCCAGGAAAACTGTTCCACTGATTGGTATATCCATGATTGGAATATTTGATTTACTAGTAAGTCCCTAGTAAGGTGCACAGGATTGACAAGGGCCTGTACACCAAATGCTACTAGTGGGCCTGTAGCACTGTTTATGCCATACACATAAGTAGCCTTTCAAAGGTGTCTCAGACCTGCCACCATAGTGTATGTGAACGGTTTTTACTGCAATGTCAACATGGCAAGTTCACCCACTTGCAAGGCCTAAACCATCCATTTTCTTACATGTAAGGCAACCCTAAGGAAGGTCCAAGGTACCCCCATGTGCAGTGTATGTGAAAGGTAGGACCTTTGCTGGTGTTTGACATGTCCTGTTGGTGAAATACTGTGTATTTCGTTTTTCCCTATTGAAAGGCTGTCTGTCTCATAGGCTGAACATGGGAGTTACCTTGTAATATTTTACAGAAATTGAGTTTAGTGTGCCTGAACTCAGGATTTAAAAATACATTGTTTAGTGAAGATGATATTTATGTTGTGTGTTTGAAAATGGCATATTTAGAAAGTGTGCCTCTTCCTTTTGTGTATTCCCTGTCTGGGTTCAGAGTGACAGTAGCAGGGGATGCACATTCACACTAGGTAAACACACGGGGGAAGGCTTGAGGTGTGTCCTGTCTTTCCTGGATGACTTATAGCCAGGCTGAATAGACCTGGCTGCATTTAGAGTAATGGGGGGATTTGTTGCTGGCACCTGAATGGTATGTGGCTACCTCTCACAAAGCTGTCTCCACCTCCTGTGGTGTACCTGGTCTGAGCCAGGCTGATCTGGTTTACGTGTGCCGGCGGAACATTGTTTGTGCCAACTTTAAAGGAAAATGGGGTATAAATATTGGGGCTCTGACCCAAGAACTTCAGAACTCATTTGGATCAAGAATCCTGCCAAGAGGAAGAGCTGGAAAAGCTGTGAGAAGAGACTACCACCTTGCTGTGTTGGCTTGCAGTGGTTGATTCTGTCTTGGGCAGTGACCGGACCAGACTGGACTTTCCGCATCTTATTTTCCTGATTGTCTTCAAGGACTCGAGGTAGAGCTTGCCCCCTGTTCAAGAAGTCCCAGGAACAGCAAAGGCTTCAAGTTCATCTGCTACCAGCCCCAGGAACTGTGTGTTTTGGGCTGCAAAAGATGGAAAAGCAACCCAACGCCATCAATGCCGCCATCGGCTTTGTGACTTGAAGGCACCTCAGAGGGCACTGTCGAATCTCGCACTGCAACCCTAGTCTGATCGATGCCTCTGTCCGCCGCCACCACAGAGCCGATGCTTGTACCGTGACCTGTGGGCACTGCACTACACACTGTCTCGTTTCACTCCGCCGCCCTGGTATCCCTGACGAGGCTGCTCCACACTCACATTGACGCCGCTGTCTGCACTGTGTTTTGGGGGCACTGCTTGTAAGTTACACAATGCACCACCCTGTCCAACACTGCAGCCTTGGCCCACCTACATCAGCACTATCGACTACAGTTGGTTAGCTGATGACAGCACTTCAACGATGATGCTGCCTGCACCCTGACCTGCCAGCACTGTGACAAGCATGTGCCACTATGCACCGCAGCCCTAATCTCACCGATGCCGATGGACAACCATTACCGAGCCTCTGCCTGGGGGCACTGCACGCCTCGCCACTGCACTTCGCCATGCAGCTCCGACCCCAGCCAACACCGGCACTCCTGACTTCAATCGCATGGAGTTTGACCTGCAACACGCTTGACTTCGAGGGTCCGATGACTCCCGCACCAACCTTCGGATCCAAAGACTCCCGCACCGACCTTTGGATCAGAAACTTGCCCTGACACCCTACATTTCAAACTGTACTGTTTTGCAGGTCTTCCTGACACTGTAGCTGGCCCACGATGCCGCAGTCAGCCAGAACTATTGGATTTGTGTGTTAACGATGGAGTGATAGCCCCGGACAGAGCTATTGAATTCAAGGAACTGTTTTTAAAGTCTATTTTTGCTTTATGGGTATTTTTAATAACTCTATGTTGGACTCTATTAGTTTTGATCTTGTTTTACACAGATACATATTGGCTATTTTTCTAAAACTGGTGTGGTATCTTTGTAGTATTCACTGTATTACTGTATGTTATGTGCAAATGCTTTACACACTGCCTGGAAAATAAGCCTGACTGCTTGTGCCAAGTTACTAAGAGGGTGAGTAGGGGGTATTTTAGAAGTGTAAATCCCTTATCCTGACTAGGAGGAAAGGTCCCTACTTGGACAGGGTAACAACCTGCCAACTAAAGACCCCCATTTCTAACAATATATAAAATATTTGTTTTTACCTAGTTAAACAGGTTATTACTGCTCATTGACAGAAGTAGAATATTTAAGTCCCGTGAACATGCCATGGAAACCCATGTTACAGCCAGAAGTAATCAAGTTGGAACAGAACATATTGACCGACTCCACCCATAAAGCAGTAGGGGAGCTACTGCTACAATTAATAGCAGAATGATGGAGAGAGGGGGACATTGCAATACAGTCTGCTTCTACACAGGTCACTCTGATGATATCCATAAAACAGAAACCAGAGTATTAGCCACCAGAGAATGTGCACTGCTAGTGCTGGTGGCCTGCCAGGTATGATGCATTTCTTCATGTAGTTTGTCTAGTGGGTGAAGAGCCTATGGAAATCTAGGATGAAAGATGGGCTGGGGTGCTTACACTCTGTAGGGGCTAGATGTATCTAGCTTTATGGATTCTGAGAAGTAGAACCTTATGATTTGACATTTGAGTGTTATGGCTTGCCTTAAATAACTGGGAAAGTGAGGGTTGTAATTCCTGGGCATGCCTCATATGATGATATTCCAGTTCTTAACAAATGTATTATGAAATGAAATGAAATGAAATCAAATGAAAATGAAATGAAATGAAAAACTATATTTGTATAGCGCGTAACTACCCGGAGGCCTCGCAGCGCTTTGACTGATTACTATGGCGGGCTACAGGGTAGATTAACGCACTTTTGCGAACAGATGAGTTTTCAAAGCTTTTCTGAATGCCATCTGGTTGTTATTCTCTCTAAGGTTCAGAGGGAGAGAATTCCAAAGTCTTGCGGCGGTGTGTGAGAATGAGCGGCCACCCCATCGGGCTTTGTTGATTTTAGTTGTGGTTGCTAGATGCAATGAACCAGAGCGGAGGGCTCTGGACGGGGCGTAGGGCACAACTAAGGGGAACAGGATGGCAGCGCCTGTTCGGTGGAAGGATTTGTGCACAATGCACATGGCCTTAAACTGTACTCTAGCAGCCACTGGGAGCCAGTGTAGTTCTTTTAGGGCTTTCTTGGCTGACTGCAAACGGGGGATGTTAAACAGTAATCGGGCGGCACAGTTTTGCGTGACCTGGAGTCTGTTGGTCACTGCTGCTGGGGCTCCTAGGTATGAAGCATTTCCATAATCCAGGCGGGAGAGTATCAGGGCCTGAACCATGATTATCCTCGCCTGGAATGGAAGCAGAGGGAGCACTTTGCGGAGCATTTTCATTAGCCCGACACAAGTGGAGGCCGTTCTGGTGGCCTGGATCAAAAAGTCTAGCGCTTTATCGCGCCAAATTCCAAGGCTCTTTATCTGAGGTTTGGGGGGAGGAGGAGCACCGAGACATGTGGGCCAGATGGAGGCCAGGGTGGTGGGTGGAGGGTTGCCCAGTAGCATAATCTCCGTCTTCTCCCCGTTAAGTTTGAGACAGGAGGATTGCATCCACTTAGCAACAGCCTCTAGACAGGGGCCCAAGGTGTTGGACGACCCCTCAGTCTGGTCCAGAGAGACCACCAGTTAGGTATCCTCCGCGTAGGTGACAATACGCACACCGAAGGGATGGACTATCTCTGCTAGAGGTCGCATGTAGGCGTTAAAAAGTGTGGGGCTTAGGGAGGAGCCCTGGGGAACCCCACAGCTGATTGGTTGCTTGGGGGAGATTACCTCGCCCTCAAACACCTGGAAGAATCGCTCGTCCAGGAAGGAAGTCAGCCATTCCAGGGCTGCGCCCGACACGCCCATGCCTTTCAGACGGTGTAATAGTGTAGCATGGTTAACCGTGTCGAACGCGGCACTGAGGTCGAGTAATATGATGGCTGCTTTTCCTCCCCGGTCCAGCACAGATCTAGTTTCTTCCGTCACTGCTAAGAGGGCAGTTTCGGTTCCGTGTTGAGGGCTGAATCCCGTCTGAGAGGCACATAGCAGATTGTTAGATTCTAAATAGTCTACTAGGGTGTTATTGATGTGCCTCTCAAGTAGTTTGCTCATCCAGGGGAGTAGGGAAATTGGGCGAAAGTTGGCCAAGTTGTTCTGATCTAAGGTAGGTTTTTTCAGAAGGGCTTTAACCATCGCGCACTTCCATGGAGCTGGGACGGAGCTAGAGGTAATGGAGGCGTTAAGGACATCCAGGATGACCGGGCAAATGGCATCAATGACCTTAATAAGAGTCTGCGGAGGTGCTGGATCATTAGGAGATCCCGAGGTGACTTTAGGGATCATTCTGTCTAATGAGATGGAATCTAGGAGGGGGAATTTGTCAAGCGAACAGAGGACAGGAGGGTCAGAATCTATTGTGGTGGTAGACTCCGTGTCCCTGCTACCAGTGGTAAATGAGGAATAAATGGCCTGGATCTTCTGGGAGAAGAAGGTGGCAAGGTTGTTACAACGGGTTTGTGCCCCATCAGATGACAGACGCTCGGGGGGGGGAGAAATTAGAGACTTGGCTATTTTGAAAATTTCTTTCGGGTAATTTGCAGCTACGTTGATTTTGGATTCATATAATTGGGCTTGTACAGATTTTATTTCATTTTTGTAGAGCTTTATTGCGGCTCTATACTCTGCTTTCTTCGGTTGTGAGTGTTCTTGTCTCCATGCTCTCTCTAGTTTGCGGCAGGATTGTTTCATGGTTCTGAGGGCGGGGGAGTACCAGGGGGCGACTTTGGATCTTTTTATCGAGTGCAGAGATTCCTTCGGGAGAACTTGGTCAAGGGTGCTAAGAATCCAGTTGTCGAAGTTGACAGTGGCTGTGTTGGGATTAGTCACCTTCGGGGGTGGGTGTTCGGTGAGAGCCAGTTTCCACTTGGGGAGCGGGAGCGAGACCCATTTTCTGCCCCAGTGTTTATTGTGATTTTGTAGAGTGGGGGGGGGGTGCTTGTGGACCAGATAAAGGGTATTAAAAAGTGATCGGTCCAGGGCAGTGGTATGGGTGCCTCGACAGTTAGGCTGTCTAGATTACTATAAATGTAAAGAATTATGCCTTACAATGGGCAGAATATTCCAGTGTATTTCACAGTGTTTATGTCCTGAATGTTTGTATATGAATATTCACACTACAAACACAGCTGTGAAGGAAAAATTTGATACATATTTGTAGATGGAGGGAAGTAGGGTCAGTTCAAGATTGGATGATTATGGCTTATTTCAGAACCGAGATGCATAACTAGAAAAGTATCCTATTCTGTTGTAGTTTTCTTGCACCCCTTGATTGCCAGTTTGGTGTTATATTGGCTCTGTGTGAGTTTGCTATGTTATCAGTTCTAAAAGAGGAAAGAAAGACTCTCATTTGGGGTTGGGAGTGACAAGAGAGTCTAACTAAAAACATTGTCCTGTCTAACCACACGTCATATCCCCATATCATCAAAAGATAGAAAGTTATCCATTGTCTTGATGGGATTACCACTGCTTGCTCGTGAACATTCGGTCAGAATGGATTATAGACTTCTTTGCACCCAAGATTTTCGCCTGCCATTTTTTCGCTCAACAGTCTCTAATGCTGCTTTTGGAGCCTCCAAAAGATCTTCTGTGAGCCCTATCTTTTTTAACAGATAGCTCAACTTATTCATGTGCTTAGCTTCTCTTTCTCGATCTATTAACAGTACGTACCCATCCTCCTCCATTTGCATCAGGCGTCTTCTGTTACACCAATTTTCAGAAGTGCCATGTTATTGTCCTTACCTGGATGAACAAAAACTCCTTGAACATCAACACCACAAAAATCAAGATCATGGTCATAAGAAAGCACACCTCAGAAATGCCCTCAGTTTGTGACCTTCCAAAATGTGTTCACTCCTTGTTGTAGTGTCTTAAGGCTTTTATTTTAAACAGTCATTGGCACCCTCTACTCAGTTTAATATGATTCCTTCTTGCTTGTTTCAACTGAGTCTGTTAAGCAAAATGTCTTCCCTCTAAGGTGTGTCAGGCTATAGTCCAGGCACTTATACTTTTTCGACTTAAGTAGTTTAATTCTGTAGACCTTAGCCTCACTGCCTTTCTCACATCTACGTGCAGCAGTTTGCTTGATCTCTAACTTTCCTAGGCATTTTCTCACATCTCCTTGTCCATGCATGCTCTTTACAAGTATCAAAGTGTATAATTTTTAAATTCCTTTGTTTGGTCTGTTGAACTTTTCACACTCAGGGACCCCAATAGCTTCAAAACAAATGTACTCACTGCTATCCCTCTCTTCTTCTATTCTTCACCCCCCCCCCCCCATTGCTGTATTTCAATTCCAATAATTCTCCATTCCCACCGTATTTGTTGCACGTTCTTTTTCCTTGCCTCCAAGCTCTGGAATTCCATTCTAGTTTCCCTCTAACTCATTGGTGATCATCAAAACACTTAGAACTCTTCTTTTCAGATGAGAATTCTGACCGACTGAACTCCATCTAATTCTGAGCTAATCATTGTGTGCCAGGATACCCTGCTGGCTAATAATGCACTCTAAAAATAGTATATCATTATCGTCACTGTGGCTCCACAACACAGTACTTTCCTCTCCCAGGGGCTTATTTATGAGATGCTTGCACCGCTGGAGTGCCACATTTTTTGACGTTATGGTGGTGCACGCCTCTCAATCATATCTACGAGGCAGAGCAAAGCCAGTCTGCGTGACTTCGCGTGGCCTCATAGATATGGAGATAGACAGAGCAGCGCAAGTCACTGCCTTGCTTCTCTGTGCATTAAGGGGGCTTTCCATGAGTGGTTTACTGTGGGGTTTAACAAGCAGTAGCTATGGATTTTGACACTGCTCCAGATTTACTTAATCACATAAACTTGGGGAAGTGGCAAAACATTACGCCTCCCAGAGTAGGAACATTCTGCAGCACACAGGCAAAAAGAGAATAATGCCTCTCAGGATTGTTTTTGTGGAGGAAGGTGCCCCTTCCTCCACAAAAACTTTCCGACCTACATCTAAATAGGCCCCATAAATTGAAGAAAGTAGACAAGACAACATTTCCCAGCATCCACCTCTATGGAATGTGACCTCAATGCATTTCCCAGCATCCCTTTCTGCAGGGATTAACATCACGTTTTTCACCAAAAACATCTTTAAAATGGAGAAACCGGAGACTGACTCAATTTCCAAGCATTCATCACACAATTCAGCATTCCCCAACATCCATCTCAACTGGTAGTGACATCACCGGTTTCCCTCCAAAACCAAGTTTAATAATAAAAAAACAGAAAAGCAGACCTACCTTCTCAGTATCCACCTTGTGTAGTGGCTCCTACCGTGCGTCCCAATATCATGTGCACAGTGCAGCAGACATGGTTCCCTGCATGTCCTGCTTGGAGACAGAGAACGCTTGCTAGCGCTCCTCAATTGCCCACATTCTGCCCTTCCCCTTAGTCGCACCGCATCTGATTCGTTACGGGCTCCCTGAGGCAGAAAATAAAAAGCGCGTTCTGGAGCCCGCGCCTTTTGCCAGTAATTGCGATCATTTTTTAGTGCCCTCTCCACACTTATTAGTGTATTTTGGCCTGATACTTGTTTTCTAAAGGTTTTCTTCGGATTCCCTTCAGTTCCTTCTGTTTCCTGTGAATTCCTGAAAATGTACCTGTATTTTTTGAAAGTAAGCTTAGTCCAGCCTTTTTCCTCTATTCTGCACAGATTGTCCTCAAACAGAAAAAGTAAAATGAATATTTAGCAACAGCAAAACATTCCACAACATTCTGGTAAGGTGCATCTTATTATAGCATTTTGACGGTACTTACCGTCCTCGTGGAACTTGCTGGATTTCTTTGGTACATAAAACTTCTCTTCAGAGCAACATCGTGTACACTTGGAAGACCTAGAGGAGATCAACATAAAGAGACTTTTAAAATTGGGATTGAGGGATTTGTATTTTCTCCTTGGTGTGGGAGTATAAGGCGTTAGTGGTCAGGTTATCCCCACCTTCCCCTACTATACAATATTTTATTTTTTTCTCCAGGTCACGGGGCATGAGTCTCCATGTCCTAAAATGGCTGCCATTCATCTTTGCCGATGTGAGCCATCCAATCAGATTTTATCCTTTGGTATGCCCATCCTGTGGTACTACTGTATCTCTAGACATCTATAAATTGTGAACCATAATTTCTCAAAAACTGCTGAACAGATTTAAAATATCACAAATGTAACAATATCAAAAAAAGCATGCTTTATGGTTAAAGACCTAGCTTTCTGGCAAATGTGGCGTAATTCCATTGGGCTGTATTCGCTGTTGTTGTGTTTATAGTCTCTGTGGGAAGATACATGGGGAAATGTGTTTTGGGACCCCCCATTGTCTTAGACCCCGCGTGATCGATCACCCCAAAATTTCCAGGAAGGAGTTGAGGTAGAAAAACTATATATAAATAGAGAGAGAGAGAAAGAGAGACAGAGAGAGACACACATGTCTTTTTGATTGTTGCTTACATACAAAGCAGAATTTAAGCAACATTAATTTCAGAATTATGGGTGCAACTGAATAATAAATGGGTGATGGTGCACGGCTTAGTGAATTGCAATGTCAATGGGAAGTGAACAATATGAAAAAACCCGATGTGACGGGATTCAATACAGAATAAATTTTATTAGAAACTAGCTTACCCGTCGCGCGTTGCTGCGATCTCAGAAGAAAGGAAATTTAAGGAAACTTGTTATGATAACATTTATTTTACATTGTGTCATTTGTATTGAAACTTATTCGTTTTAATATGGAAAACATTTTAAAGTGTTGCTCTAATTCTGTTTATTTATTCGAGTGCTTGTGGATACACAGTATTTTTTGTTTTTCCGTCTGGTGTGTACACAAATAAATCAGAAGGTTTTCCGACGCGTGAGCTGGCCACATACAGTTGTCCATGTGAGAAACACGGATTCTCCAAATCTAGTCCACACACTTGCAGCGATTGTCCTTGTGCTTTGTTGAGGGTCATTGCAAAAGCGAGTAGCACAGGAAACTTTAAACATTCAGTATTAAAAGATAGAGAGGACCCTGTGGTCGGGGGGGCGATATTTAACAATGTTTTTTTGCCAGAAACCTTCGCAGGAGTGTACTCAACAACATTTAATAATTTTTTTTAAATTTGATTTATTTTTTTGCCAGAAACCTTCGCGGGAGTGTAGTCAACAACTTCCCAAAGTTGCATGCCGATCGGATGAATGGTGTAGTAATGTATAAAGGACAAACAGACATACTTTCGTTTTTATATATACAGATATCTGAAACTAAATACAAAAGCAAAAAATAAATTGACAGCTCTCAATTTTTGTCATTGTTTCAATTACATAAGGTTTATTTTTCAGTATTTTCTTCAGAACAGAAAAATTTGGGGAAAATCATATCAATTTAGCAACCCTAGTGGAGTGCAAAGGACTTCTTAAATGTTGCCTTAAGAGTTCTGTAACTAAAAATCATTCATTGAAGATGTTTTCCATCTTGTCAACTGACTGCTCTGCGCCGGGAAACCCTTTCTGGGTAGCTGTTGCGCAATATAAATGCAAAAAATAATAATAATAATAATGTTTAAGCCATTGCCCTTTAGAAGGCTCTTCTCGATGTACAACATCATTGTTCATTGAATAAAATGCTTTTGTCAGTAAAGAAACATAGCTGCTAACAGTAATGGACAACCTGGGCGGTCTTTTCTATCCATAAAGACTGTCATTCATCATACATTCCAAGCAGAATTCTTTGATCTTCTTCTGAACTTTTATTTTTATTTTTGTGTGTTCTTTATTTATCATCATTGGCACCAAGGCGTTAGAAACTCCTGCCATTTATGATAAGGTGTAGTCCCACTCTTCTAAAATTATTAAAAAACTCTCTTGTGATCTTGTTTTTTTTGCATTCTTGAGGCCAAGAAAACCTTTTAGTGTTCGGTGCACTTCTAAATACATTTCCTCTCAGTGTTCATCAAATTTGATGCTTGACAATTTTCTTAAACCCCTGAGAACTCTTTTTTTTAAAAGTATCTATGATTTTGATCGCTGGTTACTTTTGTCTGAAATATCTGTAAAAGCCACTGTAATGGCTAATGGAGCACGGGGCGCACAACTGTTTTAAACCATTCTTCAGGACATTGAGACATAATGCATCTTTGACATTATACTGGCATACATAATGAACCGACATGACAACATATGTAGTAGAAATACTAGCAGAGCAGAACTGTGGGAGTTTATATTAATTTCAGCATACTTATTTTAATTATTTCATGAACAGTTTATACTAAATGTATATTTTTATTAAAAAGAAATACATAATACTATAAACATTTTTCTGGGTACTTCTTCAGGGTACATGGATCACAAAGGCACTGGAAGTGGAGCTGTCTCTAGGGCTACAGAGATTTTTTGGAATGGTGATTTAGAGTTTAGCACGTTCCCCTTGGGCTCTGAACAGCAAACCTAGCGTTTGTGTTCCGGAAGTTAAACAGGGTGAGGAATTAGCACACAGATTTAGCCTTTGGGTGGAAAGGCTTTCTCCAAGGTGGCACATATTTTACAGGTTGAAGCAGCAGGAGTGTAGGGGTGGGTGGGTGGAGGAGGAATGAGGTGGTCCTGAAAGCCTTCGGCCATGGCCTAGCGCCTCTTCTGCCCATCCACGGAAACGTCAGTGCCAATGGAAGTATGGAATATATTGTGCAAAATCTTCAATAAACACTATCAAACTACTGAAGAATAGCCAGAGAAGATTCCTGTCAAATACTGTGTCCAAAGCCATTCCATCATGCCTGTGTGTTGGTGCCTGCGAGTTGTGATGGGGGGTGGGGGGAGGGTGATGCCGAGTGTATTTAAGAAACTTTGTTGTTGAAAGCCAGAGGCTGGCTGTTCTTTATGCAACATTACGTGCAACACCTCTCTTACTTCCAAAGAATTGAGGGGCATATGTACAAGGTTAGTGCGCTACCAGAATGTCACTTTTTTCAACGTCCAGTGGTGCAATGCCCTGAACCATATTTACAAAGCGGCGTTAAGCCACTTTGCATGACTTTGTAAAGATGATACCCGTTCCCGCCTGTATATGCGTGAAAGGGACGTGCAATGGGTGTCGCTGTGGGCGTTCCAACTCAACACCCATTGCTTTTTGACGCTGCCCCAGATTTACTAGGAGGTGTAAATCTGAGGCAGCACCAAAAACTAACGCCATGCAAAAGCGCATTAATGACTGTTTTAGTGCAGGAAGGTGTCCTTTCCTGCACAAAAACAATCATTAAATAATGGCGATTTGCTGCTTCTAATGCAGTACATATGCGTGTAGGAAAGGACACCTTCCTGCGCATAAACAATCATCTCTGCAATGCAGGCACCCTTGCATTATGGCGCACGAGTATCTGTGTTGGCGCTAGGCAGGGATTTTCAGCACCTGCGCAAGGAAAAACATAGGGGTGAGACCAGGTGCGCAACACCCATTGGGCTCACAGGGATTCAGCCCCCCCCCCGTGTGTGTCAGCCCAGGCAGAGACAGCTTCGAGCATCTAATTGCAGCTGCACCCAAATACTTAACAGGTCTTTAAAAGACCATTTACTTGTAAATGAGGCTTTTGTTGTGTGTTCACCCCTTCTTACAGCCACTCTGTCTATGGTTGGAAGAATTAGCCCCCCCCCCGAAATATTTTTCAACACCCCCCATCTCCCCCCCTCCCCCCCTCCTCCACACACACACACACCTCGAAATTTAGCTCTAGTTGCCCGCCTCGGTGAGACGTATTTTTGTAAATACAGCGCATCCCTACATTTTTTAAATGACACGGCCTAGCGAAATTTGCAGCAGCGCTGCGCTAGGCAATTTCCTTGTACATATGCCTGATTGATCGTGCAAGCTTGAGAACTGTCCCCCTTCACCTCAGGTGAAATAAAACATTTTTCAAGTGAATGTGAAAATCCACACATCTGAAAGCTCGCAGTCAAATGAATGGGCGGGGGCAGTCCAGCGGCAAGACCGCTTGGAGCTGGAATGCAGAAACCTGTCATCAATCATGAAATGGAGTGTGGAAGAGGCAGCTGGCTCTGCTGTCTGCTCATCTCCTTAGCAGGCTCACCCGCAGACGTGCTGTGTTATCGCCGTGCCTATGGCCTCTGCTTGTCACAGTATGCGCATCCCTTTGAGGATGTCATTATCTTTTCGAGTGCATAAATCCCACTCAATACAACGCACATGTATTTTGCTTTTATTCAAAAGTAGCGGAGTCCATGTGATAAATAAAACATTTCTCACTTCTACCACGTTTTCTGGAAAATAACGACCATAGTCCGGTTGCAGAGAGGTCCTCCAGGTCACGGACCCCGGTGCCATTTAATGTGCTGCACCAACGAGCCCTTGATGGATAAGCCCAACTGGAAAAAGTTCCTGCGTATGTGATATTTAAGAGATTCTAAAGAAGGTTTTATAATTTTTGATAATAAATTTCCTTCGTCTAAATTGTCTGCGAATTATCTTGCTTATTTTGGGGTTCACAGTTGTCTGTTCAAGGTGGCGCAAATGCTACAATTTCAACTGGTTTAGTAAGTAACATTTGTAGATGAGCTTTGTTTGCCACCACGTGGTTACATCTGGTATTACAGGAAGTTTAGCACCTGCATGGAGTACGATTTTATCATATTGACAAACATAAAAAAGTCGTTCTCTGATTAAAGTACTTCATAACTCTTTGGATGCAGATATTTTATATTGGATTTAAAACGAGCCTTGAAAGGTACTGACTGTGCTTTTACACGATTAAGAAGGAAATGGTTACAGACGTATTTTAACACTTGAAAGTGGCAGAAAAGCAGTATGAAGCCCTATATATTAAAAAAATGACACAAGCTAGGCAGTGCTGTTTCCTTTTGCAGTATCACAAACGAGGTAAAATAATTGCAGGGAATGAGCACACAGCAATTTCAGTGGTTCAGATGAATTCAAGAATTCCAATTCTTCACTTTTTTTCTGTCTAAATGATTCACGGTAAACGCACTGGGTATCCGCAGAACTGGTCCTTTGTTTGCTGCGCCAGAGGGAATTCAGATACACGTCACTAATGAACTTCAACGGGCTGAAATTGTGCTCAGACGACTTATGGCCCCATACAGAGGGGACGCGGCATAGTAGTTCTGGTGAGGCTATTAGACTATGTTTACAGTGGATTTTATCGAGGCTGAGTCACCAACACATGGCAAAAATAAAAAGCAAGACAACAATGGAATGAAATGCACCCACAGTAACTACCAGTGTGAATCAAACGTTTGGTAACATCTCCTTTTTGCTCACTTACTTCTGGCAATAACATCCCTGTATTGTAAGTTAAAAACTAAATACAACTATGTGCTTCTAAAAGAGTAGTTGTTCTTTTGTTGGGCTTGTCAGAGCAGAGTGTTTGTAAAAGTAGCTGTTTTCATATTAATGAGAAGCAACTGAGAGGTGAAATTTAGTTTATGTGTTAAGGTAGTGCTTGGGGATGGACAGGGCGCAGCTTTCACTGTACCTGTGTTTTGAGGCAGGACTGGCTGTAGAATTTATGGGTCCCCAGGCAAAACGGGAATGTGCAAGGCCCCTCTAGTTTACATACAACATGATATCATTGGAAATGACTGTAGTGTAGTTCCTATTTTCCCAATAGGCCCTGCGCATTGGAATAACATAAACAGTAGTATCGACGTAGAAGTGCAGATCTTCCAGGCCTCTACTGACTATGCTAAACTTAATTGGGTTTGTTACCAGCTAGCTCAGAGGTCACTGGAAACTTTCTTCTCTGAATAGGAAGTGATCAGCTTCCCTGGTACAGACAAGAAGGCATTCAGTTTTCCAACAACCGTGCAACATGACAACTTTGCTCCTCAGATAAGACTTTAGGGGGATAGTGAGTGTGTTAGCAGTAGTTCTTTATATCATTAGGCTGAATCCTTGCTCATATAATTTGAATCAAAAGTCCATTTTGTATAGAAAGATGCTCTTTATTTATTTAGGTAAAAAACATGAACAGCCGACACATGTTTCGCCCCCTGTGGCAATTCGCGCCAGGGCTTTTTCAAGGCTATTTACATTACAATTTGTTCTTTTCAGTTCTTCATCATAGTTTATATTACTTTTCAAACAAAGTCCAGTTTTTCAAAGTAAAAATCTTCAAACATTGGCTGATGGTTCTCTCTACAAAAACCATGTGAAAACTGATATGGACTTGGATTCTTCCTTGGACCACTCTCCCTCTCTAGAGCTCCTCAGATAAGAGTCAATCTCTAGGGTCGTGTGAAACAATAGACAGTTATTTTACTCAGTCAGTTGTTGTGCAGATTACTTTCACAATATGTAGAGAATAGAGAGACGGGCGTTGTCAATAAAGGGTAACATTTATTGAACAGTATTTCTTCTTGTACAAGAGAAATGAATTGCCACAATAGCAAGACTTGTTATTATAAAAAGTACATACAGTAAGATGAGTATTACGAAATAATACTGTAAAAGCATTGATATGGTTTCTTAGCCATACAATGGTTTAAAATGAATAAAACATATATACATTCATATATACATTAGGCTAAAATACTCAACTGGTGCTTCTAACTACGCCTACCCCAGTGTACCTGACCTAAGCCTAATACTTGGGAGGGGAGTAAGTAAGTAGCTTTAAGTTAAGTTGGTTTTGCCAAGGTTTGCTTCAAGAATTCTCTTGAAGGGTTTAGTCAACACCATACCTCTGGAATAGAATGATGGAGGTCTGGTATCTCCTTCAGGGAACTCGATATCCCAGTCGCTCGCAAGAGTGAACTGGAAACGCCGGAGCTGGATTTCTCAGCAAGAGAAAAGACAGCGTCTCTCTCAGCGCGTCGAGGAGGAGGAGGAGGGGCAGCGTCCGCGGGCAGCTTGCATCTGCTGGGCTCTTGCAGGGGGACGGCTGTTCAGCTTCTAAGTTCACCACACCATAGTTCGCTCGTTAGCAGCGATAGCAGTAGCGATAGCAGCTATGGTATCATCAGCATAACAGCAGCTTCAGCTTCAGTGAAACAGCAGCAGCATCATCGAAAACAGCAGCGTTTGCTTAAGGCAACATTGGTAATATTTATACCTGAAAGGTGCCTTGTTTGACGTAAGTTTTTGGACATAAGACGTCAATAAAGATGTCACTAGGAAGTGATCGTCTATCAGTGCTCATTAGAGTTCTATTACTAATCAAAACATAGCAAGCAGGGCTTTCCCAGGTTGCTGAGATTTTATCTTGTTGAAGAACTCGGAGTGTTAATCTAGGAATCTTAGATAGTAACTTCTGCTATGTCATTGCACTAATTGGCTGCAACGGAAGTGGCAGAGAAAGTGATTCTGAAATGGGGCTCTGTTCGTGTGAGATCAGAGACGAGTTTCTGAATATTGCATTTGATCTGTTATGCCAATATAGGGAATAAATGGATTTATAGCCGTATGGGGGCATAAGGTCACAGTATCGATCAGGGTCCTAGATTAGAACGCAACACCCACTCCACAAATTCATGTCCATCAAATTACTAAAACTAGAGCAATATGATGCATCTGTAACATTGCCCACCCCGAAATACATATATGCATTTGAAATAGGCGTATTTCTAATACGTGGAAATGTAGGTACTGTACGGTTTTTGAAGCATAGAAATCATTCAAAATAATAGCATATGAAATCAATGAACGATTTTGCAAAAAGAATTACACATGAAATATCTCTGAATACAGAAAAGAAGGGCGAGATAATTTCATCACATATAAATGCTTTGCAGTAAAATGTGCTAGAGGCTGGTGTAGAGTTATTATGTCTCTAGATGTATCTAAAAATAGAAGTGGAAGCTTCTGTTCTCTATGAATAGTTCTACTTTAAGCAGAATTTTCGTGCCAGAAAAAAGGTGAATATTAAAAAGTGTTCAATTCAAAAGAATTATTGCTTGAACAGTGGAAAATAGAGTTCCAACGCTTTTAGCACTTTTTGTTGTTCAAAACTGAAGGCCGAATTCAGAGTTCATGGGAACGCTGTGTGTCGGAATGCTTCTCTAACGTTATTGTTTCTGGTCGGGTGAGAACATCATATCAGACAGGCTCTCAAAGAATTCGTCTACAAAATCAGGTGACAGTTCGACCAAATTCGATAGTGCTGTAACTTGGCAGGTGTGAGAATGATTGCTGTCATCAAAGGCTGGATCAGCAATGTTCACAGAAGGTCGTACCTGGGTGATGTTGCTTTTGTCACTCGCTCCACTGTTACCACCTAGTCGTAGCACAGGAGTCTCGACGAATGCCGTCATCAGGATTGGTAGCCGCTGGGGACAACACAATGCGTGAGCCGTTATCGGACTGAGCAAAGTATCGATATCCATTGGTACTGCTGATGGAAGTGCAAGACAGGTGTGCAACACGCACTCATCTCCGCATAGCATACATCGTAGTACAGGTAAGAAGCAGTTTTGCCATATCGGTCTGAATGAAAGGAACCAGGTCATGTTTAGATCTCTCAGCCTGGCCAATCCAAGGACTCTAGTTATTCTGTCCCGGTAGCGCACTGCTAGGATTGTTTCTTCCATTCATACAGGAGTCATGTCTGAGCAGGAGGGTCAAAAATAAAATCCCTGCTACAAGTCCCAAAAATAGGGGTATGCCGCCAAAGACTGAATGTACAAAATTTGGAACGATTCCCAGGATTGCTTGAAATGGTGTTAGCAGTCCCGTAAAAACCATCTTAAATATGCCTGGGATGCCTGTGGCACTAGACATGTTAAGGAGTTGGCTCAACATTTCTACGAAATGCACGGGGCAATTTGTTGATAAAAGGTCATGAACCTCCGTAGCTGTCCTTGCAACTAGGAGATCATACGTCTCTTTTGATGACGTGATGGGCACTGTTGTCTGCAAAAGCACAGACTTCATTTTGCTTAAAGTATCAATTCGTATAGAAGAGAAATGCAGACGAGGCCAGATGGGAGTCTCTATGTCTCCAGGGCCGCTCGGGAACAATGCTTGCATACAGCATTTGACCATGGAAGTTACGCTTACGAGATACGCTTTTCCTGGCAAAAGGCCACAACATCTGTGATCTGTTCTTAGAATGTAACTCCCATTCGCGAGTTGCATAAAGAAAGGCTCTATCTGCGTTGCAGGTGTGAGAAGCTGGTGGCATGAAAGGTTGTTAGTATTACCTTCACAGGCTCCATGTAAATTTATACCCTGGCACAAAAGTATACCGCTTAGTGAACGTTTACAGTTTTCACCACTAAGAAATACATTTTTGTCGCTGTCACTATAGCATGAATGTGTGTATGGTAATTTCCATGCTGACTTAACATAACCTTTACCTAATCGTTCATACTGGCCAGTAGGTATGTATTCAAGGCACTTTTTAAATCGGAAAGTTGTTATCGGAATTGTGATAATCCCGAGTGTTATTCATTCAATGACAGGACTTTCTGACATTGTCAATGGTAATCTCTCAAGTTTTTCGATGCTCAGGATTCTATAGTCTGCTCCTTTCTGTTCCAAGCTGATTTGTTTATCAGTAAGGTTAAAAATGGAAAACAATGACGTTGTGTTGATTAAATGCCAAGGCACATAGCCTGAACGAAGATTTTGCAGCGTCCAGCCTAATTGTACAAAAGAACGTAATTGTGACTGGCCATGCTGTAACATTAGCAAGTCTCTGTCTATTATATCAAAGGCAGAGCATACAATATTGTCCAACGAATATATTCTGGAGGACAGAGTCACTAACCCATTGTCCACTGCAGAAAGTGATTTTTCCAAATTAATACGATCAATTTCTCGTATTTTTTCTGCTGTTTCAATTTGTGTGACTTTCCAAGCCTCATTGTATGCAGCATAGATACTGGTCGCTATGAAACGCTTTTGACGCTGTTTGCGTGGTCTAAGAATGAAATTGCGCAAATCAGCTCCCTCTTTAAGTAAAGACAAATGTTGCTTAATTTCAGCCAGTGTGGATGATCCTAGACATTCGAGGCAGAGTTTCCCTACATTGTATGTTGTTACTATCCCTGGATGTTGTCTCTGGGAGTATCTAGGGTCTTGTCTGGACATTTTTAACCCCTGTGTTTTATTCAGGAATCTATCTTGACAGTTGTTTGTGTCAGTAGGCCAGATTAACCACTTTTTCCAATCAGGATGTGTTCTGTTAAAATGTAAAATTTTAGATACGTCTATCTCAATATCTGTCGTTACATTTTCAGGTATTGGTTTTGGAATAGACTGTTTGTTAAGGTCTTTGATCTTAGCTAGGCCAAGACAGGATGTTTGATGAATTGTGTCATTTAAAAATATCATTTGTTCTGGTATCCTGCAGGTTCTGAATAATGCTTCTAGGCCTTGTACCTGCCAATCTTTCGTTCCCCAGATAGTTTTTGTTTCAATGTTATTTTTCCAATAATCAAAACCAAATGTCATCATTTTTTCATAAAATGCTTCTAAATATATCAATTTAGTGTTTGTCAGCATTGTTTTCATTCCTGTTTTGTCTAACAGTTTTTAATAAAACGTTTCTGCATCATTTTGTTAAACCCTGAGAAGTACTTGAATTTCTCAAAGAATGTTTTAGAACTGCTTTTAGGTGGTGTAGCACAATGTTCCCATTGATTATACTTAAAAACATTTCTAGGCTGTGCAGATTTATGCAAATAATGATCGTCATAATGTTTAGAACAGAACATCTGTTCATAACTAGACAAACCTTGTAAATAATCATGTTCTGTGAATCTAGCTGACATTACTAAATCAGACATCATGTTATTAATACTGTCAAAGTCCCAATCATCAGAGAATGTACTAGGTTTTACAAAGTCACTTAAGGAAACCTTTAGTTGATGAGGATACTTCAGGATCTCGACCGGACCATAGATCTCATAGTCAGTTTTCTCCCATACTACCCAACCGGGTATTGGAATGGCTGTGACATTTACTGTTGACAGTTCTCTTTTCTTCACGTGGGATGATCTGTGTGGTTTGAGGACTAAGTTGATGTTCTGACTTGCTGTGTCCATTGTACTGTATTTTCCTTCAATTAATTTTCCCAAACAAAGAACCATGACGAGCCAAAGCAGGAGGAAAAATACACCTAGACCAAACCAGAACTCTAACCATGGAGAAATAAGATAGATTTCCTTCAGTTGGTGAAAGAGTTCTCGTGCTTTTTCTTTAAAAGTCTTTTTTGTTTTTGGCATCACTTCGGGGTTGCTTTGATCCTCGGAAAAGTTGTCGAAGTCGATGAAATAACCAGAGGCAGTTCTGTCAATTGTTGGGATTGTTCTTTCAATTTGTCTTTCGGTAGCACTTTCAGGTGCCACATTATTGTAGACTGGTGTTTCTTGACGAACTGTTTCAATCTGTGTCTCAAGAGGCACGAGTTCCATGGCATTATTGCATAGTCCTTCTCTGTGCACTGCAGGCTGATCGAATGTGATTAGTCTTTCAGTTTGAACCTCTTGGATTGTTGCAAGTTTGGGTATTCTGTTGTTTCTTGGGAGTCCACTAGGCCTACTGTTGATTATAGGCCACATGCTTGTGGTTTTACCAGGTCGATTGATACAACTCTGTTCTCCTTTTTACCAGCAAGGGGCGGTAGTACTACTGATCTTGTTCCGGTGACTGCCAAGACAGGTACTGCTTTTCTGTAAGAAGGCCGAAATTCCTTCTTCACTGCTATTTTTTCTCTGACTAGATCCCCAATCTTTGGAATCCAGACAGGCCTTGCTGGGGCTGTTGCTTGTGGTGCCTCGTCAGTGGTATCTGGCTGTTGCTTTAACTTTATGTTGCTTAAGGATTTTCTTGTTTCATTCAAGTCCTGTAAAACAGCCAAACGATCTTTGATGTCAAAGTCTGTTGTCTTTTCTTGTACCACTGATACTTGACTATCTAAGTCCTGAACTCTCATTCTAGTTCCGAACAATAGTTCGTATGGGCTGAAACCTTTTAGAGAATTTCTTGGCAAATTATTAAGACTGATTTGGACACTTATTAAATGTTTGACCCACCCAGCGCCTGAACCTAATACCTTCGCTGTTATAGATTGCTTTATGTCCCGGTTTTTTCTTTCGACCACACAATTTCCTTCGGGGTGTGACGGACAAGAATACCGCAACCCAACTCCCATGCTGGCCATGGCCTCCCTATAAACTCGAGAGCTAAAAGCAGGACCCTGGTCAGAATGGAACATGACAATTGCGTATGTGCCGATAAAGACTCGCAGATCTTTTATAACCGTTCTGGCGTCAGCCGAGCGCTGGAGGCCACATTTTTTAAGTGTGTTTAGCCTTAATGATTAATAGGACGCAGGATGGGATGTAGACAGCGTTACGCTGGTTCTGATTGGTAGCCGGTAGCATAGTTCACTACTGCGATCCCTGTTGCAGTTTTCACAGTTGTTTGCATATATCTGGTGTTGTACACTCATTCCTGGCCACCAGTATACTGATTGTAATTCAGTCAGAGAGTCCCTGATTGTTTGGTGTCTCAGACCCAATCCCATATGTGCGTCTGCTATTAAAAATATTCTCCTGTTCGTGTTTGGAATTACCCTATCCCCCACTCCAGGGATTCGAGCAAAAGGAACGGAGTTTGCATCGATTACGTATGCAAAATTGAGTGGATAGTTCACGGGCAGTGCTGCACAGTCGCCTTTTACGGACGTTTTGACTGCCAGCATGGTTTCCCCGTCTATGTATTTTTCTGCACGCTTTTTTGTGGCTACGGAAGCCGGTTTAGTTGCTTCCGTTTTGGCTGTGTTAGCCAATGAATTCCCTGCAACGTGAACGCCATCACGTTGAAGACTCTGTGCGTGTATCACGTGAGTCTTTTGTAGTTCTTTCTGTAAAAGAGCTACCAGTTTCCAGAGCAATTTATGCTTTATTGTGGCACCTGTGTCATCTTTGTAATCGTTTTCAATCCAGCTCTGCAGTTTATTATTGTAACAGTTGACGCAAAAATGAGAATCTCACACGATTAGTGTCGGGAATTCACGTTCTGCATTTTCGAGCGCCATCTTTAAAGATCTGATTTCAGCTCTCTGAGCCGAACAGTTTCTTACTGATTCAGTTTTTGTTATTTTCAGTCTGAATTTACCACACAGCCAACGACCTTTAACAATCGCACAGGCTGCATCGTAGTATTTGCTCTCTACGTTGAAATGCTGTACAAATCTATCTGTATAGATTATACAGGCGTACTGTGGGAGAGGCAGAAGTTCGATTGGCAGAGGATATTCTTCTTCATATTCTAAATCATTCAGTTTTTTGAATTGCGGGGCGAAATAGTATTTCACATCTTCCGCTCCAAGAGAATCTACACACTGTATCCATTTCGGATCCAGTGACACTGTAGGCAGGTTTACTGGGCTGAATAGCGCCTCGAAGGCGGAATCCGCTGTGAGGATATTAATCCTTTTACCATAAGCTAGTTCTCGTTCATTCGCTAATGCAATTTGCACTGCTTTCACAGTATTTTCTGTGTGACTGAATGTTTTTTCTGCTTGTGTGTACAAGTGAGATTTAATTGAAATTGGTACCTTTTCTCCCTCATTAGAGGTTAGGTACGTGAATCCGCATCTTCCTGGGATGACTCGGATTACAATATCGCGTGTGTTGTCACGTGTATCTAATTTTGTTTTTGCTAACATGTCTGTTTGCAGTGATCTCAAAATTTCTGTGTGTTTTTGAGTCCAATTGATTTGTTTAAAATCAGGTTTAATTAGTTCGTAGAGAGGTTTAACTCTCTCTGCGTAATTTAGAATGTAAGTTCTACCAAAATTCAGAAAGCCTAGTATCGATTGTAAATTCTTCAGCGTTTTTGGAGCTTGGAGTACAGCGCACTTCTCTAAGAAGTTGTCCGCTAGGCTTTTTTCTTCACTTGATAATTCGTATCCTAAAAATAATACTGTCAGATGGGCAATTCGGGACTTTTTAAAGTTGAATTTGTAACCCTCTGCAGCGAACCCAAGTATAATGGTGTTCACTCTTTTCAAGTGAGTATCCAAGTCGTGATCTGTGAGATAGATAGGATGTACCATGTTACAACACATACCGTTACAACTACCTACCATTACAACGCGACCATTACAACGCATACCATTACAACGCATAGCGCTTTGAGGTGCTGGATAGTGGTAAGTATAATTTAATATTCTAACTCCAGTCCCCGTGGACCCTAGGGAAGGTGTTTGATAGTAAATTATACTTATTCCCTATCCTAGAGCGCCCCCCAGCGCAATGCGTTGTAATGGTATGCGTTGTAAAAGTCGCGTTGTAATGGTAGTGCGGAGTAACAAATGCGTTGTAACAGGTGTATACCGATAGATATCATCTACGTAAGATAATGCCTCATCATCATATATTTGTAGTAACTCTGTTACCCTAGCTGAGAATAGTCCTGGCCTGTTCTTGAACCCCTGTGGGAGCCTACAGAAATTTTTCTTAGACCCCTTAGATCTTACGGAGAAAGCGGTCAAATACCTGCTTTCTGGTGCAATGTTTTGACAAAAGAAACGATTTGATATGTCTAATGTCGTTTTATATTTTTTCCTAACTATGTTGTTCATTAGTGCAGCACTATGCAAATTTTGTACTGCAAATGTTTTGCAACATGCATTAAGGTGTCTGTAGTCCAAAACTAGACGATATGAATTGTCTGGCTTGGAGACAGGAAACAAAGGATTGTTCATTTGAGAGGTGCATGTTTCAATCACCCCCTGGTACTCAAGTTGATCTAAGATCTCCCTGACTTGTTTTTTAGCTTCTTGCTTAATGGGATACTGCCTTTGTGCAGTTGGTTCACTTTTTAATTGGATTTTGTGGGGAGGAGAGTCCTTATCCCATCCTACATGATTTTTATATAATGCCGGTGCCTGGGCTACTGCCCATTTCCTTGCATAAGTATAATTTTTGTGAATCAGAATGTGATTCGAGAAGGCAGGCATAATCATTTCTTCGCCACGAGGGCACTCCCTGACAAACTCTGGGGGGGCAATCTTTTTCAGCTAACAGAATATCATAGCCTTTTGAGAGTTTATCCCAAAATAGACCTCTAATTTTCCTAGTCTTATCACCCTCTATACACAATGTTATTTCATATATCTTATGGGGCTCGCTAAGTCTGGTGTCGGCAGTTTCAACCTGAATGTATTCATTCGTGTCCACTGTCTCCAGATGACTCATCAAGATCTTGCGGGCTATACTGATTTTTGCTGCACTGTCTAGCATTGTCTGTGCCCACTCCCCATTTTTCTACTGTGTCCTCAGTATTCTCGGCATGGTTGATTACTCTTATACTGGCTACCTTCTTTTTTGGAAATTGAGATTTTTTACTCTGAGCAGGTTCCTTGTCTTTGGACTTAGTGTGCTCTCCTGGGTCTGACCGTCCTCTTCTTTCCGATTTCTGCGAAAAAGATCGAGAGGGACGTGTATCAATACTTTGATATCTATCAGGTTTTTTCAAACTATCCCTATTTTTAAGGTTATATCTTTTCTCAGAGGGCTCCCTCTGGGGAGACTGGTGTTCTCGAGTCGGAGTTCTTTCCCTCCGTCGAGGAGACCTTCCTCTGGACTGGAAAACTTTTTCCTTGGGAGTGGATTGTTTATTTCCATCCCAGCTCTTTTTAGGAGTGTTTGAATTATTTTTAATAGATAATTTTTCAGGATTTTCGAGCAGTTGGGGCTTTACTGGTTTCCCACCCAAGCTGTCTCTACCTAATTCTTCATAGCATTTCTCTATGATTCTGGCAAGCTCAATTGGCTGATCTGTTATATCTGTTTCCTTCAACTTCTGGCGGATCGCCACAGATGCTGCTTCTCCCATTATATTGGCTAATAATATAGCCGAGACCTGCTTGAAGTCTTTCAGTAATTTCATACCAAGAGTTAAAGCAGGTTCGGGACCGTATTCATTTTGAATCTGTCTTAGTACATCTGGTATTACCGCCATAGATGGAACACCATGTGTTTTTGTGTAAATGGAAGCAAAGACTGTACCCCAAGTGTCACAGTCCTCCACGTGTGGTGCGATTCCCATAGGAAGGCAGATGGTCAAGATTCTGTGTTTCTCGATAGGGGTGGTATCCGGAAATACTGCCTCTATTTGAGTGATTTTCTGTGCTAACCAGAAAGGAATTTGTTCCCGTTTTACGGGTGTTTTACCAAGACATGTTTGTATGTTCTGTGGTGTAATTTTATTAGTATTCCCCTGATGAGGGGTCAGCTGTGGTACATTAACAGCTGGTTGGACTGTTGCAGTCCGCATTACATATTGGACTAATTGCCTATGTATTTTAATTAATGTTTTTAGGTGTACTAACAGCTCTTTTGACATTTTTGCAATGTCCGAATGTGGTGTGTAGCTGGCTAGAACCGGCCACGTTGCTCCTGCTCTACCTAGTGGACCGAGCCTGGTAATATGATCATTATGTTTTAGGGCGCCTTTAAACCAAAGTAAATGTTCTTGGTATTTTAATGGGATTTCAGTCTCCTCGAAAGGAGCGTACTCTTCTGGTGGAACTCCTACCACATAGTAGTGGAACTCGTGTGTTGCAGCGTTTGCCGCTGGAAATTTTATCCATGAATAAAATACCTCTGTCTGCCGATATTCGTGTGCCTCTATCACGAAGACGACTGTGCCACCTTGTGTGGTCAGTCCATTTTCTATAAGTTTTAACGTTATAGATTTTCTTAAATGTGCCGGGATGATTATCGCACCCGGTTCAGTACTCCCGTCGGGACCCTGCTGAGTCGCATCTGCTGCGGCATCAGTTCCGTTTTCTCCTGGCATTGTATAAATGCAAGGTTTGCAGAGCAGGTATCCAAGGAGACAAAGATTAGGTGCACAATATTTTGGAACACTGTATCCTTCAACGTTGAATAAACCAGAGCTTTACATAGGAATCTATTCCTACTAAGGTCGGGCGGATTTTAACCTTTCACCCACTCCAGACGTCTATTGGAGTATTTACGGGAGAAAGGGGTCTGTGTAAAAATGCACGACTGAGTTACTCTAACGTCTTGCGTTAGTTTATCGCCTTACCAAACGTTGGGCGCCATGTAGTGTAGTTCCTATTTTCCAAATAGGCCCTGCGCATTGGAATAACATAAACAGTAGTATCGACGTAGAAGTAAGGATCTTCCAGGCCTCTACTGACTATGCTAAACTTAATTGGGTTTGTTACCAACTAGCTCAGAGGTCACTGGAAACTTTCTTCTCTGAATAGGAAGTGATCAGCTTCCCTGGTACAGACAAGAAGGGATTCAGTTTTCCAACAACCGTGCAACATGACAACTTTGCTCCTCAGATAAGAGTCAATCTCTAGGGTCGTGTGAAACAATAGACAGTTATTTTACTCAGTCAGTTGTTGTGCAGATTACTTTCACAATATGTAGAGAATAGAGAGACGGGCGTTGTCAATAAAGGGTAACATTTATTGAACAGTCTTTCTTCTCGTACAAGAGAAATGAATTTCCACAATAGCAAGACTTGTTATTATAAAAAGTACGTAGAGTAAGATGAGTATTACGAAATAATACTGTAAAAGCATTGATATGGTTTCTTAGCCATACAATGGTTTAAAATGAATAAAACATATATACATTCATATATACATTAGGCTAAAATACTCAACTGGTGCTTCTAACTACGCCTACCCCAGTGTACCTGACCTAAGCCTAATACTTGGGAGGGGAGTAAGTAAGTAGCTTTAAGTTAAGTTGGTTTTGCCAAGGTTTGCTTCAAGAATTCTCTTGAAGGGTTTAGTCAACACCATACCTCTGGAATAGAATGATGGAGGTCTGGTATCTCCTTCAGGGAACTCGATATCCCAGTCACTCGCAAGAGTGGACTGGAAACGCCAGAGATGGATTTCTCAGCAAGAGAAAAGACAGCGTCTCTCTCAGTGCGTCGAGGAGGAGGAGGAGGGGCAGCGTCTGCGGGCAGCTTGCATCTGCTGGGCTCTTGCAGGGGGACGGCTGTTCAGCTCCTAAGTTCACCACACCATCGTTCGCTCGTTAGCAGCGATAGCAGTAGCGATAGCAGCTATGGTATCATCAGCATAACAGCAGCTTCAGCTTCAGTGAAACAGCAGCAGCATCATCGAAAACAGCAGCGTTTGCTTAAGGCAACGTTGGTAATATTCATACCTGAAAGGTGCCTTGTTTGACGTAAGTTTTTGGACATAAGACGTCAATAAAGATGTCACTAGGAAGTGATCGTCTATCAGTGCTCATTAGAGTTCTATTACTAATCAAAACATAGCAAGCGGGGCTTTCCCAGGTTGCTGAGTTTTTATTTTGTTGAAGAACTCGGAGTGTTAATCTAGGAATCTTAGATAGTAACTTCTGCTATGCCATTGCACTAATTGGCTGCAAAGGAAGTGGCAGAGGAAGCGATTCTGAAATGTGGCTCTGTTCGTGTGAGGCCAGAGACGAGTTTCTGAATATTGCATTTGATCGGTTATGCCAATATAGGGAATAAATGGATTTATAGCCGTATAGGGGCATAAGGTCACAGTATCGATCAGGGTCCTAAATTAGAACGCAACATGACATGAAAGGAAGTGCCATCAATTGGCTATTAATCCTCTTCGTTGGAGCAGCTTAGTAAGAAGACTCTTTCTTGGTGTGGAGATCAGTCAAACAATACAATCATAAATAAGAACTCCGCACATATGCGTCACGCATCTGTGCCATTTTTGCCCCAAGGTGCGCCGCATTGTAAATGCGGCGCACCATGGGTGGCGGAGCTGCGCCGCACAATAACTGGCGCATCCCTGGGGAAGCGCCAGGTATTGTAATTCTGCCCCTAAGTTCGTCCCAATTGTTGGAAACATTTGGCTAAAGACTCTCCAAACTTATATCCTACCTCAAATGTTGACAACTTGTTTCCAGATCAGTTCATTATTATGTTTGTAGGTATGTGTTATATATAGTGCGAACTCAGCTGAAAGGCAGCGGAGAGCTATACATGGTCAAAGCCAAAGATACAGTGAACATGTCCAGAGAATGGTAACTGGTTTGTGGACTATTACTGCATCATTATATAGTATTCTTTAAAGAGGTGAGTGGTCAGCTGTTTTGTAATTGTAGCAGAATTGGTGCTG